>NC_063339.1:20025130-20049049 GCF_021869965.1 Rhincodon typus
AGGAGCAAGAAGGCTGACGTTTCGGGCCTAGACCCTTCTTCAGAACCCTTCTTCTTCTGAAGAAGAAGGGTCTAGGCCCGAAACATCAGCCTTCTTGCTCCTCTGATGCTGCTTGGCCTGCTGTGTTCATCCAGCTCTACACCTTGTTATCTCAAATTCTCCAGCATCTGCAGTTCCTACTATCTCTGAAACATCCTAATACCAGCTTGTTCCATTTAATGGGAGGTACGTTGTCATTGTTGCTTAATTATTCCAAATATTGAGAAGGCAAAATTTCAAAAATAGATGATCATGGGAGAGATGTATGCAAAAAAGTTTATCGATATTGCAGGCCTTGGTTGAAAAGGTAGAAAGTGGGGAGGCATCCTGTTCCCTCAGGTGTTACTTCACGTCAGCTCTGATGAAGAGTCATCTAGACTCGAAACATTAGCTTTCTCTCTCTACATGGATGCTGCCTGACCTGCTGTGATTTCCAGCACATTTTTTGGTTTCCTCCAGCCGTATGTTTAGATGACAAGAAATAGCATGGAAGTCAGTGGCAAGTTATTTTCCTTTATTCTTTCATGGGGTGCAAGCATTTGTTGTCCATCCCAAACTGCCTCGTGACCTAAATAATGGCTAGGCCATTGAAGAAAGTAGTTATGAATCAATAAAATGGAGTCACATGGCAACCAGATTAGCTAAGGATGCAGTTTTCCTTCCTAATGTTTTTAGATTCTTGATTGCTAATGGGATGAAAAATTGTCAGAAATATGCAAGAATGCAAAGGTTAAAATCAAATCAGACATCATTTTATTGAATGATAGAGCAGGCCCGAAGGGCTGAGTGGCCTACTCTTGTTCCTTGTTCATATATAAGTCCAATATTGAGCTAAATGGGTCTTTGCAACGAGTGATGTTGGTTGCCTTGGTCACTTTGACAGAAGCAAGTTTTCACCTCCAGAATAATTAATTGAATTTAATTCTACCATTTGCTGAGATGGGGTTTGAACGCTTGTTTCCAGGGTATTTGTCTGGACCTCTGGATTGCTAGTCCAGTGCTAACACCAATACACCATTATCTTCCCAAAGCCCTTAAGGCCTGGATATTTTATTTAATAATTTCCCAAGAGTTATCCAGGTCAGGAATGCTACAACAATAGCCAAAAAATTGCATTGCTAACCTCATTGCTACTCAGTTAATGGCAATTCCATGGCCACATTACCAATAATCTTTATCAATTAAGATTCCTATCTAACATTTATGTGATTTATCTCCATCACACAGTCAGTACTGTGAAGCCCTTGCATGTACATTTCAAAGCTTATAAATATTAGCAGCTATTCAATCATGACAGCCACATTACCAAAACGTGACGCTCCTTGAGACAATTCCAGCTTTCTTGCAGGAAAACAGCAGGAGATAGCACTATTCAATGAAAGACAGAAAGGCACACCTATAACACAGTGTTGGAGCTGCAGGTACACAGCAGGCCAGGCAGCATCAGAGAGGCAGGAAAGCTGACGTTTCGGGTCGGGACCCTTTTTGTAGGCACACCTACATGGACACAGTAATGGACATTATGGGAAGAGGCTAGTACAGCATGGAATTGTTCTCCAGAATCATACAGCACAGAATGAGGCCACTCATTCCATCATAACTGCAGGAGCTCTTTGAAAAAATCAACTAATAGAACATAGAACATAGAACAGTACAGCACAGTACAGGCCCACGATGCTGTGTCGACCTATTATCCTACTAAGATCAAACAACCCTGCATACCCTACATTTTACTATCCTCCATGTGCCTATCCAAGAGTCGCTTAAAAGTCTCTAAAGTATCTGACTCCACTACCACTGCCGGCAGTGCATTCCACACGCCCACCACTCTGTGTGAAGAACCTACCTCTGACATCTCCCTTATATCTTCCTCCAATCACCTTAAAATTATTCCCCCTCATAATAGTCATTTCTGCCCTGGGAAAAAGTCTCTGGGTATCCACTCTATCAATGCCTCTCATCATCTTGTACACTTCTATCAAGTCACCTTTCATCCTTCTTCGCTCCAATGAAAAAAGCCCTAGCTCCCTCAACCTTTCCTCATAAGACCTGCCTCCCAGTCCACGCAGCATCCTGGGAAATCACCTCTGCACCCTCTCTAAAGTTTCCCCATCCTTCCTATAATGAGGTGACCAGAACTGAACACAATATTCCAAGTGTGGTCTAACCAGGGTTTTATAGATTTGCAGCATAACCTCATGGCTCTTAAACTCAATTCCCCTGCCAATGAAAGCCAACACACCATACGCCTTCTTTACAACCCTATCAACTTGGGTAGCAACTTTGAGGGATCTATGGACGTGAACACCAAGATCCCTCTGTTCCTCCACAAGAATCCTGCCAAGAATCCTGCCATTACCCCTGTATTCTGCATTTAAATTCAACCTTCCAAAATGAATCACTTCACACTTTTCTGGGTTGAATTCTATCTGCCACTTCTTTGCCCAGCTCTGCATCCTGTCAATGTCCCATTGCAACCTACAACAGCCCACCACACTATCCACAACTCCATGAACCTTTGTGTCATTGGCAAACTTACTAGCCCACCCTTCCACTTCCTCATCCAAGTCATTTATAAAGATCACAAAGAGCCGAGGTCCCAGAACAGATCCCTGCGGAACACCACTGGTCACCAAGCTCCAGGCCGAATACTTTCCATCTACTACCACCCTCTGTCTTCTATTGGACAGCCAGTTCTGTATCCAGACAGCCAAATGTCCCTGAATCCTATGCCTCCTTACTTTCTGAATGAGCCTACCATGTGGAACCTTATCGAATGCCTTGCTAAAATCCATAAACACCACAGATACTGCTCTGCCTTTACCAATGTGTTTTGTCACATCCTCAAAGAATTCAATCAGGCTTGTGAGGCATGATCTGCCCCTCACAAATCCATGCTGACTGTTTCTAATCCATCTGTGCTTTTCGAAATAATCATAAATACTATCTCTCAGAATCCTCTCCAATAATTTGCCCACCACGGAAGTAAGACCGACTGGTCTGTAATTCCCAGGAATATCCCTATTCCCTTTCTTGAACAATGGAATAACATTTGCCACCCTTCAATCATCTGGTACTACTCCAGTGGACAGTGAGGACGCAAAGATCATTGCCAAAGGGGCAGCAATCTCTTCCCTCACTTCCTGTAGTAACTTTGGATATATCCCGTCTAGCCCAGGGGACTTATCTTTCCTCATGTTTCTCAAAATTTCTCGCTCATCCCTCCATCCTATCCTCATGTTTCTCAAAATTTCTAGCTCATCCCTCCATCCTAACAACAACCTGTTTGAGCATATCTGTCTGTTTCACGCTGTCCTCACAAACATCAAGGTCCCTCTCACTGGTGAATACTGAAGTAAAGTATTCATTAAGGACCTCTCCTACCTCCTCCGACTCCACGCACAAGTTCCCTCCACTATCCCTGATTGGTCCTACCCTCACTCTGGCCATCGTCTTGTTCCTCACATAAGTATAGAACGTCTTGGGGTTTTCCTTGATCCTATTCGCCAAGGCTTTTTCATACCCTCTTCTCGCTCTCCTCAGTTCATTCTTCAGTTCCTTCCTGGCTACCTTGGAGCTGTCTAGAGCCCTGTCCGATCCTTGCTTCCTCAACCTTAAGTAAGCCTTCTTCTTTCTCTAGACTAGCTGTTCCACATTTCTTGTCAACCAAGGTTCCTTCACCGCACCATCCCTTCCTTGCCTCAGTGGGATAAACCTATCCAGCACTCATAGCAACTGCTCCCTAAACAACCTCCACATTTCTGTCATGCATTTCCCTGAGAATATCTGTTTCCAATTTATGCTCCACAGTTCTTGCCTAATAGCATTGTAATTCCCCCTCCACCAATTAAATACTTTCCCATACTGTCTGCTCCTATCCCTCTTCATGACAATGTTAGTCCCATTCCCTAAAATAAAGAACGGTGGATACTGGAAATCTTAAACAGAAATTGCTGAAGAAACTCAGCAGGTCTGTCAGCATCGTTTTAGAGAAAGCCGAGTTATTTTTCGGGTCCAGTGAACTTGAAATATTAACTCTGTTTTGTCTCTAAAGATGCTGCCATACTTGCTGAATTTCTCTGGCAATTTCTGTTTTCGTCCCATTCCCTCCTGTTTGCTCCCCAGGCTCTACAAGGTCTTTTCCTTCTTTTTTATTTTTCAGTGTGAGGTGAAGAACACTATCGGTCTTCCCTTTTGAGTTTGCTTTGTTATGCTTCGGTCAGAAGGTTTGACCTGGTGAAATGATTACACGCGCAGGTCATTGTGAACAAACAGTCGTGTTTTGCACAGTACTTGAAACCTCTAACAGATGTTCTGCCAATTCACTGATCCAGCCATAGAGACACTTTGCTTTTTGATGGGGCTAATGCACTGCATGGGTCAGTGCTGAAGAGAGGTGTTCATGTCCACTGTCCAGCAGGAAGACATTGTGAACTGAATTTAGAACTCTGGTTTGGGAATAGCCACTGGGTTGTCACTGCTTTAATTCATTTTTGTCTGCTTTTTTTACTCTATAGATGGTCTTCTCGAGACCACCGTTTTAACTTCTTAGATTTTCGTTGAATTTAAGAGCCTTTTATTTGCTCGTTTTTTGGCTAGAGGATCTTTGAATGAAATTGAGCGTCCATCATGTCTGTGCTGGTCCTTTGAATCACACATCCAATTAGTTTCATTCATCTTGCTGTCTGCTTATATCCATGCAAATGTACTTTTTCAGATATATATGCATTTTCTCTTTGAAATTCATCATTGAGTCTGCTTCTGTCCCACTTCTCGGTAGTGCATTCCAGATCTTAACAACTTATTCCATTAAATTAAAAAAAAACTTCCCTTCATTGATAACTTCAATCAGCATTTCTGGGTCACTTCTGTATCCGCATTATCAAAAGTCTTCATTATTTTGTGTATCTCTGATAACCACCCATTAAACCTCTTTGTTTGAAATTAGAGCAATCGAGTCTCTCCACATAATTGAAGATCTACCTCCTTGGAAGCTCAGCCTATCATGAAATTTTCAAGAGATTTGCCAGCTGATGACCATCTAGAGGCTACTGGGAAAGCTGGAAAGTGAGACAGGCTAGCCCTGTATTCACTAGAGTTCAGAAGAATCAGAGGTGACTAGTTGAAACATATGAGATCCTGAGGGACCTACCTGGTGAATGTGGAAAGGATGTTTCCTCTTGTGAGAGAGTCTAGAATCATGGGCCATAGTTTAAAAGTAAAAGTGTTGTCCATTTAAGACAGAGATGAGGAAACTTTTATTTTTGCTCAGTGGTTAGAATCTCTGGAATTCTCTTCTTCAAAAAGGCAGTAGGTGCAGAATCTTTAAATATTTTTAAGGTGGAGATAGATGGACTCTTGAATACCAAGGCAATGAAAGATGAACAATGGTATGCAGGAATGTAGTGTCGAGGTTGAAATCAGATCAGCCATGATTTAATTAAGTGGCAGAGCAGGCTTGAAGGGCTGAGTGACCTACTGTTGTTTCTTGTTCCTATGTAGAAAGAAAGATACATAGAATATAGCAGCAGGAGGAGGCCATTCAGCCCTTCAAGCCTACTCTGCCTTTCAATATGATCATGGCTGATTATACAACTCCATACTCTACTTCTGCTTTCTCCCCATACCCTTTGATCACTTTACCCCAAAGAACTGTTGTCTGTGCTTTGGTCACTTTGACCAGTTTGTGTGTTAAAAACACTTTACCCAAGGACTCTTGTCGGTCAGACAGACAAAGGGATTCAGAATTCGCTTAGTGTTTCAACTCAATTTTATTAACCAAATATTCCATATTAAAGACCAACATGCAAGCATTTTCCAAATTCCCACATTATTTACTGTCCATCTACCTCCGTCTGTCTGAGAAAGGATACTACCCACAATGATCCATGTGTTTGAGCTAAGCCTTTGGAATCTCTTTCATAAGGCTGGCTCTCTTCCACAAAGGTGGGTCTCACAGAGCAGGGCAGAACTTCTCTCTCTCTCTCTCCAGGTGGTTGGAGCTCCACTCTGGGCCAGATTGAGTCTTTGCTGAGTTTTCACTGAGGGTGTATGTGTTTTCATTTTCTCCTCCCCTTCCATTCCTTTGTGTCTTGGATCACAGGGTATATCCAAATGATTCTTTTTGGATTTGGTTAAATGTAATTAAGTGAAGGCCTGACAACAGCAGTTTGCTTAAATATGAATATTTACTGAGTAATAATAAAGGATGAAAAAAGAAAGGAACTCTTATTAAGTAAATAAAAAGAATGAAAAAGGGAGGAAAAAGATAAGCCTCGCGCCCTACCGCCCATTGGGGCCCCCTCGATTGATGGCGGGTCTGGAGGCTGAGGTTATTCTCTGCACCATTCGCGATCCTGGTCCGAGGTGAAGTCCAAATCTTGGAACAAAGCTCTCTCTCTCTCTTATATGGTGTAACAAGCAGCTAGCACAGAGAACAGCAGGTACAGCTAGCTAGTATAGAAAACATAGCTACAGAAAAACAAGCTGCAGGTGTCATCTTCAGCCCATAAAGGAATGTTCACCAGTCACATTCAAGGTCATGCAGCTTGTCAAGTATTATCATTAACCTTCCCAGCCTATTTTCCCATGCTATGAAATCTATTTTCTCATGCAGCTGTTGAATATCATAAATTAATTTTTAGCCCTTCGGCCCATCATATACACCTCGCCCTCACACCGGACTTCCCAGAATGTTCTGTGGCCTTTAGCCAATGGGGTCACGCTAAACCCTTCATTGTTGCTAATGTTGGGAGATATACAGTGCATATACTTGGGCAGTCAAGATGCCAGTACATCTGATCAACACTTTCCAAACACAACCACTGGGCTGATTGCAATTGGTTCCCCTTGACCTTTGTAACCTTTTTGATCTTGATTTCCACTGTTCTCTGCAGCTAGTTGCTGCTGTTTAATTTAGTTTCGCCAATTTCCTGTCAGGCCTGATTTCTCCAGCTGTGGGTCAATTTAGGATGTTCAATTTTGGGCCCTTGAACTATTTTGCATGAAGTTGGTGGAGATAGGGAAAGGGATTAATATTGCTGAAGAAGGCTCATATTGGACTTGAAACATTAACTGTTTCTCTCTTCACAAATACAACCAGGCCTGCTGAGTTTCAGAACTCAACTACTTGCAGTACTTTTCTTTTGGTATATGCTACTTCAAAGAGTGTGGAGCAGAGACTGACTAGGGATTTGAGTGCTTCCTTGATAGAGTGCTTTAGAAGGAATTCAATGCAAACAGGAATTCACCGGTAAGTAGTCTTGAGCTGAAATTCAGTTCAACATCTAAAAATTGTCTTAGTACTTTGAAAACCGTAAAATAAACTTCAAGTTTCTAAGATGACTGGCTAACTGAAGCTACTAATCCGTGGTAGTACACTGTCAGTGAACAGAAAGATAGTAGGAACTACAGATGCTGGAGAATCTGAGATACCAAGGTGAAGAAGGGTCTGAAGAAGGGTCTAGGCCCGAAACGTCAGCCTTCCTGCTCCTCTGATGCTGCTTGGCCTGCTGTGTTCATCCAGCTCTACACCTTGTTATCTCAGTGAACAGAAAGTATTTGTCCCAATAGGTGTCAATCACCGCAATGGCAAACTGAATTAGCAATTATCATTTAAGCTTTGGTCATAAGCTCCATGTAAATACATAGCATTTGGTAACACAGAGTGAGAAACACAAAGTGCTTTACGAGCAGAGTGTTGGTGTCTGCAATTTGGTACAAGTGGGAATTCAATGCAAAGAGGAAGGAGCAGCTCCTTTTGAACTTTTACCTCCGATAGGTTGCAATGTAATTTCCCCCTCTTGGGTGTTGCAAAAGCAATGGTTAATATGGTAACAAAACAGGGTGAAAATGAACAAATTCACATTCTTGATATCAAAAAAGATTCTCCAAATTTTCCTCTCAAGCCTTAAACGGTGACATCAGAACCCTTGGGTTGCAACTATGTTATTTCTGTGCATTTGCATCCCAGTAAAGATCCAATTCACTCTATTTACATTCCACTTTGAATTTTTTGGCAATTCTTGTGGTGCAGTGGTACTGTTCAACTTCTGAACTTGGGTTCAAGTTCTAGCTAAACCAGTGGTGGGTCATAACATTACTGATAAGGTTGATCAAAAATATCGCCACTTTGAATTCTCCTTTCCTCCACTGAGAAATTAGGCAGCTCAACAACACAAATAAAATGGAATAGTAAGGAGAGGGCAGCAGAACGGGCTTGAGAAACATATCAGCCATGATCGAATGATAGAGCAGGCTTGATGGGCCGAATGGTCAGATTCTCCTCCTATATCTTATGGTCTTATGGATACTTGGTGGCTGTAGCTTACTGAATGACTGTCCTGATCATCATAAGAACATACAAAAAGAGGATCTGGAGTAGATCACTTCCTTGAACTTTCACCATTCTATCGTATTGCTGATTAGTGACCTCAATGCCATATTCCCACATTATGTCCGTCTCGTTTCATGTTATTTATAAATAGTAAGTTTTCAATCTCTGTCTTGAATGTACTTAATGACTTCATGTCCACTGGCCTCTGGGAGAGAAAATCCCAAAGATTCACTACCTCCTCAGTGATGAGGTTTCTCCTCATCTCTGTCCTAAATGGCTTGCCTTTTATTCTGAGGCTGTATTCCTTGGTTTTAACCCCTACAATCATTGAAGCATCAACTGTGTGCATATCTTTAAGAAATCGGAAGTTTCTGTGAGATCCTCTCTCTTTCTTCTAGACGCCAGAGAACATAGGCCCAATATCCTTAACGTCTCCTCATACAATTGTCCAAACTGTCTCAACAATTTGATAACCTCCACTGCTCACCCTTTATGGCAAATATTCCTTTCCATTGATAAGAGGACAAAAACTGCAAGACCTGTCATACTAATACTCAAAATAATTTAAACAAGATTTTTTTTGCTGTTAGACTTAAATCCTATTCTAGAGTGAAGTGACTTATAAATAAGGACACCAAGGACCCTGTGGACAAAACAGCCTCCCATCTTGAATATCATCCTGCTTGATTGGCACCACATCCTCAAACACTCACTCCTTCCTCCATCGAGACCAAGTACACACTGTGTGTGCTACCTGCAATGTACACTTCAGCAATTCGCCAAGGATCCTTCAGAAAGCACTTTCCACTTTTGTGGCCATGATCATGTAGAAGGACAGGGGCAGCTGATACATGGGAAGAAAACCACTTGCAAGTTCCTTCCAAGCTACTCACCATGCTAACTTGCAAATATGATGCCATTCCTTCATTGTCATTGGGTCAAGTTGCTAGAATTCCCTTGCGAACAGCGCTGGAACCAAATAGGACACAGGCTTTTTTTAGCTCTAGTATTATACAATGAGAAAGAGCTAATTAATAAGCTTGCTGTAAATGAACCTTTAGGGAATAGTAAGAGAGCATAATAGAACTTTTTATTAAATTTGGAAAAGGTATAATTCAAACTGAAATTGGAGTCTTAAATCTAAACAAGGGCAATTTAAAAGGTATGAGAAGGAGGAGGAGGTCGGTTGTAGTGGATTAGAAAAGGTGTATTAAGGTTTAACAATCGAGAGGCAATGGCCAGTATTTAAATAATTACATGTTTGTTTTCAAAAAACATACATTCCTATGTGGCAAAATTAAACATTAAGAAAAGCAAGAGAGCTATGGTTAACAAGTGAAGGTAAAGATAATATGAAATCCAAGGAATATATTTGTACAGTTGCCAAAAAGAAACATGTAAGCTTGAGAATTTGAGCTGGACAATCAAAGAAATTAATAAAGACAAACAGAATATAATAAGAGACATCTTTGACTCTGGCACCAGAACCGTAATATATCATCCTGGATCCATGTCTGTGTTCACAGAAATGCTTGCTTATTCCCCTAACTATTGAATCATCCAGAAGCAGAGAAACTAGGAGCAAGAGTAGGCCATTCAGCCTTTTCTTACTTTCTTTCCATACCCCTTGATGCCTTTAATATCTAAAAATGTTTCAATTGCTTTCTTGTATTTACTCAGTAGCCTGCCCTCAAGAGCCTTCTGTTGTAGCAAATTCTATATGTTGACCACCCTCTAAGTGTTATAGAGTCATAGAGCATAGAAACAGGCCCTTCAGCTCAGCATGTCTCTGCCAACCAACAAACACCAAACTACATTAATTATATTTACCTGCTCTTGGTTATTTTAAATGCTCATTCCAGATGCTTCTTAAATGTTGTGAGAATACCTGCCTCCACCACCTTCTCAGACAGCACATTTCATACTTCTACCATTCACTGGGTGTTTTTCTCATTTCCTCAGATATCCTCTAAATCGTTTACTTCTCACCTTAAACTTGATCCCTTTGCTGTTAAACACACCTACAAAGGAGAAAAGATTCTCACAATCTACTCTGTCTATGCTTCTCATAATTTTGCATACCTCAATCAGATCCCTCCTCATCCTCCTCTGTTACAAGCTAAACATACCCTGCCCATCCAGTCTCTCCACATCACAGACATTTCATCTCAGGCTGCATCCCGGTGAATCTCCTCTTCACTTTCTCCAGAGAAATCACATCCTCCATCTGTGGCCAAATTAATGTTTTATAACATTGCAACGAGACTTTCTTGCTTCTATATTCTACACCCCAGCTAATGAAGGAAAGCATTCCCATTTGCCTTATTCACCACCCTGCCTACCTGTGCTGACACCTTCAGGGAATCTATGGAATTCTACACCAAGGTCCCTTTGATTCCCTAGAGACCTACCATTCATTGTGTATCACTTTCCCTTATTAGATCACCCAAAACACATCACCTTGCACTTAACAGATTTTAACTCCATTTACCATTGCTCTGCTCAGTTTATCAGCTGATCAATATCAAACTGTAGCCTGGGACTATCCTCCTCACTATCAATAATACCACCAATTTTTGTGTCATCTGCAAACTTGCTAATTATGTTTTATATTCAAATCATTGATGTACATAACAAATAGTAAGTGTCCAACACCAAATACTGTGATACACTTCTGTTCATAAGCTTCCAATCACAAAACATCCCTTCACAATTACCATTTGCCTCCTATTTACAAACCAGTTTTGGATCCAGTTTGCCAATTTGCTTTGGATCCCATGGGCTCTTACCTTTTGGACCAGCCTTCCATGTGGGATCTCGTCAAAGACCCTACTGAAGTCCATGTAAAACATATCAACTGCACTACCCTTATCAATATATTTAGCCACCTTTTAAAAAAAACTCAAGTAGACAGACAGGACCTCCCTCCACTAAGTCCCTGATCAATCCCCTAACTTTCCAAGTGTTGATTAATCATGACCTTCAGAATTTTTTCAAATAATTTCCTAATCACTGACATCAGACTAACTGGTCTGTAATGACCAGGTTTATCCCTTCTGCTCTTCTTGATAATAAGAACCACATGAGCTGACCTCCAGTCATCTGGCACTTCACCTGTGGCCATTGAAGTATTAAATCTTTCCGATAGGGTCCCAGCAATTTTTTTAATTCTTTCTGGGGATGTGGGTGTCACTATCTAGCCAGCATTTATTGCCTGTCCCTAATTGCCCTTGGGAAGTTGGTAGTGAGCTTGTACTTCTAGATTGGAGTGTTTGTGGGTTTAGAAGGTGCTGCATAAGGGTCTTTGATGAATTTCTGTAGTGCCTCTTATGGAAAGTACACACTGGAGCTACTCAGTGTCAATGGTGGAGGGAGCGGATGCTTGTGTATGCATTACCCCAATCAAGCAGGCTGCTTTGTCCTGGATGGTGCCAAGCTTCTTGAGTGTTGTTGGATCCGCACCCATCCAGTTAAGTGGGGAGTATTCCATCACACTCTTGATTTGTGCATTTTAGATGGTAGACAGGCTTTGAGGAGTCAGGAGATGAGTTGCTTGTCGCAGCATTCCTTGTCTCTGACCTGCTCTTGTAGCCACTATGTCTATGTGGTGAGTCCAGTTGAGTTTCTGGCCAATGGTAACCACTAGGATGTTGATCGTTCTGGATTCATTGATGGTAACACCATTAAATGACAAGACACAGTGGTTAGATTGCTTTTTAATTAGAGATGGTCATTGTCTGGAAATTGTGCAGAGTGAATGTTATTTACCACTTGTCAGCCTAAGCCTGAATATTGTTCAGGTTTTGCTACATTTGAACATGGACTGCTTCAGTGTCTGAGGAATCGTGAATGCGCTGAACATTGTGCAATTATTGAAGAACATTCCTATTTCTGACCTTATGATAAAGGGAAAGTCATTGATGAAGCAGCTGAAGATGGTTGCACCTTGGACACTAACCTAATGTAATTCTGCAGAGATGTCCTGGAGCTGAGATGATTGACTCCAATAATCACAACCATCTGCCTGTGTGCCAGGTCGGACTGCAACCAGCAGAGAGTTTGCTCCATGATACCCACTGATTCTAGTTTTACTTGGACTCCTTGATGCCACACTCAGTTGAATCAAGACCTGTCACTCTCACTTCACTTCTGGAATTCAACTCTTTTGTCCATGTTTAAACCAAGACTGTAATGAGGTCAGGAGCTGAGTGGCCCTGGAGGAACTAAAACTGGGCGTCAATGAGCAGGTTATTATTGAGCAGGTGCTGCTTGATAGCACTGTTGATGAGACCTTCCATCACTTTACTGATGATCGAGAGTAGACTGATGGGCGGTAAATGGCGGGTTTGAGTTGTCTTGCCTTTTATGTCAAGGACATGCCTGGGCAATTTTGTACATGTCGGATAGATATCAGTATTGTAACTATACTGGAACAGCTTGGCTAAGGGCCCAGCAAGTTCAGGAGCACATGAATTCAGTACTATTGCTGGAATGTTGCCTTTGCAGTATCTAGTGTCTCCAATCATTTCTTAATATCATATGGAATGAATCAAATTGGCTGAAGACTGGTATATGTGATGCTGGGGACCATTGGAAGAAGCTGAGATGGATCATCCAACTGGCATTTTGGCTGAAGATTGCCACAAATGCTTCAGGCTTATCTTTTGCACTGATATACTTGACTCTTCCATCATTGAGGATGGGGATGTTTGTGGAACATCCTCCTCCAGGGAGTTGTTCAATTGTCCACCATCATTTATGACTAGATGTGGTAGAACTGTGAATCTTAGATCTGATCTGTTGGTTATGGGATTCTTTAGCTCTGTCTATCACTTTATGTTTATGCTGTTTGCATGCAGCTAGTCTTGTTTGGTAGCTTCATCAGATTGGCACCTCATTTTTCGGTATACCTGGTGCTTCTCCTGGCATGTCCTCCTGCACTCTCCAGTCAACCAGATTTGATCCCCGACTTGATGGTAATGGTTGAGTGAGGGATAGGTCATGAAATTGCAGATTGTGCTGAAGTACAACTCTGCTAGTGTTGATGGCCCACAGTGCTTCATGGATGCAAATCTTAAGTTGCTAGATTTGTTCGAGGTCTGTGTTATTTAGCAGGGTGATAATGTCACATAACATGATGGACGGTTCTCTCAGTGTGAAGGTGAGACTTCATCTCCACAATAACTGTGTGGTGGTCATTCTTACCAATGCTGTAATGGACAGATGCATCTGCCGCCAGCAGATAGGTGAAGGTGTGGTCAAGAATGTTTTTCCCTCTTGCTGGATCCCTCACCTCCTATCACAGACCCAGTCTAGCAGTTATAGCTGCTGCTGCTGAGCCACTGGTGGTAGACATTGCAATTCCTCTTCCAGAGTATATTGTCCACGCTGCCACTCTCAGTGCTTCTTCCAAGTGTTGTTCAACATGGAGGAGTACTGATTCATCAGCCTGGGGAGGACGGCACACAGTAATCGGCAGGAGATTTTCTTGCTCACTTCAGAGATCTGCCAGACCTGGGAGATGTGGCCATTGGTAGAATTACAGGTAGTCCCACAGGTTGAATTCTCAGACCAGAGTGGAGGTAATTGTCAGGCATATTGGAGCACAGGCCAGGAGGAGTGAGAAGACTGGAAGGATGGAGCACCCAGGGGAGGCATATCTGGGGTTTGCTTTGTGAAGGCACAGGGTTGATTAAGAATGGATTGGGAAAACGGGATCATGTGAGAGGCATCAATTCCCTACTAAGGGAAGCATGAGTAGACCTACAAAGCAACTTGCCTTCCATCGCCTTTCACCAGCACATTCCTGACCTCCTCTGTCTGTTCTCAAAACTGAGTCTAAGTGAAAAGATTCTGAGCCTTGCCTACCCTGTAAAATTGACAATTGGTGAGGAGCAGGTGAGAGGGTAGTGGGAAGAACATTTGTATCATTTTATGGACATGCACAACTAGAACATTGCTGGTCGGGGTCTGTAAATTTCTGCCAAGAGCTGTTGACTTTGGGTTTGAGGTGCAGACATGGTGGGACATTAAGTAGTATGAGTAACCTGAGCACATTGTTCCAATATGCAATTATACCTGTGAGATTCAGTACAGTTTCAAAGAATTGCAGGGTGGCTAAACAAATTGACCATGGTTACAGAGACCAATTCAAACAGGGGGAGTGAAAAATTATGTGGCAGGGGACTTTATAGTTAGGGGATTATTGGCTAATCCCTGCAGCCATGACTGGGAGTTACCAACCCAGTTCTCATAACTGGTGGAGATGAAATTTGGAGCAAGAGGGGAAGGATCCAATTGGTGTGGTCCATGAAGGAATCTATGAAATAAATAGAACTATGAATGCCATTCTGCTATGGGAATTTGAGGAATTAGAATCCAAATTAGAATGTAGAATCTGAAAGGTCATAATTTTGGATTGTTAACCAAACCATACATCAATTTGCAAAGGGACCAACAAATTAGAAGGTTAGACATGTAATTGGAATATTACTTCGTAGGTCACTAAAACCAACATTGAGGAAAAAGGAAGCTATTCCACTGAGATGAGCTTCCAGGTAAATTGTGGTCAATCAAATAACTAGAACAGCACTTAAAAATAAGAAAATGAGTGGACAAATTTGGGGAATAATAAACTGAAGAATAATCAAGGAAATATCAATTCTCTGGAGCAAAATAGAATAGTGTTTTAGGGGAAAAATTAGTAAAGTGTACCAGGAAAGAACATTGTCAAAGGGCATTAGTGATAACAGGCAAATTGAGAAAAATGTCAAAACCAAAGGCACTATTTCTAAAAGCATAACATATTTGTAACAGATTACATGAATTAATCGCTCAGATTGAAATTTAAATTATTAGCTTTGATTTAGTAGATAGAAATGAGGCTGCATTGTCATAATAGTTCAGCCTTCCTCAAACAGTGGACACCATGGGCACAGGGCTAAAAAAAAATTACAAGTTACATTTTGACTTAAAATTCTTCAAGTTTCTTTTCTGGCTTGATTTTTGTTACAATGCACCCTTAATGGCTAATCAATTCTAATTTATTTGAATTTGGTTTAATTTTGTCAACTCTGTTATTCATTTAAAATAGTAGAATTGGTGATGCAAAGTGAATGAGGTTGAGAACCAAATCTTCCAGGATGCTTAGCTTTTTAAACCCAGGACAACAGCTTCAGGGGTTTGTTGCCACTTAGCCCCATTCATTTCTGTGGAAAATATTTTTTACACTACTTCTTTAAGATCCTCAGTCCCCTAGCACATTGATTTGCATAATTTACAATTTTACTTTCTGCGTTTCTCTGTGAGTATAACGGTGAAGGGTAAACATTAACGAAGACATTGGCCAATGTCATTGACCACGCTGATTAATTTCTAGGAACAATGAGGAAATGAATTCGCTAATTGTTTAGGAAGCTCCAGACTGGGCATTTAATTGTTGCACTTTCAGTAGAAGGTCAAATAAAGCAGGTGAAATTTCCCCTGTTAACCACACATCATCCTGACTTGGAAATATATTACTTTTCTTTCTGTGGACCTGGGTCAAAATTCTCAAACTCCCTCAATAGCAATGTTTGTGGCTGTATCTACACCAAATAAACAGCAAAGCTTCAAGATGGGAGCTTGAAGGACAACAAGGTGTGGGTAATAAATGCTGGTCCAGTCAGTGTCACGTCCCGTGAATGAACGATATAAAAAGTTAGCTCAAGGTTGATAAATGTAAATGCTCAATTACTAAGGAAATTGTGGGATATGGTGATAGTACAGGAATATCAGCAATCAGCAGGCTCTGGCAACCAAATTGGCCTACTTCAGCTCTTATTTCTTAACATAATTTGTGGTGTTAGAATTTCATCTAGAGACAACTCAGTTTATATTAAATTCCTGAGCATGAACATCACATGCTCGACACCATTGGTGTGCCTCATTTATTTGCTATCATTCCTATGGTTTACTCTGACCTGTGTATCATTCATTGCAGAGAAAAAGGAAGAGACCATTTAGCGCAACAGGTTCATGTTGGTGTTTATGTTCCAAATATGCTTCCTCTCACTCCATTTCACCCAATAAGAAAAATATCTTTCTTTTTCACTTTCCTTCCTGTACAATATTTAGTTTCCTCTAAAATACATTGACATCCTTCTTAGTATTTTTTTAAACTGAGGCTGAGACCTTCTGACTCTCATTCTTGTAGCTGTAAGCCTTGCTTTGAACAGCCTCTATTTGTTCTCCCAGTCATTCCCAATAAAACAGGAAGTCTTAGTAGATCATGATCCATTGAAGTTGAATCATTGGTTAGTTGTGCGAGGTTAATAGAAGTAGTCTAGAACACTGCAGGGCCATACAGTGGTCTTTGCTCAGATGTGAGCACATGTTACCTACAACCCTTCAGTAGTTTAAGAGGCTCCAAGACACCCAATAAATAGAGTGTTGCAAAACCTAATTCCTTCCCCAAGATTTAATTAATTGATATTCCAGCAAAAAAAACAGTCCCAATCTCTAAACAGAGTTTAAGGCTGCTATTTACATTTTTTTTCAAAATTAGTACAATGCCTTATTGGTGCAGATATTACAGTCTATGATGAAATGCCAGAGTTACTGTGTATCTCATAAAGGCTCTGTCACGTGGTTTCCCCTTTCCCATTTCCCAAATACAGTTTTTAACTGGATTCAAATCAAGGGATCTTCATGCAGTGGAACTGGTGCCTGCAGAAAGGTAAATATCCAATCACATTGAAGTATATACATACTGCAAAACAGTAAGTTAAAATACCTAACATCCCTCATGTTTTTTGATAAATATCTATTATGGTGAAATGAATTATTATGATTGGATTAGAATAGAAACTTTCTTTATCATTGTGGAGAAGTTTGGCATTCTACAACACATCAGAGTGGTGTGTTGCCTCCCTGGAACCAGGATCAAAATTATCTCAGAGAGGGTGCAGAATATTCCCAAAGGGAGAGACAGACCAGGAGGAGGCCGTTGTACATATTGGAACGAACAACACAGGAAGAGAACAGGACAAGATTCTGAGGAGAGAATATCGGACACTAGGCAGGAATTTGTGGAGAAAGATATGGAAGATAGAGAATGTGGGGAAATAAACAGCGACATCTTGAAAAATATCCAGATTACAGTGGAGGAGGTGCTGGACATCTTAAAATGCATAAAGGTGGATAAATCCCAAGACCTGATCAGGTGTACCCTAGAACTCTATGGGAAACTAGGGAAGTGATTGCTGGGCCCATTGCTGAGATATTTGTATCATCGATAGCCATAGGCAAGGTGCTGGAAGACTGGAGGTTGGCTAATGTTGTGCCCCTATTTAAGAAAGGTGGTAAGGAAAAGCCAGGGAACTATAGACCAGTGAGCATGACATCAATGGTGGACACATACCATATCATAGAATAGATGATGTGATATGATATAATAGATGACATGTTGTTGGAAGGGATCCTGAGGGACAGGATTTACATGTATTTGGAAAGGCAAGGACTGATTAGGGATAGTCAACATAGATCTGTGCTTGGGAAATCATGTTTCACAAATTTGATTGAATTTTTTGAAGAAGTAACAAAGAGGACTGATAAAGGCAGAGCAGTGAAACTGATCTATATGGACTTCAGTAAGGCGCTCAATATGGTTCTGCATGGTAGGTTGGTTCGCAAAGTTAGATCACATGGAATAGGGAGAACTAGCCATTTGGAGACAGAACTGGCTCGAAGGTAGAAGACAGAGGGTTGTAGTGGAGGCTTGCTTTTCAGACGGGTGGAGGCCTGGAGATGTGCCTCAGTGTTTGGTGCTTGGTCCACTGCTTTTTGTCATTTACATAAATGATTTAGATGTGAACCTAGGAGGTACGGTTAGTAAGTTTGCAGATGACACCAAAATTAGAGGTGTAGTGAACAGCCAAGAAGGTTACTTCAGAATACAATGGGACCTTGATCAGATGGGCCAGTGGGCCAACGAGTGGCAGATGGATCTTAATTTAAATAAATGTGAGCTGTTGCATTTTCGAAAGGCAAATCAGGGCAGGAGTTATACATTTAATGGTAAGGTCCTGGGAGTGTTACCAAACAAAAAGACCTTGGAGTGCAGGTTCATAGTTCCTTGATAGTGGAGTCGCAGGTAGAAAGGATAGTGAAGAAGACGTTTGGTACGGTTGCCTTTATTGGTCAGTGCATTGAGTGTAGGAGTTTGGAGGTCATGTTGTTGCTGTGGGGAAAACTAGAGGGCATAGATTTAAGGTGAGAGGGGAAAGACTTAAAAGAGATCTAAGGGGCAACATTTTCATGCAGAAGGTGGTTCATGTATGGAATGAGCTGGCAGAGGAAGTGGTTGAGGCTGGTACAATTACAACATTTAAAAGGCATCTGGATGGGAATTGTTTAGATGGACATGAACCAAATACTGGCAAATGGGACTAGCTTTATTTAGGATTTCTGGTCAGCATGGATGAGTTGGACCAAGTTGGTCTGTTTCCATGCTATGTATCTCTATTACTCTATGACTCTATAAAATGAGATCCACTTAGAATTTCTTTTATTCTTTCATGGGATGTCGATGTCGCTGGTAAGACTAGCCTTTGCTCTCCATCCCTAATGCTTCTGAGCTGATTGACTCACTAGGCCATTAAAAAATCAACCACATTGGAAATGCATGTAAACCAGACTAAGGGTGATACATTTTCCTTCCCAAAAGGGCATTAAATGTTTAGCAATGATTAAAAAGGTAGGACAGTGCTAAAAGCCCAAATGCTCCTCGTTTTAACAAAGCATAACTTTCCAACGATTCATACAAAATTAACACTGACAAAGTGGACGGTCTTATCAATTCAATTGATTATCTGGTGATTGTCATCTGGTGTGCCTCAACACTGCCCTCTGTGGAAAAGCGTGGAATTAACGCCTGCAGCTTGTAGATTTCGCGGAATAATCTTTATTGTCACCTGCACTCAAATGGGTGCAGTGAAAAGTTTGTAATGTCGCCTCTTGGTGCCAGCTTAGGTACGGGTACCTTGGTACAGATATTTGAAGTGTTGTAACAGAAGTGAAATAGTTTTAAAAAAGACTAGCATGGGAATACAGAGTTTAGAAGTCCAGAATTAGAATATAAAGTGTCTTCAAAATACTCAAGTTATGGTCCTTTTCCACTGAGTCCGTGGCCGCTGGGCTTCAGAACACAAGGTCTAGCCACCTCCACGTGCTGGTTTCCATCCAGGACTCATCCCCAGGACTCGTCCCCCAAGCCGGCCTCCACTTGCTCTGCTCCTGCTCTGGGCTCCAGCTGTGACTCACTTCTGGGACTTGGCCCGTGCTCGCTGTGCTCCTTCTCCGGCTGTGGCTTACTTCCAGGACTCGACTCGTTCTCGCTCTGCTCCCACTATGGCCACAACTCATTTCTGGGACTCGGCCCCTCCAGTCGTGAGTCATCTCCTGCGCCGGGCTGGTCTCGGACTTTGTTCTCCATTTCCTCCAGGTAGGGCACTTTAAGAAGTTAAAAGTTTTTGGGGCAGCGGGGTGGGGTGCAGTTAAAAAAACCTGCAGCAAGAGGAAAAAAATCAAGAAAGTGGAAAAGGAGCTGGTGAGCAGAGAAGCTCTGGCTGGAGCGTCTAACTGTGCACCATCTTACTACCCACTGGATCAAACTCCAGAAGTTGCTCTCTGTTTTACTGACATAAATGAAGACAACCACCAAAAGGTTTACTGTCATTGCCACCAGCAAAATCTGAGCCAATCAATTTGACAAAAGAACAAAATTAGTTTGGGACAGTGATTTTATTTTAATGCTGTTCTTATTAACAACTGGAGCAGTTCAAAATAAATCCACATTTGTTTAATCTTTGTCTAGTTACCCACCCTTAGGAAAGACAGAGGTTCTCTCATTAAATTAGTGTTTGGAGACTCAATACATTATAACGGTGTGTTATAAAATCAAAGTAGCATCACCTTATCACAAGTTGACGTAAACACGAATTGCAAAGCAAAAAGGGGCCAACTGCCATTGAACATGTAGGATTTAAGTTTCGCTTCAGTCCAGAAAGAATACTGTAAAAACATGAGAGATTAAGAAATAGGAGCTAGAATAGATTGTTTGGCCCTTCAAATCCACTATGCCATTCAGAAGCATTACGGCAGATCTTCAACTTTAGCTCTATCTTTCTGTATCATCCCCATTTTGCTTAACTGACTTTATACCCAAGCAACTATCAACCAATGTCTTGAAAGGAATTAGCAACTTAGCACTACAGAATGATATTCTTTTTATCCATCAAGTCTATTTTTTTCCCACAAATGATAAACAATTTAGTTTAACAATGGGTTTGGCACATTCTCCCCTCCATTGACACAAGATGTATTTGATTGCATTCATCAAAACATATTCCAATCAAAACAGTGGAAAGGAACTCAGTGAGAGACAATTAATGCCAAAGGTGGACTCAATTGCATATTTATTACAGGTCGTTGAAACTTGCGGCAACCTGAACTTGTGATTCAAAGTGAAACAGTCTATACTGGAAATACTCAGCAAGTCAAGCAGCATCTAGAGAGAATCAAGAATTGGTGTTTCAGGTCAATGACCTTTTATCAGAACTGGAAAGCATCCTGATGAAAAGTCATATTGGATTTGGAAAGTTAAATCTGTTTCTGTGCACATTCATCTCCAGACCTGCAAGTATCTCCTCAACTTTCTATTTTTAATTTCAGATTTATGTCACCTGCAGAATTTTGCTCTTGTGACAAGTTCTATTCCTAACTAACTGAACTTTTTCCTTTAACTGTCCTTTGGATTTTTTTTTCTACAATAACTGGAAAGCTGCCAAGCTTCTCATTTTTGTGTACTTTCCTGCAGACCTCTGACCAGCTGCTTTGTTATTTATATTAAGAAATTTTCTTTTGTGTTTCTGATCCTCATTTAGCTCTGTCATTCAACCGAATTAAATGTAAAATTTCCACTAAACTGTCATTAGCACCAGTCTTTCAAAGCTAATGAAGTATCATTAACGTTGCAGTTTATCAGCCCCTGTGCTCAATTTAAAAACTGTTTCAAATGGAATTTTGCTTTAAATCGGATGAATTCAGTGCTAACTGTTCACCTCGCATTATTAAATTGATCTGTCAATCATATCTCAGTAAAGTGACTGGAGAGTCAGTGATGACATTTTGTGACCTATTCCCATTTACTCAGGGGAAGGGTAATGTTGTAAAATAATGAATCTCACAGCTCTTCATGACCCTCTGCTCATAATATAAATTCAAGGAGATGGTGGTGGAGGAGGTGAGTGGGGGTTGGGGAGAGGGCGAGAATGTGTATCCCTGCCTCAGGAAGATGATTTCTATGTAAATCGGGTATGGTACAGCTGGAGAAGTGCAGCATTTTAATTCACAGTTCACCCTTGAATGTAAACTAGCAGCTACCCCCTATGTGATGGATCTTCATGTGCGCACAAAAATATTTTTAAATAATTCATTTCATTTCTTGCAGACACTTCAGTTACTGAAAATATTACTGCAGGGTTTGGAAAAAGATTGCATAGATACAAAGGATAACCAGATGATCTCATGTTGCTTGCAGTGAGTTATGGAGTTACATTGTGTCATAACTTAGGGCCTGTTAAACACCATCAGTAGCCATTCTTTATGATTCCAAACCATCAGAGATATCCACTCTGAGTGAAGTAATGGGCCGAATTTTATGGTCACCAACCGTACAACCGACCGCCTAAACATTAAATACAGGCTGATGTTGTTGAGTTGACAATATGTTATTACCGGCCAGTGTCCGATGTTATGTAGGGCCAGTGTGAAATCAGAAACTGACCTGCCATTTAGGAATTACCAGTTAAAAAGGTGATTGATCTTGACAAAGAGTAGATTGTGAGCATCTTTGAATTTTCCCTGCATTCCTTGGGGTGTCAGATGAGAAAGAATTTGAGAATGTTTCATGGCAGGCATGATATATTTGCACAAGGGCAGAAGAAAATGGCTGCCACATGAACCATGGCTGAATGTAGTTGGTGTATGTAAAAGCATCTGCATGGTTTTTGGACTTTATTTAGCAATGTTTTTGAGCCTGCCTTAGGTAAAAAGAATAAAAAAAAACGAGAGAAGAGCAGTCTTTAAGTTTACAGCCATGACACCTTCCTTCTTGTGGTATAATTCCTCTGTTGCTTGATGCTGCGACTCTCATTTGGGTTTGGTGTCCCCTCACCATGCCACCTTCTCACCGCTGATTTGCTGCTTTGTTTGCCAGGTAGCCCCTAATTGATCACATGATGCTTGATTCACCCAGCTGAGGTGCTGTGTTGGGATCAAGTAGACCGTCAATTTCCAGTCTGCCTTTACCAACCTGTCAGAAACTGTAAGCCAGTGTTTGTTTTTCACTTGCTGTTAATCATTGCTCAAAATCTACTTGTCCTTGCAGCCCTCCCCAAGCATCTGTCAGATCCCAAAACAAAGTTTGAGCATAAGACTAGAAGGCTATGTTGCCTATTCACTGACAAAGATTGGGACTTTGCCCAGGGCTGGATAGGAACTTGGAATGGGAGAAGGTCATGCTCCATGTAGGTACCAATGTCAAAGCTGCGTTAAGAATAAGGTTCTGCTTTGATTTATGTTGTGCCCTTAGGATTCGCAACTGGGCAAAAAATTGAAGAGTAGATCTTCAAGGATAATATTGTTTAGTTCCTTCTTAAACAAGGTAAACAATTTTGACCAGAGTGTAGAAATGAATTTGCCCAGGTCTCCCATAATACCAAAGTGGTCAAATTAATACAAACACAAGCTGGTACCAATGAAAACAATCCCAAATTTATTAGGAACAAAGTTACAATAACGTTTAATGCTAAACACTATCTCTATTCCTATTTTGCCTTTTAAGGTTACAATTCTTCCCAAGTCTCTTTTAAAATAGTCACTCTCTGTCTAGTTCTGTTTTTGGGCCTGCAAAGCTGGCTTTTTTCCTCTCTTTCTCTGGATAGTCAGCTTGTCTCTGTCTCTTGCCATGCTGGTCTCATCAGAAGGCCTCCAAAAGATTCCAAGAGATTCCTAGAGAGCAGTGTGCAGGTGAACCCTGTTTTTACACCTTTTAGGTAGTTTTCTGGAATTTGTTATATTTCTGGCCAACCAGGGAAATACACTTAATAATTTGAACCAGAGTCAATCATTTGAATGGTTTGCTACTGTTAGTTTCTTTGTGTAGCAGGACCCTGTGCCTTTCTGTCTGGGCTCTCCTTTGTTTAGAGGGTAAGTTATTGGGGGTATGTCTGTCCAGCATAACTGTTGTCTTTTACATTATGCTAATGTAATTAGCGCTGGCTGTTGTGTTTGCACTGCATCTGGTGTGTGGGTTTTGTGATTTCAGAGTTTTATTTGGCCAATGTACCCAGCATCCTTTGCTGTTTGGCCAATTTAGCAATATGTGTTTTAACAGCCAGGAGACTGGTACAATCATCATTTCTAGATTGTTACTTAAATTTGGTTCCAACCGGAGAGGGCACATGGAATTAGTGAAGTAAATGTTTGACTCAAAGACTGGTGTG
>NC_063339.1:20049449-20169705 GCF_021869965.1 Rhincodon typus
TACACCTTGTTATCTCAGATTCTCCAGCATCTGCAGTTCCTACTATCTGTGAAAGAAGTGGGTTCCTTTTCCTGGGGTCTGGGGAAGGTGAGGACTGTAGCATTCGATTGGTCTGCCCCTGAATTGTGCTGGGACCAGTGTTCAAGCAAACTGTGTAACTCTAGAAGTTGAGGGGGATTTAAATTAAATATTTGGGTAAAGGGCTCAATCTTAGATAGAAGTAGCAAATGAAAGGGTAAAGTCAGGATAGGAGAGCAAAATGGTAATTTGGGAAATGACTATCAGAGAATAGCAAGAAGGGACAGACAGAATAAACTTAATGCATCTACAGTCAAGATCTATAAGCTAGAAAGCTTAAAAAGGAGAGAAAATGAAAGGTTCTGAACAAAAGGAACTTGATCAAATAGGTCAGTGGGCTGAAAGATGGCAGATGGAGTTCCATCTGGATAAAGTGAGCTATTGCTTTTCAGTACAACAAACAAGGGTAGGGCTTATACAATTAATAGTAGGGCATTGGGTGGTTTTGTAGAACAGAGGGACCTAGGGGTGCAGGTACATAATTTTTTGAAGTTTGTGTCACACATAGACAGGATGGTTAAAAAGGTGCTTGGCACTCTTGACTTCATTGATCAGTCCTTTGAGCATGGGCGTTGGGAAGTAATGTTGAGGTTATGCAGGACACTGGTGAGGCCTCTTCTGGAATATTGTGTCCAGTTCTGGTTTCCCAGTAATAGGAAGGATATTATTAAGCTGGAGAGGGTTCAGAAGTGATTTACCAGGATGTTGCCGGGTATGGAAGGTTTGAATTACAAAGAAAGGATTGATAGGTTGGGACCATTTTCACTGGAGCATAGTAGGTTGAGAGGTGTCCTTATAGAAGTTTATAAAGTAATGAGGGGTGTGGATAGAGTTAACTGTAGTTGTCTTTTCCCTAAGATGGGGGATTTCAAAACAAGGGGGTATATTTTTAAGTGAGAGGAGAGAGATTTAAAAAATTGACATGAAGGGCAATTTTTTTTTACACTGAGGATGGTTCGCGTGTGGAATGAACTTCCTGAGGAAGTGGTGGATCTGGTTGCAATCACAACGGCTAAAAGACATTTGGATAAGTACATGAATAAGAAAGGTTGAGGGATATGGGCCAGGAGCAGGCAGGTGGGACTAGTTTAGTTTGGGATTATATTTGGCATAACCTGCTTGGACCGAAGGGTCTGTTTCTGTGCTGTATGGCTCTGTGAATGCGAATCACATTCATTACAAAGTAGATAAATTGAGTGTGCATATTAAAGTAAATATAATCTGCTGGTCATGACAGAGATTTGGCTGCATTATGACAATGATTGGGTCTTGTATATTGAGTGGTGTATGATATTCTAGAAGAGTGGGAAATGAGGTAAAGCTGGACAGAAAATGCTGTTAACCAAGCAATTGGTGCAATTGTCTGAAGTGATCTTGGGAGATTAGGGTATAGAATTAGTTTAGTACAAAATGAGGGATAGTAGGGGAAAGAAGTCACTGATAGGAGTTGACTACAAGCCCTTTAACAGTAACCACAATCTCTGACAAAGTATGCAAAAATAAAAATTGGGGGAATTGTGATAAAGGAATGGCAATAGTGGCTTTATTTATAAGCTGGAAAAATTAAATTGGTAATCGTGGTCTGGATCAGGAGCACATAGAATGCTTTCAAGATAGTTACTGAATGTTATATTCTATGAAACTAAGTAGAGAGCAGGCTATACAAGATTTGTATTGTGTAATGTAACAGGATTAGTTAACAACCTCAAAGTAATGGTACCCTGAGGTAGCAATAACTACAATGTGATTGAATTTTACATTCAGTTTGAAAGAGAGAGTTTAGTTAAGACTTGTGTTTTAAACTTAAATAAGTGCAACGATGAGAGCATGAAAGTTGAGTTACCTTAACTGATCTAGGATACTAGACAAGGGCAATCAATCAATAAAGCGACAATGGTAAACATATAAGGGAAATTTCAGAATACTCAGAAGAAATCAACTTCTATCATAAGAGGAAAATTCTCAGGGCAAGATGCATCATCTGTGTGGTGTCACGGACCTGTGGTAAAGCTCACAAAATTGTTATGGTGTAGAAGGAGGCCTATTGTCCAAGTCTGGACTGAATCTCCGAAATTAGCATTATAACTTAATCTCATTCTCCTGCTCTTTCCAAGTAACTCTACACATTCTATCTGTTCAATTATTCATCTAATGCCTTGTTGAATGATTCAAATTAACCTGCCTGCACCACACTTCCAGGCAGTGTGTTCTAGACATGAACCCTTTGTTGTGGGAGTATTTTTTTCTCAAATCACTTTAAATCTGTGCCCTCTTGTTCAATATCCTTTGATGAGCCCGAGTTGTTTCTCCATACTCATTTTATCTAGACAGCTCCTGATTGCGAAAACTTCTGTCAGATCTCCTTTTGACCTTCTTCTCTTCAAGGAGAACATTCTAAATCTCTTCCAATCTATTCTCATAACTAAAGTTTCTTATCCGTGAAAGCATTCTTGTAAAAACCCTCTGTATTCTCTCTAATGTGTTCAAATATTTCCTGAAATGTGGTGCTGAGAACTGTAAGCAAGGTGAGAACCGATATGTAACTGCTTTTTTGTGTAAATTCAGCATAACTTCCTTGCTTTTATAATCCATCCTCTACTAATAAAGCCCAGGATACTATATGCTTTATTAACTATTCTCCATCTGTCCTGCCACCTTTAGTGATTTATGCACCTAGGTCACTCTCTTCCTATACTCCTTTAAGAATTAAGTATCTGTATTTCATATTGTTTATGTTCTTCCAAGTACAACACATCACCTCACAGATGTCTGCATTGAACCACATCTCCTACTCTCTCTCCATTACACCAACCTATGTTCTTTTGTGTATGTGTGTTCGTTTTTCTGTCATGCAACTGTTGAGCCAACCAATGGGAAATAAATTAAAATTCTGAATATAATGCTAATTTAACAAGCATCCCAGCTCACCAGTTTTATTCTTCTTTCTTGATGCCACAGCACTGTTGTTCTGCAAGGTAAATGTTCTTCCTTCGTAAGTTTAGGTAATGAGTCTTAGCAGACTATTTGACTGGAAGACATCAGAGATAAACCTAATGGATTGCTACAGCAGTGTCCATACACAAACAAACAAACAAACAAACAAACAAACAATCTCTTATTAGTTGATACAGTAATGTATATTGTGTGTGTGTGTGTGCGTGCGCGCATATGGTATATACATAATTATTCCATATGCAATCATATTTTTCAGAATGTGAAGGAATTGATGAATGGGTATGGTAAAATTATATGGATAATGAAACACAAAGTTTTACAGTTTGTGAAACTTCAGAACTGGGACAATTATCATGAGAAGAGAACTGTCAGATGGTTGCAAAGAGAACAGTCTGTGAATCACTGCCAATGAGAAAGATACAGTGGGACAAGGCCAGTCAAAGGAAAAATCTATAACAAGGTAGGATCTACTTGTCACTCTTTATAAGAAGCAGTAGGAAAAGATTAATCAGATAGCCACTAGGACAAAGGAGGAAGCTTCATCACTGCACACCTCTTAACTGCCTCAGCAGGTAAGAGCAATCATTATATGAAACTTGTAGCAGAAAATAGCAGCTGAGAAAAACTTGAGAATTCGAGTCAAATCAAGTTACCTTAAAGGCATGTAATTAATAGTTTGAAGTCAAGATGTATTCAAACACATGAAGCCAATACATCAACCTTATGCTATTGACTCATTCTCTAACTTGTCTCGATCAACCACTAAGATGGTAGCATGTCCCTTGACAGGAGCATTATCAATCAAAATTTGACAATAAACATATCAAGGAATTTTAGGGCAGGGAACGTTTCTCTTCCTTCCTCGGTTTTACCGGAGCAAACATCCTGTTAGATTCCACCCCATCTGAATGCTGAACTTGCATCTTTCTCATCTTGCCTCATGCCCTGTCTACACCCATAAGGTCATGAGATGCACTTCCAGCTCTCTTAATCGTACCCCCACAGGCTGACCACTCAACTTGCTTTCCTGCATTCAATGTTAACTGATTTTTTTTCACTTTCACAGTACCTTTGTCCTTCAAAATTGCTCTAATTACCTTTTACCTCAAACGTTTAAATCTTGGCATCCACTGCCCATTCTAACCTCCTTTTCTCTCCAAAGCCCTTGAAGCTGTTGTTGCCTCCCAAACTAAGGTTTGTCTTCCTTAGAAATCATAGAATCATAGAATGCCTACAATGCAAAAAGAGGCCATTCAGCCCATCGAGTCTGCACTGACCCTTCAAAGAGCACTCCACCCAGACCCAAACCTCCATCTCATTTACCATGGCTAATCCACCTAACCTGCTCACCTCTGGGTGCTATGGGACAATTTAGTTTGGCCAATCCACCTAACTTGCCCATCTTTGGACTGTGGAAGGAAACCAGAGCAGCTGGCAGAAAGCTGTACAGACACAGGGAGAATGTACAAATTCCACACAGACAGTCACCCAAGTCTAGAATCAAACTTGGGTTCCTGGTGCTGTGAGGCAGCAGTTTAACCACTGAGCCACCAACTCTCATTTAAACTTTTTCATAAAGGATATGATTATGAATAAAAGCAAACTATGTCTCCTTCTCAACTTATCTGACACATTTGATGACATCATGTTTTCCCCAATGTCTGCCCACTGTCAGTTATAAGGCAACACATACACTTTTGTCCTGATCTAACCAAAAAGTCATCTACAAAGGTTTTGTTTCCGTACTGGCACTCTTGTGCTTCCTTGAAGATGTATCCTGTTCCACTTCTACATGCTGCCCCTTGATGACACAACCCAAAAGCATAACATCTGTTCCTAAATGTAAATCAGTTCTACTTTACCACTACTCTCTCTACTTTTTTATTCTGTCCTTATTACCATGCATCTCCATAAGATGATTGGTTAACTGCAAATTAAAGTAACGTGTTAACCTCCCCTTCTGGTTTTCTTCGATGTTCCAAAACTTAAAGTAACCAATATCAATGCATTGGAGTCATAGAGTTATACAGCATGGAAACAGATCCTTCGATCCAACTAGTCCATGCTGTCCATGTCCTGGTCCTGGTCCGTATCCCTTCAAGCCTTTCCGAATCATGTACTTATCCAAATGTCTTTTAAACATTGCAACTGTACCTGCATCTACTACTTCTTCTGGCAGTTCATTCCACACACTAACCATTCCCTGTGTAAAAAAAAAGTTGCTCCTCATATCCTTTTAAAATCTTTCTTCTCTCACCCTAAATATATGACCACTAGTTTTGAACTCTCCCCATCTTCGGGAAAAAAAACCTTTGCTAATCAATGCTTTATCATCTATGCCCCTTATGATTTTATAAGTCTCTATAAGATCACCCCTCAGCCTCCTATGTGCCAGTGAAAAAAGTCTGAGTCTATCTGGCCTATCTTTATAATTCAAACCCTCCGTTCCTAACAACATCCGAGTAAATGTTTTCTGAACCCTCTCCAGCGTAATAATATCGTTCCTACAACAGGGCAACCGGAACTGCACACAGTACTCGAGAAGATGCCTCACCAATGTCCTGTACGACATCAACATGACACCCCAACTCCAATATTCAAAGGTCTGAGCAATGAAGGCAAGCATGCTAAATGGCTTTTTAACCACCCTGTCTGCCTGACCCAAATTTCAAAGAATTAGATTAGATTTGATTTGATTTATTATTGTCACATGTACCTAAGTACAGTGAAAAGTTTTGTTTTGCATGTAGTATAGGTAGATCCTACCATACAAAGTGCATAAAGAAAATAGAACAGAGCAAGGAATACAATGTTATGACTACAGAGAAAGTGCAGAGAAGGTACCTGAACCCTTAGGCCTGTCTGTGCCACAACACTTCCCAGGGCCCTATTATTAATTGTATAAGTTCTGTCCTTTGTATTACCAAAATGCAATACCTTGCAATTATTCAAATTAACTCCATCTGCCACTCCTTAGCACATCAACCCAATTGATCAAGACCTCTTTGTGCTCTTAGATAGTTTAAAACAAGATCAAAGATTAATTCATTACATAACTATTGCTGAAAATTACCAATTAAAAAAAAATTGGTGCAATATTTCCAGTCACTGACTGGTGTGGGCATTGGTCAGAAAGTTGTAAAAATTGCGTAAGGTAGACAGTAAGGACTTGTTCTATGTCAAGAGCAAAAAGGTCTACATTCCAATCGAGTCCAAGACATCGAGATGAGAATCTCTTGAGTGAGTGACAAGAGGTCTATTAGCATGAATTTGTATTTATTAACAACTCAGTTTCAGTTAATCCTGCCTCATTGATATGCAGTTTCCTATTCTTCAACCAGAAAGAAACTCAGCTGCAACAATTGCTCACATAAATGTCAGACCAGTTACATGCCACTGGCTCCTCTAGGCCTCCACCATGGACACCAGTCACCAGTCTCTTAGGGTATATTCTATGGGCAACAACAGCCATAGTGGTTGGCATTTGACACATGCCAGCCTCACCAGACCCTCATGTTTCATCTCCAATCCACTTACATGTTTGACAAGCACCCAAAGCATGGACTAGATCGGGGTGCATCTCTCAGCTCATCACTTGCTCTCTTAGTGTTCAGTCACTACGCACCTACTTTGATACTCACAGCATCTCTGCATCACCTTGTATTTTTGTGTTTTACCCCTTAGCTAGAGTTTAAAGGCTCACATTACTTCCCACCTTGCTGTTTAGTGCAGACACAAAGTTGATGCTGGAAATGGAAAATGGCTGTGACCACACCCAGGGTGGGTGGAATAAGTGCTTTTTTTTTTCTCTAAACATTTGGGCTTTACTTGTGAACGATATGAGGCCCTGCACAGCAAATGTAATAATCAGGCAGTTACACAGTGAGATGGTTTGTAATAGCATTCTGTGAAATGCACGCAATGTTCAACTGTGTGGGGTGAAAAGGGGGGTCAAAAGCAATCTTGGCCGTGTCATTCATTATTGCAGATAGAAGATGCTCATCTCTGTGCAACTGAAATAACCATGAGCAACCTTAAAAATGTCACCTGTGTGGCCACATTCATAAAGATAATGCAAGATCTCATAGGTTGCACGGGCGCAAAGAATTGACTTCCTCTAACCTTGAACTGTCAGTACTTGTCAACACGCTCTTGTTTGCAATGCTTCCTTTTTTGAGCGATATGTGTTTGTAGGTACAACCTTGATCAAATGGTTTGTTGAAGCAGGCTCAACAACTGTGTGGTCTACTTCTGCATCTGCTACTAAATTAACTCAAGGTTCCACAAGCTATATCACTTGTGAAAACACTAGACTAGATGGAGGCCGTATCCACAGAATTTGCCACTCCTCAGGTGTATTAATTACCACCAGAAGTGTTTGTTAAATGCACACATTTGAGGCATCTGAGGATGCTGCAAAGATTAAGCTTGAGTATTAGGAGTAAGTGCTTTGAAAGGTTCTGATTGCCTTTTCTTCAATAAAAATGAAAATAAGTCTATTGTGATGCCCATGATGTGGAGGTGCCGGTGTTGGACTGGGGTGGACAAGATCAGAAATCACACGGCACCAGGTTATAGTCCAACAGGTTTATTTGAAATCACAAGCTTTTGGCGCCTCACTCCTTCATCAGGTGTTAGTGAGGTCGTATCAGACACAGAATGTGAAGATCAAAGGGTCACACCACTGATGAGGACGTATTAAACAAACCTAAGATGCAGTTAAATCTTTAATCAGTTAGAAGATTTTAATTGATTAATATGTATAAGTATATCCCCAAATTCCTTTCAAGTCACTGCCCTGAGAGAACTAAAGGGTTTTAATCAGTGTAAAGAGGAGGTGACATTTTAGGTCAGACAATGCATGTTAGGTGTGAGGCCTTGTTTAGAATAGGTTTGTGTTTTGGTTTGGAGTCAGACTGGCTTTATTTCTAAAGTAGGAACTTATAAAAGGCCACATTGACTGACTGTCTATAAATTGTGTGCTGTTTGAACAAAATAGAAACTCTATGGCTTTTCAAGCTAAAAATCAATCCTTGATTATTCTAACCCCAAAAGCAAGCTAATATCTTTCAATGTTTTCCCTCTCCCATCATTCAATATAACTATAATACAAATAAACCACTATTAACATTCCAGGTGGCATTGACTGGTTTAAAATCATGGCTCGGGAAAGAATTAGTTATGTTTTAAAATCTTCACAAAACTAAACCAGCAACATGATGCCACAAATTCAAAATCCAACTCAAAAACAAAATATTCCCTGTATAAATTACACATCTTTCATCTATTTTCAACAATATCAATCAAACTTTACCAAATTACCATGTTTACATATATGCTATAGGATAGCTTCAAAAGCAATATTTGTAAAAGCAAAAAAAAAATCAATCCTCGTTGGATATGGCAGTGATTCCAAAGGATTGTTGGGTTTTACCCTTGTCCGAAAAAGGAGAAAAATAAACATAGAATCACAGAGTCATACAACATGGAAACAGACACTTCAGTCCAACTTGTCCATGCCAACCAGGTTTCCTAAACTGAACTAGTCCTATTTGTTAACTACGCACACAATTAGTCTAACTCCAGTGATAGAAATGTTGAATACTTTTCTGGGAAAACTGTGGAAACTTGCAATCTACAATTGAAGAAATAACTTATACTTATATTGCACTTACGTAATCATCAAACGTCTTAAAGTGCTTCATAACCAATGAAGAGCTTTTATAAAAGAGTCACTGTGCATTCTATACAGGAGGCAATATGCATACAAACAGAAAAATGATAATAGCCAGATATTCTATTCTCTGATGTTAATTGAGGGATTTATTGAGCAGGATACTGGGAATAATGCCCTTATTCTTCATGGTGGCTCAGTAGTCAGCATTGCTGCCTCACGGCCCAAGAACCCCGGTTCAATTCCAGCCTTGGGCAACTGTCTGTATGGAATTTGCACATTCTCCCTGTGTCTGTGTGGGTTTCCTCCGGGTGCTCCGGTTTCCTCCCGCCGTCCAAAGACGTACAGTTAAGTGGATTGGTCATGCTAAATTGCCTATTGTGCCCGGGGATAAGCAGGGTTATAGGGATAGGGTGGGATGCTCCTCGGAGGATCAGTGTGGTCTTGATGGGCTGAATGGCCTGCTTCCACACTGTAGGGGCCCTATCCTATGATCAAAATACTGTGATATGCATCGGCTACATACAGATGAGTAGATAGCTAGGACCTTGTTTTCATATTTCATCTGACAGACAGCATTTTCAACAATGTAGTTCTCTCTCAAGAGTGCAATGGGGTGTCAGGTATTGGTTGTTGTATTCAAGCCCTGCAGTGGGACTTGGCCCCAGAACTTCGTAATTCAGTTGCACGAGTGCTACTAACTATGCCATGGTTAACATTGGCGTATAGTTTCAATGAGTGTCAGGGACTTGGTTTTCACAGAAATATTTCTACACCAAATATATCCCATTTTTGTACAATGTGAAACAATTAGAAATCATCTTACTTTGTTAAATGACACTGCTGTGTTATTGACATTAGTTGGTTTACTTCATTTGTAGGGCTGTTTTAGGAAATTTCTCATGTGCAGTTGGTCAGTAAGACTTATTTAGAAGTAACACTAAGTATCAGCTAAACAAAAGGTTTCAAAATGATCCTTGAACGCTTGTTGAACAGCTAATGAACCTTTGAGACTTTAGAAATACAAACATGCCAATGAACTATTATAAATATGAACGAAAGACTTACTCAACACAAATATTAAAACATTCAACGAACTCCCTTTGGATGGTTTGAAATTTAAAATGAGTAGGAGATCGCTTATTGTCAATTTTCTATTCTGCATTGTAAGTGAAAATCAACCACAATCATTTTGCTACATGTTGTATGTAACATCTAAGCATGTAAGCATGCATTGAAAGTACTGTCACAGTGAAAATAATGAAACTTTATCTTCAGTCAAAGATTTGTTTTGTGCCAATAACAAGGAACTATCTCGAGTTATGGTAATTATACTTTTAAACTATTAACCAATTTTGAGACATTAATGTGAATATAGCGTAATGTAAAAAACCTTGTAAAGTATTTCAATAACATGCTCAAAATCACAATCACCAGGAAGTAGGCAAAAAACATAAACGTGCCAGAACCGTGAGTGTTGAGACCTTGACATAAAAAAAAACCCAAAATTGCACACTTGAGAGTTTGAGTGACTATAAATAGCAAATAAAACAAATCACTAGGAAAACCATTCGTGGAGAAATTTTGATGCAACCTCTTCTGTGGCTTGCTAGTTAAACGTTGTGAATCTAGCCCCTCAGCAAATGGTGGCATCTTACCAAAAAGCAATTAAACTGACTGAAGGGGCAAAAGGCACTTAAGATAACCATGATTCACATTTCAGCTCTTTTTTGGAAGAAATAATTGTAACACTCTTTAAAGTATAATCACTAAGATGCTTAGAGTTGAAGTGAATTAATAATTAAGATTGGTTGCAAAGCATGAGAAGGAGGAAATCTATTTCAGGAATAGATAGAACTGAAAAGTGGAGACACAATTGTAATTGTATAGAATTGTACTTAGATGGCGTTTATGGCCTTCTTTACAGTCCTGGTTTCCATATTACAAAAAAGTTAGAGATGCTGGTGAAGGTGAACAAAAAAAAATTGTAAAAGGGAAAGCTCAGAAGTGATCAGATGGATGTATGAAGTGATTTAAAAAATTGGCAGGGATGCATAGAGAAATTGTGTCACTCATGGGGGTGACCAGAATTAGGTGGCATCAATACAAAAGCAAAACTAAAGGTTGTCTTTGAGGAACAAGTCAAGATGTTAGGAAATATTTTGAATCCAACTGGACTCGAACATTTACAACAATATTCAGAAATTTTATCACTTTCTAAGGCAAAGTAGCCTGTTTGATTGGCACAAATTGACCATCTCAATGCATAGGTGCAACAATGTGGAGCATCCACAAAATGAATATGACAACGTACCAGGTCTCTATCAACAGCATCTTCTAAATCTGCAGACTGCACCATCTAGAAGGGCCAGAGAAGCTGAAGCATGGAAACAATGTCTACCGCTCTGCCTTCAGCAATCTTCTTGGCTACTTCCTCAAAAAGGCTCAATCAAGTTTGTGAGAAATGATTTCCCTTGCACAAAGTCAAACTGACTGTCTGTAGTGATTGGAACCAGGTGGATCTTATTGACTATGACATCCTTGATTGGGGTTGCTAACCTTGCTAATCAGGGGGCTCCAGGCTGACTGATATAAACAAGGGATTCAGACTCTCCTCATGTCAGGGACTGACTCTGAGCTGGCTGGCCATAGTAAGTGTACAGTGCACGTGTAAATAAAGGGTGACTTGATGATGGGATACCGGCCTCTGTGCAGTTACGTCACTATCCATAATCATTCCTTGCCTCTCCAAATGCATACAAACCCTATCTTTCAGAACCATTCCCAAAAACTTACCCATCACTGAAGTCAGACTCAAGGTTCTATAATTCCCAAGCTTCTCCATATATCCCTTCTTAAACAGCACAAAATTACCCACTCTCCAGTCATCCGGCACATCACCGTGTTTATAGATGATACAAATATTTCTGCAAGAGGTAGGCCTGGATGCTGGACTCCCAGTGGCATTAGACCCAGAGCCTGGAATGGTTGCTGTGCCTGGAGCAGGGACAGCCGGTCGCGGTAGGCCCAGAGCCTGAACTGTTGGAGGTGGCGATGGCCGGAGTGGGGACTCCTGGTGGCAGTAGGCCTGGAGCTTGGACTCTTGGCGGTGTTGGCGAATTGGTGGCAGCAGATCCCATGTCGAGGCCATTGTTGCTGCCCCTTGGGGAACAGTTTGCAGAGAGAAGCCATGTTTGAGACTCCAATTTGAACAGAAGATGAACACTTATTTAAGTAATTTCTTTTTATCCATATTGTACCTCAAAATGATGCTGGATTGTGGCAACGAAACAATTTTTCACTGTATCTTCAAGATATATGTGACAATAAATAAATCATTCATTCATTCAATTGTTCCTTCATTCATTCATTCAGGAGATTCATCAGGAAGAAATCCTAGTCAGGCAGGTCTTCTGGCTGCTGTTAGGGTTCTTGCTTCTAGAAGGGGAATTCCCTGCAGTAAATATTCCTTTGGAGTGGATGTCCCACCTCTGATACAGAACCATTAATAATTAGATGCTGACACCTTTCTAAAGCCAGTAGTACCCCTGAAAGAAGTAGCCACTGATTGTACAGCAGTAGGCTCATGGCCCATGACCATCACTGGAGCTCCAGGACAATGAGGGTTTCTGCAAGTCCCACACTTACTGCCTGAGCGTCCTAGAGGGCAGAACATACCTGGGAAGGAGGAATCCTCTTCCCAGTCCACAGGTATGCCCACCAAAGTTTACCTGGCAGTTTGTCCACATGGTGTTCCCCTCCGTCCACCCCCATCCATGGATGGAATAACACCAGCTGTAACAGGGTAAGGCCCTTAGATGATGAATTCAGGGCTTCAATGGTCCTCTGGGAAGGAAGGCCTTTTTCAAATTCCACACTCCAAAGTTAATTGGGATTGATTTGAGAAGGTTTCAGGTTCTGTACCTTGAGTTTACCTTCTCTAGTATGTGGCACACATCATTGCTCACCCTCCCCTCTCCCATTATCTTTCAGCCTGCTCTCAGGGGCAGCATTAACTTCCACCCCATGAAACAGTTTAAGAACAACTCAATTACAATGTGATGAAAGTAAAAGCTTTTCTGACTTGCTTCATTTCTAACACAATTACTTCCAGCACTTTTTGAAGAGGTAACTATCTCTTCTTGCACAGCATAGTTCTGCTGGAGAAGCAGGTTTGTGTAGATTGCTTATTCAACCTCATATATATCTGTCACCCCACTTCTCTTCCTGACTTGAATAAAGACACTCTGCAAACATAATTCTTTGACAAAACATTTGGTCAACTACCCTAATGTCTCTTTCAATATCAATTTGTTTTAGCTAATTATATTCCTTTAGAGGGCTTTGAGGTGTCCTACTGTATTAAAGATACTTGGAAAAGGAAGTTCATATTATTAGTTTATTACCCAATTTAATACTTCACTCTGTACTCAGAATTGCTACGAATCTCTTATGATGAGTGGGAGAACAGCAGGAAGAAAGAACAACATTAGGCTGGTGATGTTTCAGAGATACCAGGAACTACAGATGCTGGAGAATCTGAGATAACAAGGTGCAGAGCTGGATGAACACAGCAGGCCAGGCAGCATCAGAGGAGCAGGAAGGCTGACGTTTCGGGCCTAGACCCTTCTTCAGAAATGGGGGAGGGCAAGGGGTTTCTGAAATAAATAGGGAGAGAGAGGGAGGTGGATAGAAGATGGATAGAGGAGAAGATAGGTGGAGAGGAGACAGACCGGTCAAAGAGGCGGGGATGGAGCCAGTAAAGGTGAGTGTAGGTGGGGAGTTAGGGAGGAGATAGGTCAGTCCAGGGAGGACGGACAGGTCAAGGGGGCGGGATGAGGTTAGTAGGTAGGAGATGGGGGGGGGGCTTGAGGTGGGAGGAGGGGATAGGTGGGAGGAAGGGCAGGTTAGGGAGGCGGGGACGAGCTGGACTGGTTTTGGGATGCGGTAGGGGGAGGGGAGATTTTGAAGCTTGTGAAGTCCACATTGATACCATCGGGCTGCAGGGTTCCCAAGCGGAATATGAGTTGCTGTTCCTGTAAACTTCGGGTAGCATCGTTGTGGCACCGCCGGAGGCCCAGAATGGACATGTCGTCTGCGGAATGGGAGGGGGAGTTGAAATGGTCCGCAACTGGGAGGTGCAGTTGTTTAGTGCTAACCGAGCGTAGGTGTTCTGCAAAGCGGTCCCCAAGCCTCCGCTTGCTTTCCCCGATGTAGAGGAGGCCACAACGGGAACAGCGAATGCAGTATACCACATTAGCGGATGTGCAGGTGAACATCTGCTTGATGTGGAAAGTCTTCTTGGGACATGCGATGGGGGCGAGGGGGGAGGTGTAGGGGCAGGTGTAGCACTTCCTGCGGTAAAAAGTGCCGGGTGAGGTGAGGCTGGAGGGGAGTGTGAAGCGGACAAGGGAGTCATGGAGAGAGTGGTCCCTCCGGAAGGCAGATAAGAGTGGGCAGGGAAAAATGTCTTTGGTGGTGGGGTTGGATTGCAGATGGCGGAAATGTCGGAGGATGATGTCCTAGGCCTCCTGCAGTGCCACAACGATGCTACCCGAAGGTTCCAGGAACAGCAACTCATATTCCACTTGGGAACCCTGCAGCCCAATGGTATCAATGTGGACTTCACAAGCTTCAAAATCTCCCCTCCCCCTACCGCATCCCAAAACCAGCACAGCTCGTCCCCGTTTCCCTAACCTGTCCTTCCTCCCACCTATCCTCTCCTCACACCTCAAGCCCCACCCCCATCTCCTACCTACTAACCTCATCCCGCCCCCTTGACCTGTCCGTCCTCCCTGGACTGACCTATGTCCTCCCTACCTCCCCACCTACACGCACCTTTACTGGCTCCATCCCCGCCTCTTTGACCGGTCTGTCTCCTCTCCACCTATCTTCTCCTCTATCCATCTTCTATCCGCCTCCCCCTCTCTCCCTATTTATTTCAGAACCCCCTTCCCCTCCCCCATTTCTGAAGAAGGGTCTAGGTGCAAAACATCAGCCTTCCTGCTCCTCTGATGCTGCCTGGCCTGCTGTGTTCATTCAGCTCTTCACCTTGTTATCTTCAGCTGGTGATGTGATTGGACAGCTTGGTTTTAGAAGGCTAAGGTTCAAGTTCTACATCCTCCACATATGAAGGACGTGGGACTTGAACACATTTGAAAAGGTTAATTTGAAAAATGCAAAATTAAAAGCCTTTAAGATCAATATCCAAACCAAAGACAAGGGTTTCTGATCTGCTGTCAGTATTTATTTGTAATATATTGTCTGAATATTTTCACTTATTTAAATTTATAAATGGCCAAAATCCACCTGTTAACATTCTGATAACTTTTAATTGAATTGGATCATGCCAGATTAAATCTACTTAATGAAAATGTAATGTAAATCAATTGCATTAATGGTCAATTCTAAGAAATCCCAATCAGATTTCCTTCGATGAAGATGGCTAACAATTAAGCAAAGCATTAACTTATGAAATAAAGAGCAACAGGAATAATTAATTAATGTAATTAAGAATTTGCCTGTGTAAAACTCAAGTCCCTTGATGTAAGCTTTCTCATTTACTCTTTTGTAAAACGCATGTACTAATAAATTAATATGTCATTGAGATATTTTCTTCAGATGTTGAGTTCCCTTTCTGGAAAGATCACTTCACAAACAAAACATTTGTCATACATACCAATCATAGACCAATATAGTTATTTTATTGATTAGAAAAAAATGGTTAAATTTAGAAAAAAATATATATTCACTTTAATTAAGGATGTTAAAGAATTGGAATAAAAGGACGTAGGTAGATCTGAGGAATAACCTAGTCATGATCTAATGTAAAGTCAAAATTGGCTTGAGGGGCTGAATGGCCTATTCTTGTCACTATGTTTTTAATATAAAATTGACCTTTGTTCCTTTAACTTCAGAAGTAACTTAGTAGCGATCAAGAATTATAAATAGTTATTAATATTATACAGTTCTATTTTTCTTCCTTTTTATTAATATCTCCTGAAATCTGCACAATTTACATTTCAAAAGAGAAAAATATGGTACCCAATTATCATTGTGATAAACACAGCTAAGATAATGGTGACTCCAAAACAAAATGTCTACAAATTCCTTTCTTAAATTAAGAAAGCAAAGCTCAAGACCACAATGTGTTGTGCAGGAAAGCAATAAAGTTCAAAAAGAGTCAAAGAGATGATTAGAATCAGGCCTTGAAATTATTAGTCCAGGAACATAATCACTACCATTCTCAGAGCCATTAAAAATAATTCAATGCCATTTAGGAACTTCTAAATATTTCTGATAGATATGATAAAGCTGACAGATAAATTCAAGTCTCATCAACTACTAATGGCAAATTCAATCTCCTGGGAAATGTCAGGAATGTTGTACCAGCAGACCAATCCTGCACAATTGACTTCACTATATTTAAATATATCTCAGGATCAAATGATATTGAATCAACTGATTTACTGATAATTATACTTCTGAAGAGTATTATCAGATTTTATGGATCTTAAATGTCATTATGTTTGCAGTAGCCTTCCAGTAATGATTGCTCTAATACTCTTGTAAATCTGCAGTTCTGTTTACAATGCAAAGTTACATTTGGATTGGAACTAGGTAAACGGAGACTGAATCTTTACTCCCATTCATGTTTTATGTAGGAGTATGTCAGCATCTTTTGAAATTAGGGCGAGATGAACCGCCAAGACAGCAAACACAGATCCTTGAGATTGGTGCTTTCTAGCAGGAGACTGCTACTATAATATGCATATGTATAGTCTTCAGTTCTTCTATAGTAAATTTGAAATCACCATCCACAGTAACTATTTTTTGTACTTAATAAATCAACTTAGATTCTTTTATATCTGTAGCAAGAGTTTTTTGTAAAACATCTAGATGATGTTTTCACTTTCTCAGCAGTTATTAGTGCCAGCTTATGTACCAATCCTCTGAAGAAGACCATAATAGTCCAGTATTATTATAATTAAGATGAACAGCCATACAATTATATCTTTAAGCAACAATTTTCAAATTTTTCAAAGCTCAATGTTCAGGGCCTCTAATTATTAGCAGGACCTCTTCTTCCTGCTGTTTACATACTCACTTTGAAAAACTGCTTTGATAATCATTTCCATTTGCATATTGGTGATATATTAGTCAAACCCAGTGGAGGTATTTCAACCAGATTGTCTGCTTCCCTTCTTTATATTCCTCTGCTGCGCATTCAGGTGTGGCTGTGTTGCAGACTGACATGACTTCCCACAGAATGGGCAAGGATGAAATGTATAATTCTTCAGTTCTGAAGAAAAGTCATACCAGATGCAAAATGTTAACTCTGTCTCTCTCTCTCCATAGACGCTGCCAGACCTGTTTACGTTCTCCGGAATTCTCTGTGTTTGTTTCAGATTTCCAGCATCCACAGTATTTCCCCTTTCTGAAATGTGTAAAGGTGAGACTGCCCAATCTTTCTGCATTATCTGTTGTCCTTAGCTGCCTGTATTATTTCCTGCTTGCAAGAAACCAAGCCACTAATTGTGTTTGGGCTCCAAGTTATTCTACCAGAATGAATTAACCTGAATCCCCACAGTTTGAAACTTCTATTGAATTCCTTTTCACCAACTCAACATATAGAGCAACTGTCTCACTTCCTGAATTCAGGCATCAGCTACTCACAATCATAGGTACTTTAACCAACCTGTTTAAACATGTTGTGACACACAAATAAGACTTGTACCTTTATCTCTTGGCTCAGAGGTAGAGACACTATCACTGGAGAACAAAAACCACTACTGCATTTATATAGTAATTCTAAGTTAAAAATTACCCAATACACTTCACATCCACTTCACAAAAATGTATCTGGTGGACTCTGCAAACAAAAACTTTGCTTAAGTGATTAGACCTATGTAACAGTTTAAATGAGATAATCAGGTAAAATGGACAGAGAGATTTAGGGAGTGATTTCTAAACTAAGGGACAAGATGAAGTCACCATAGTCTTACAAGACCATTGTACTGCGCTTTCATTAGAGATAGATTGGTGTTGGTTTAACCTGAGGATCACCATGCCTCAAAGAAGGGGAAAGGTTGATAAGGAATGTCCTTTATGATAACCTCAGCCAATGTTAGAAATGAATGCACACATTATTCTGCATTGCAATCTAACCATCCATTCAACTGGGCTAACTGACCCCCTGAGCGTTTTCTACAATGGGTTACCATAATGAAGGAAATAGGGAACATTTATGAGGTCAGACTTTAAAGATTGCAGAGTCTACAGAAGGGTTATGGATCTGGAAAATGTTGCAGATATTATAGGAGTGAAGGCCTTGAATAATTTTAATATGTTGGCAGACCAGAAGTCAATTTAGATTAGTAAACACAGAAGTGATGTGTGAACAGGACTAAATACAGGATAGAATAATAAATTATGAACATAAACATTTTCCTTTAAGAAAGGAAGTTGAAGACAATGAAAATTTGGGTTAATAGTTGCTTTGACTCACAATTATTAAGATCAACTTTCATATGTCAATCATTCATTAAACAGGCACCATTTACTGAACAAGCACCATTTAACATTTGCTGGTAAAGACTTGTAGACACTCCACACTTGCTGGAATGATGCTACTTTGTTTGTGCTCATGTAAAGTGTTTTTAAATTACTCTTGATGAAAACTAAATATTATAAACTGGAAGTCAGATCGCAAATTGACTCCTGAGGACAAAGCCAGAAGACATGAAATCTCTCAAAGATGTTTTAACACCACTTGTGTTTTGCCCAGGATGTAGAATAACTCTAGTGTTGCACAATGGCATGTTCAAAAGATAATAAGGTGGTTGATTTCACCACTTGTGAATATCATAAGCTCATAGTCGGAAATCCCAGGTTACAGTAAGACAATACTCTGTGACTGACAACTCAAAAATCAGTTTGTGGCTAAATGTACAGGTGCAGAGTTCCTTTGTCAGTGAGCTCAATATAACCTAAAGTGATATAATACAACAACAGACTATAAAGGTAGTAGTGTAAAAATTGGGCCCTACAATATAGTGGCACACTTTTATTCATTCATGGGATGATGGGTGTTGCTGGCTAGGCAGCATTTATTGCCCATCACTAATTACCCAGAGGGCAGTTAAGAGTCAACCACATTGCTGTGGGTCTGGAGTCACATGTAGGTCAGACCAGGCAAGGATGGCAGTTTCCTTCCCAGAAGGATGTTAGTGAACCAGATGGGTTCTTCCTGACAATCAAATCACAGTCATCGTTAGATTCTTAATTCCAGATATTTATTGCATTTAAATTCCACCATCTGCCATGGCAGGATCCGAACCTAGGTCCCCAGAATGTTATCTGGGTCTCTGGATTAACAATCCAGTGATAATACCACTAGGCCATCACCTGCCTCTCTATATGATGATATTTGGATTTATCCATCAAAATGTGTGCAAAACCCAAATATGGTAACCTTTAATATGCAAATATTTTGCTGTTAAAGATTCAATGTGAAACTGCAACATAATTGGAAGGGTTTTTTAACTTAAATGGAAGTGGTCAGAAAGGCAGTGGAAAGGACAAATAATTGGCACAAGAAACATACCTACTCTTCTGTGCAGTCTCAGAAATTAAGTACAAAAACAAAGTTGCTGGAAAAGCTCAGCAGGTCTGGCAGCATCTGTGAAGGAAAAAAACAGAGTTAACGTTTCATTATGTACTGAGGAAGGATCACCGGACCTGAAACGTTAACTCTGATTTTTTCCTTCACAGATGCTACCAGACCTGTTGAACTTCTCCAGCAACTTTGTTTTTGTTCCTGATTTACCGCATCCACTGTTCTTTCGGTTTTACTCAGAAATTAAGACCTGGCTGAAAAGGATCATAGTTCACCTTCCCAATTCACCACCAATTAAGAACCTTAAGGGCCCAACTAACAACAATATAATGTCGTCTTCTGATCTGGGCTACAATTATTTCATCTCTTGACAGGATGAGAAAGATCTGTTAGACATGCCTGGGAAACAAGTGCAGGTAGACTGTCAGTTCCGTTGGGCGGTGGAGGTGATCCTTTTCTCTTCAGTAGTTTTTGCAAACTTGATGGACCCAATGTTAGGCATGAAGTTGTGGCCCTCACTTGTGATCACTTAGCCCCTCACCTCCCCAAAAAACCCCACCTCAGAAACCCTCCCTAAACAGCACACCTTCCTTAGTGCTATTCCTCCAGTAGTGGCGGTACTTGCCATAGCCCCTGCTGTGGCAGCACCATGTCCAGGGGTTGCCAGCCTCTGATTGACCAACAGCTCCAGGCAGGAAGAAGCTCCTAACCCAGATTTGTAATTCCAATAGACCACCCATCACATCCAATCAGCTGGCTGATTGACCTTCGATCCATTAGGTTCTCTGACAAGGTTGGTCTATGGTTTTCTCCCCACTTTCCTGCTTTCAGACTTAGTCTACACATGACAATCCTCACCTATGATTCAAAACGCCTGTTGCTGCCAAATGCATTGTTGAGTTTTCACTCAGTTAAGAAATATTCTGCCATGTATAAGTGGTTGAGCGATAGGGTTAGCTGACTGTTCTTATGAATATCATTTCATAATCTTTTAAACTCAGTTCAGATTGTCAAATGGTGCTTATTTTTTATTAACCCGCATAGATTTTATTCAAAATTTACTGTTCTACAAATTTCCAGCTCCAGATCAAACTGCGAACTCAATCGTGGTGCATTGTGAAAATAACCTCCAAACCTTTGTTACATGCAAAAGATAGTGAAGGAGATCTCAGTTTCATTAGGAACATTTCCACCCCTTTGTGGCCTGCAATTGTGAATCTCTCTCATGTCAATTATGTCATACATGGAAAAATGTCCTTTGGGCTGATTAATATGTATCATGAATGGAAAATAAATTTGTCAGTGGGTAGTTCATACAGAATGCAGGATCAAGAAGATTAGTTTTAGTTAAACTGGCAGTATCCTATCATCTTAGCTATCTCTGTGTCAGTGTCCTAACAGGTGATGTTATTCTATGGAGTTGCTCTTGATGGATTGAAATCCATGCAATTCAGACCTTCTATACTGTGGAAATTAGGTGCTCCATTTAAAAAATAAATTCTGTTCATTAGGGAAGGGCTTTATATCAATATGAAACTTCTCCCTGCTATTAAATATTTAACTATGAGCAGAAGGAAACTTTAGGCTGAATCATAGGGCTTTTTGGCAAAGTGTCACTTTCTCTTATGTTTTCTGGAGGGTTTCTCTTCGGGATGCCTAGTGAGCATTCTCACAGCATCTTAAACACCTGACCTCATGAACCACAGACACTACCTCTCTTGACCACTTCTGCTGTAACTGGAACAGTTTAATATAAATAAATAGGAGGTAACCCTGTTTGGTAGCTAAAAAGGAAGGTGAATTATTATCTGAATGGCGACAGTTTGGGAAAGAGGGAGGTTCAATGAGACCTGGGCGTCCTTGTATCCCAGTCAGTGAAAGTAAGTGTGCTGGTAAAGCAGGCAGTAAAGAAGCATGTTGACCATCATAGCAAAGAATTTAAGTACAAGAGCAGGGATGTCTTGTTGCAATTGTGAGACCTTTGTGAGACCACATCTAGAGTATTATGTGCAGCTTTGGTCTCATTATTTGAAGAAACATGTTCTGGCTATGGACAGAGTGCAACAAAGGTTTATCAGATTCCTGGGATGGCAAATCTGAAATATGAAGAGAGACTGGGTCAGGTAGGACTTATATTCACTGGAATTTAGAAGAATGAGGGGGATCTTACACAAACCTATACAATTCTAACAGGACTAGACAGGGCAAACAAAGGAAGTAAGTTCCCAATGACCGGGAGTTCAGAAAAAGGGGGCATAGCCTAAGAATGGGCATTTTGCCATGTATGGTATAATTGACATGAGAGAGATTAACAATTGCAGGCCACAAAGGGGTGGAAATGTTACTAATGAAACTGTTTCGCTCGGAGCAAGCTAGGGTTGAATCTGCCAGGTGCTCGCTCTGGTTTCCCTTGTCAGGTTTCCCCAACATCTGGTTTGCTTGGGAAGGTGGGAGACTGAATAGTGTCATTAACAAGGCATTGAACAAGTGATAATCATGGTCAATTATCAACCTGCTGCTGCCTAGAGAGATTCTCATTATGCCTCTTATGAAAAGCATTAAAAGAGATTGAGATGATTTCAATGTCAAGATAAGCCAGTTGTTGCCTGACCCTGCCACAAATCTCACCATTGGCCATGTCACTCAGATCCCCAGCAAATTCCACCCCAACAATTTCAAAAGTGATTTAGATTTTATGAAAGAAGGGCAACATTCCCACCTTGCCTCGCCTTTTTGTACAATAATAAAGAAAAATATCAAACATAATTAGTCGACCGATAGCTCTTGTGAAGAAAAGCACCTGGCCAGATTTTGTAGGGACTAATGACCCATTTTCTGTGCTGTCAAATTCTATGATTTTTATTTGTAGCTCATATAAAGTGCCAGTTTTTCTCAATCTCATACAGACATGTTGACAAAAATAGTTCTATTAATCATTTCTTTCTGTCTTTGAATTAGAAGTAAATATTGCTTTATCTGCTAACCTACTTGCACTTTAGACTATCAGCTTTATACTCACCTCATTTAATTCATTAATTTTCATAATCCACCTGCAGAAGGACATTTACCACCATATTTAGTCAAGAGAACAAGTTCCAGTCTATTCTCTGTACATTGTGCATGGCTACAAGACTAAAGAACATTTCCCATGTTGACTTGTGCAGAATCATGTGGCACATCCTGGAATCATTTCAATCTTATTTGTATCCCTCGTCATACAAGGATCCTATACACAACTTGCATAATTCAGGATTGGACAACTGCATGTTTGTTGAGTTATAATTCAGATACTGTTAATGCAATGCCAACAATTCTCCCCCAGAAATCTGAGAACACTGTTTATTTTGGATGTTATCCAATGTGGAAGACCCATTGCAGAATGTTCTGAGGATGACCTCAGGCATGGTTGCATATCTTCTTGTTGGAGAATTGATTACAGAATCTAAAAATTTAAAGCAGTCATTGATGGAACCCCTTTTTGTTGGCCATTCACAGAACCTGTTTTATTTTGGCATGAATGCCATCTTCCATTTGTCTTGCCATTTCTCCAATTCCAGATGATCTCTTGCAGTTAAATGATATGAGCTGAATTTTCCTTGATGTTTCAGTCATACATCTGGCTCAGGAATTTGTATGACCACAAAGGAAGGTGAATCAGAGTGTGCTTTACTGCTGAGAGTGGATGTGGAAAAGTCTCTCAAAACTGAGGCAAGTACATGGGCATAGTCACTCAGAGCTGCTGCTTAGAAAACATGACTTTGTAAGAAGTTGGAAGCACCTGTGGATTGTTTGCTAAAAAGATTGTGGAGAATATGTGTGTTAAGTATCAAAGTGGAATGTTCATTTCTTGAGTTTAAAGTATACATAGTTTCCAAAATTTGCTTAGCCAATTGTGTTTTTAGTTACTTGTTACAAGCACATTGAAATCCAGTGACATCCTGTACAGCTTATCAAATGTTCAAATTGCTCTTTAAATTTTATTGGTATCTATGTAGAAATGGCTTGGCCTTTCTGTTCTGCCATCTATTAGTGACTCATGTATCTAAGAAAATTTGATCAGAAGAGATAAACCATACAGACACTTAAGCCTGCTCAGCCAATCAGTAAGATTTGATATGACTGTTAATTGTATATTAATTGTGTTTGGTTGTATGCAGGGAGTGGTATTAACTGGGCATTGACTCGGCCTCTTCTAAATAGGCAACTTCAATTTTGTTGTTGGGTTAGAATACGCATGCTTGTCAAGTTTAACTCTGTAAATATCAATCAATCAATCTACATAAATATTGGTTCTAATTCTATCCTTCACTAGCTGGCTTTCTGAAACAGGACAATGAATAGATCAAATTTCTATCTACATGTAACTATCAAATGTAGCAAGAAAACTTCATCCATAAAAGAATTTCCCGAGAATCAGTTGCACAATAGACAGAAGCTTTAAATTTTACTTACCATTTAAATCCGATAAATGTTCTTGAAAAAATCCAATTTGTTTTAAATTTAGTTTGGATCATATCGCTGGAGTCAGTACCTACATGCCAGAATTCATAATATTAAAAATGGTGAATTACTTACAATTAAAGCAGACAATTTTGCCACTTCATTCATTTGCAATTTGTAATAGGCCAATCTGTATCAATTCCACATTGAAGTTTTGACCTTACTTCTACCATAACTTCATTTTACAACTAAAAGAAAATAAATTACACAATAATGACATTGCTAACATTTTGACTGTAGTATATACATGGGGTGAGGGGAAACAGTTAATTTTGTCTTCTGGTGTAAGTCAAAGGCTACAGTGTTAACAAGCATCTAGTAGAATCATTAAAAGGATCTCGGGGATTAATATGACATCAGAAAGGAACAGACACCAGATATTTGATGAACTTCTTTTCCTTACACATAATCATTATCAAGAAGAATAAAAAAACAATCAAAATTCTAGGAAAGATAGAGGGATTACTTGATAATAAGACACAGAAATGTTTAACCCCAGGTTCAAAATGTATATTGACATAAAACAAAATCCTCAACATTTTTTTTAACCTTTTTGATCCCTTGCCATTTGACATTGTAAATGATTCCAGGCCAATAATTGCCGCTCCCTTTTAAAACCACTGTCATTGCCCATCACCTGGAGAAATAACATCCATAACGTCCATGTGTTATCAAACTTTACAAACTCCTGCACCTATCTCAAAACTCTCCTCCTCCTCCTCATGTAATTGAATGTATCATCACCTCCCAATTCTGAGCTATCTTTTCAGTAACTCTTTACTTGAACTTCGCCAACTATGTTTCCAGCCCATTCACAGTGCTGAATTTGTCCAGATCAGTCATTAATTAGATCCTCTGTGACCATGATAAATGTGCTCTTCTTATTCTTCAATTGCATGCTACGTTTTTGTGATGATGAGGCTCTATTTGCACCCAGGCCTGACTACTCCGCAGGCACACCCGCACTCCCCCCCGACCCCCACCCCCCACTAAATATCTGACACTCCTATAAACATGACCACCTATCAATCTGACCCCATGCAATTCAACAACTCCCCCACCGCCTCCACTGACACCCTTTCCAACATGCTCCACTGCTTCTGAGCCCCCCAAAACCCATGCAATTCTGCCCCAAAACTGACCCCTACCAACACCCTCCAAATCTTCCCTAACTGTGTCTGGCCCATGACACACATGCCATCTTGCTTCATTACCCACTTAGCAGCTTGACCCTTCATCCATATTCCATGCTACCCCTTTACCCACTCACCTGCTTCCCTAACCCTTCCCTCACATACAACGCAACCTTCCCGCCCACCAGATATCCAGAGCCTCATATACCACTTGGCATCTTAATCCCTCACCCAACCAGTTTCCAAGCTACCTAAACACGACCTGCCAACTACTTCCACTTCTGAAGAAGGGTCACCGGACCCGAAACGTTAACTCTGTTTTTTCCCTTCACAGATGCTGCCAGACCTGCTGAGCTTTTCCAGCAACTTTGTTTTTGTTTCTGCCAACTACTTCCTCAGCCACTTTATTATCTTCTCTCCATGCCTTAGTAAAATGGATTTAACACCTCTAAATGACAGAATACAGCAGCCAGTATCGAAGAAAGAGTCTTCAATGATGAACCTGCATTCTGCTGGAAGACCTCCAAAATGGGTAAGCTGCACATTTCTCAAGATGCCCAGTTGGGAAGGTTGGGCCCTTGGGCAAGTTAAGTGAGTGAGAGTGGAGTGGTAAGTGCACACTGAATGCTATTGCTCAGGAGCCTCAACCCAGTGTGTTATTACTGATGAGGCACATAATGTGTTTAAATATGACAGCACACTGGGTTGCTCTTCATACAATAATAATTCAGGTTAGGGATATCTGTTTGTTTAATTCTCAAATAAAGGAACCAAGGAACAATGCACATTTATGAATTTGAATCACCATGCAGAGGCACAATTGCTATCATGTGAGTGGATTTAACTCCTGAGCTCTGAAGACATGTGGGATGAAATTCTGAAATTAGATTTAGATTACTGGCATTGGCATACAAAGCTGACATCAAAAAGTAGATTATCATGGACTAACAGCAGCTTGCAGCTTGGTATTGAGGATTTATGAGTGTCAGATTTGGATTTATCTGGCAAAATAGACATTTTCTAATTTTGTATCCCAAATATTTGCACACCTAGAACAATATTCCAGTGTTGGCAGGGTATTTTTCTGTTTATGTGACTTTTTTTACCCCATACTATATTTGAATAGTGATGTGTGGCCACAACTGTGAGACTATAAACTAACCAGAATTGTTCATTGTGGAAAAGTACTGCTACATTCAAAACATCATATTTCTCCTGATGACCATATATTCTAAAAAGAAAGAGTACCCGGACAACTTCATCTTCCAAAAGCACTATATTTACACGTAGCTCTCATGGAGCAACTTTGAAACATATGTCAAATGTTTAGCTCCAACAATGATCGAGTCGGGGGTTGACAGTGAGTGCACATTCCTACATTAGTAAAATAAAGAATTTTTGAGTTTGTCTATCAGATTAGTCAGTATTTTACTTTGCAAATCATAAGGCCCTGTGGATTGTGCTCCAAAGATTTACATGTCCAAGAAATTTTAGCCCAATCCTGCGACTGCTTCCTGATGATATAACCAGAATGACCTTAAAGAGGAAATCTGAAACAGACGCCTTCAAATCCCAGCCAGACTCAAACAAAGCTCTGTTCACAGCCCATATACTATTCACAATGTCCCTGACAATGGCTATTCATCTCATCAAAGATCACCAGTCCTCGGGAGTAATTTCAAATACATCTAAGTGGAAAGTTGCCTGACCTCAGTTGCCTCCATGTCAAAAATAAACTGACCACTATAGAACGACATGAACTAAAGTTTACAGAGGACTAGTCACACACTATAAACATTTCCCTCTCTTGACTTGTGTAAACAAAAGGTTTGAATGGTTATCAACAGAATTTTACCAGAATTTGACTAAGTGCCAATTTGAATAATGCTCATGCAATTTTTTCACTGGGTCTTGAAATGGAGGTAGGCATCAAGGGGTGGAATCTCATAGAAACCAATAAAATTCTAATAGGATTAGACAGGGTAAGCACAGAGAGGCAGCTCCTGAAGACAAAGCAGTTCAAAACCAAGCCACAAAAAGCAATTGAAGCCAAAATATTGAATATTTTCATGAAGGAGATAAATATACTTATTCGGGCTGAAAGGATCGAAGTGTATCAGGAACAGGGTATTGAGTTGGGTGCTGAGCCATGATCATATTGAATGTCAGGATAACATTGAAGGCTGAAAAGTCTACTCCTGCTCCTAATTCCTCTGTTTTCTATATTCCTTTCCTTTACCCCAAGAGAGATTTTTATGCTATTTTTTAAAACTTGCCCCTTTAGCTATGCATCACACCAGGACCTCTCTCCACAGTTCTTTCATGTCAAGAATTGCCTCAGGGATAGTGATCAGAGGCAAGTTAGCACTCTGATTGTCAGTTGGGATCTCAACGTCCTGGGTGATGGGATCATACAGAGAAGGGCTGTCATCTTCTCTCGAGAGCAGTTGAGAAGACCATGCCACCAGATTTTGCCAGTTTGGCACCAGGGTCAGTGCAGCATGGACAGTCCAGGGAAGTGTGCAGCAATGCTACAAGAAGGAGAATGACCTTCTGCACACCATGAGGGTTAATGTCCCAGATTCTCTTTGTTATCTCACGCACACTCATCCTATTGCTGCTACTACATGAACTTCTGACCAAGTATCATGGCTTAACACTCTCAATCTTGTAAACAATATCTTCCCTCAATCGCTTTCACCCACCCCAAACCCATAGATTATTAACTCTGCATGGCCTGCGCACTACCTATAAACTCATTCAAGACACCTCATCACCATTCCCCCATATGCGACAGCACTAATAGTCATGTCACTCACTTTCCTCTCACTCAATCCTTTCTTTTTTTCCCAGGAACAAATGTCCCATGATAGGGCAGAGAGAACCAGGATGGGTGGGAGGGTGACGAACATTCATTTCCTCACCCTCTACAAGGGGAGGATCCTTGTTCTAGCTGGTGAAGACCCCAACTGTTTATGCAGTGATGCAAAGTCCTCTATGTCCTGGCAACTAAGTAAGAATCATTGTCCATTGCTGTGCTGCTTTCTCATTACCACTATTGTGAACATGTTCTTAACATGCCTAAACCATTCCCCCCTATTTTGTGACTTATTGTCTCTTTTGCCTCCTGCAAGTACCAATGGAATCTGCCCAAGAAATCCCTGACGTCAAGAAGACACTCATGTGATACATCTCCTGCTTCACCTCTGAGGCCACAGATCCCTCAGAGATTGCACCAGTAAGGCTGCCTCCACTTCTCCACCTCCTCCCACCTATAGCTCAGATACTGACATCTCAGTGAATATCATACCTAGATTAGAGACATGTGCTGGTGAGCGTACTACTGGCACATCTCCAGAGGTGTTCAAAGAAGAAATGCCAAAGATCGCTGGCACTGAGAAAACTGGCCCAGGTGCAGGCAGGAGAGAACGCCTCGCTGTGGGGATTTAACAACTTCATATAATTGTTGCCGGCTGCCATGGTGTACTACATCCAACACTATCTCCTGGATGTACACACAGACCTACTCTCCATTGCTGAAAGTGATTGGTGCTCAGAACTAATGGCAAGGCAATAGGGGGAACGAGGGACCTTAACTTCCCTCCAGGTGCCCCTTCCTCATAGGGAGAGGGTATTGTGCCAGAAATCATTGACAGTAGCCTCCACCAATACTCCCCCACCCCACCTCCGAAGTCTCTGCAGGACACTTCAGATATGTCCGGGCCTTCGATCTCCACCATGTTTACCACCATCAGCCCTGTGGGAGGTCAAGCCAAGGGTGGATATCCTGCCTCACTCAGCATGTCTGGGCAGTCTAGCCACGAATGCCCCCATGGTACCCAACCAAAGATCCGGCAGGCTGCATTTTAAGGCAGGCTCCCTTCACTCCAGCTGTGGAGCCCGGAACTGCTCTAACATGGTACCTGTGGCAGGTAGATGGTCCCGGTGTAAGACATATTACATAGTGCCAGCAATATAGCTGCACCCTTTACAGATGACTGCTGACTACCATAACAAGTGGTCTGACTTTGTGGCTACACTAAAGGGAAAGGCAGTTCAGATATACTGTGAGCCTTTAAGCTCTGGCTGAAGTGGCAAAGTGCAAAGAAGCAAGACAAAGCAGAGATGCTGTCAGCATTCAAACAGATGCATAGTGATTGAGCATTTAGAGAGCATTGAAGACCTCTGAGATCCAACGTTATATAATCCATGAGTTGTGTGCCTGTCCCTCCATGAAAAGTGTCCTGACAGGAGCAATACAATGAAAGGTACCTGTGTACTCTACTAATGTGTTAAGATGTATTGTAAGTGGATCAGAAAAGGTCCATGAGGGATTGCTGAGGGAAGCACATGTCTGATATGAACATCCATGGGTGAGGGATACACGCTAACACAACCTGTGGAGCATGTCCAGAATTACTGGTGACTACTGTCATGATGGAGAACTGGAGGAGCAAGCTGTTAGATACTGTAGGAGATAGCCACTGGAGGCACTCAACCAGCAGAAAAATGGAAATAAGTCAGATGTTACAGTGTCAGGGGGTTCCTCACAATATACAGATATATTCACAGTTTGGGCTGCTAAATATCTATTACAACCATTATTATGGGCGGTTCGACCAAAGAATAGCCCTAAATTCAGCAGAAGGTCAAATCAGCCCAAACAGCAATATGAGTTTGATTTATATCATCCTTCCATTGAAGTCATGGCAGCTAATCAGAAGAAATTCCAGGATAATCCTGGCTTATGGTGTTAGATCATCTCAGTGTTGAACTGGCCAACAACTGGAGTTTTTATGAAAATATGTCAACTCCTGAACATGATACCATCATGTAATACATTGCAGACTGTGCATCAATCTGCTCATAATATACACGACTGTGACAGGCCATCATACTTTCAACACGATTTCCTGACTATTGTATATTTTAATATTTGTCAAATGTTAAATATCAACAATGGATTCAGCGCACGTTCTTTTCTGAGCACGCATATCTTTATGTTTAGTTTGCAAGGGAGTGCTCTTTTTTGAACACATTTGAGCCTGCAGCTGAGAATAATTATGTAAATAAGTCAACCTAAAAACCTTGTACAATTAGCATATGACCTCTCTAATGGGATTTACACTAGGGTTGAACTGCTTAAAATTGATTTTCCCTGGTATACAAAATTTAGACCCAAACCGATTGTTATAGGACCATGTAATTCAACCTATCAAGCCTGCTCCACCATCCCATTAGCCCAGGGCTGTTCACCTACCTCAGTGGTATTGTCTCACATTACATCTGTTTCCCTTGATGCTACTAGTCTCCAGAAATCTATCAACTTTTGTCTTGAACGTGCTGAATGATTGAGCTTCCACAGACTTCTGGAGTAGAGAATTCCAAAGATTCACCACCCTCTGTGTGAAGAAATTCCTCCTCATCTCATTCTTAAATGCCTACCCCTTACTCTGACATTTTTTACAATGGTTTTACACTCACCAACCAGGGGTAAAATCTTACATATATCCACCCTATCGTATCCTGTAAGAATGTGGTCAGTTTCAATGAAGAGTCATGACTCTTTCTTCAACACTCTAAAATCTATATATAGACAATCTTGACTAGAGTAAGATTAGGTCCAGTTAAGGACAGTAGTGGGAAGTTGTGCGTGGAGCCCAAAGAGATAGGAGAGGCGCTAAATGAATATTTTTCTTCAGTATTCACACAGGAAAAAGACAATGTTGTCGAGGAGAATACTGAGATACAGGCTATTAGACGAGACGGGATTGAGGTTCATAAGGAGGTGGTGTTAGCAATTCTGGAAAGTGTGAAAATAGATAAGTCCCCTGGGCCAGATGGAATTTATCCTAGGATTCTCTGGGAAGCTAGAGAGGAGATTGCAGAGCCTTTGGCTTTGATCTTTATGTCGTCATTGTCTACAGGAATAGTGCCAGAAGACTGGAGGATAGCAAATGTTGTCCCCTTGTTCAAGAAGGGGAGTAGAGACAACCCTGGTAATTATAGACCAGTGAGCCTTACTTCGGTTGTGGGTAAAGTGTTGGAAAGGATTATAAGAGATAGGATTTATAATCATCTAGAAAGGAATACTTTGATTAGGGATAGTCAACACGGTTTTGTGAAGGGTAGGTCGTGCCTCACAAACCTTATTGTGTTCTTCGAGAAGGTGCCCAAACAGGTGGATGAGAGTAAAGTGGTTGATGTGGTGTATATGGATTCCAGTAAAGCGTTTGATAAGGTTCCCCATGGTAGGCTATTGCAGAAAAGAGGCATGGGATTGAGGGTGATTTAGCGGTCTGGATCGGAAATTGACTAGCTGTAAGAAGACAGAGGGTGGTGGTTGATGGGAAATGTTCATCCTGGAGTTCAGTTGCTAGTGGTGTATTGCAACGATCTGTTTTGGGGCTACTGCTGTTTGTCATTTTTATAAATGACCTGGATGAGGGCATAGAAGGATGGGTTAGGAAATTTGCGGATGACACTAAAGTCAGTGGAGTTGTGGATAGTGCGGAAGGATGTTGCAAGTTACAGAGGGACATAGATAAGCTGCAGAGCTGGGCTGACAGGTGGCAAATGGAGTTTAATGTGGAAACGTGTGAGGTGATTCACTTTGGAAGGAGTAACAGGAATACAGAGTACTGGGCTAATGGTAAGATTCTTGGTAGTGTGGATGAGCAGAGAGATCTCGGTGTCCATGTGCATAGATCCCTGAAAGTTGCCATCCAGGTTGATAGGGTTGTTAAGAAGGCATACGATGTGTTAGGTTTAATTGGTAGAGGGATTGAGTTCCAGAGCCATGAGGTCATGTTGCGGCTGTACAAAACTCTGGTGCGGCCGCACTTGGAGTATTGCATACAGTTCTGGTCGCTGCATTATAGGAAGGATGTGGAAGCATTGGAAAGGGTGCAGAGGAGATTTACCAGGATGTTGCCTGGTATGGAGGGAAGGTCTTATGAGGAAAGGCTGAGGGACTTGAGGCTGTTTTCGTTGGAGAGAAGAAGGTTAAGAGGTGACTTAATAGAGACATACAAGATGATCAGAGGATTAGATAGGGTGGACAGCGAGAGCCTTTTTCCTCGGATGGTGATGGCTAGCACGAGGGGACATAGCTTTAAATTGAGGGGTGATAGATATAGGACAGATGTCAGAGGTAGGTTCTTTACTCAGAGAGTAGTAAGGGCGTGGAATGCCCTGCCTGCAACAGTAGTAGACTCGCCAACTTTAAGGGCATTTAAATGGTCATTGGATAAACATATGGATGATAATGGAATAGTGTAGGTTAGATGGGCTTCAGATTGGTTTCACAGGTCGGTGCAGCATCGAGGGCCGAAGGGCCTGTACTGTGCTGTAATGTTCTATGTTCTATGTTCTATAACATAATCCTGCCATGCCAGGGATTAATCTGGTGAACATCCATTGCACTCCATCTCTGGCAAGTCTCTCCTTTCTGAGATAAGAGGGCCAAAACATAATGCTCCACGTATGGTCTCATCAAAGCTTTATATAACTGCAGCAAGACATCTTTACTGAGCCACTCAAATCCTTTTATGATGAAGGCCAACACACCAATTGCCTTCAAATTGCTTGCTGCACTTGCATGCTAACTTTACATGAAACATGAACAAGGACATCGACATAACATTGGACACCCATACTTCCCAATCTTCAACATTTTATAATTTTGTGCCTTTCTTGCCTTTTTTCCACTAATCTATATTGAGCACTTGCGTCCATTATATTCGACATGCATGTTCTAGCCCATTCACTTAGCCTTTCCAAGTAGTCTTGATGTCTCCTCTCCACAGCTTATGTTCCCATACAATTTGATATTATCAGCAAACTTGAAATATCACAAATTACCCTCACATCTAAATCATTTATAAAGATTGAAAACAGCTGTGGTCCCAGTGCTGATCCTTGCAGTAACCGATTAGTAACATTCTGCCATCCTAAGAACAATCTGTTTATTCCTACTCTCTGCTTTCTGTGCATTCACCAATTCACAATCCAAAATGGAATATTTTACCAAATCTCATTTACTCCAAGTGTATTCACTAACTCCCGCCTGGCAGTTTGCCAAAGGACTGCGAGAAAGCCAAATGCACTACATCCACTGGTTTTCCTTTATCAATGTTTCAAGTAATATCCTCAAAAAGACGTCAAATGTGATTTCCTTTTCATGAAACCTTTTTGACCTTGGTCATTTTTTCTGTTGTTTTCTAAATGTTCAGTTATCAAAACCTGTACAATACATTCTAACATTTGATTTACTACTTATGTCAAACTAATAGGTCTGTGGTTCTCTATTCTTCCTCTGCCTACCTTCTTAAACATTTGCCAGACTGCAGGGATATTTGCAGAATCTATAGAATACTGAAAGACCAATGGTGTGTCACAAGGATTGGTGCTGGGTCCACTGCTTTTTGTCATTTATGTAAATGATTTGGATGTGAATATAAGAGGTGCAGTTAGTAAGTTTGCAGATGACACCAAAATAGGTGGTGTAGTGGACAGTGAAGAAGGTTATCTTAGAGTACAACATGACCTTGATCAGATGGTCCGAAGAGAGGCAGACACAGTTTAATTTAGACAAATGTGAGTTGTTGCATTTTGGTAAGGCAAATAAAGACAGGATGTTTATACTTGATGGTAGGGTCCTGGGGAGTGTTGCCGAAAAAGAGACCTTGGGGTATAGCTTCATAGTTCTTTGAAAGTGGAGTCACAGGTAGACAGGATAATGAAGAAGGTGTTTGGTATGCTGGCCTTTATTAGTCAGTGCATTGAATGTAGGAGTTGGGAGGTCATGTTGTGGCTGCACAGGACATTGGTTAGGCCACTTTTGGAATACAGTTTTCGATTCTGGTCTCCCTGCTATAAGAAAGATGTTGTTAAACTCTAGGTTTGGCCTCACCAAGGCTGTGTATAACAGCAACAACATATCCCCATTCCTGTACTCAATAACTCTCACAATGAAGGCCAACAAACCATTTGCCTTCTTTACTGCCTGCTGTTGCTGCATGCTTATGTTCAGTGACTGGCGCACAAGGACACACAGATCCTGCTGCACACCCCCCTCTCCCAATTTACAGCCATTCAGGTAATAACCTGCTTTCTTGTTTTTGCTTCCAAAGTGAATAACCTCACATTTATCCAAATTATACTGCATCTGCCAATGACTTGCCCACTCACCCAACTTGTCCAGATCATGCTGAATGATCTCTGCATCCTCATAACAGTTCACCCTCCTACCCAACTTCTTATCATCTGCAAACTTTGCGATGTTACATTTTGTTCCCTCATCCAAATTTCAGAAGATTGAGGGGGGATCTTACAGAAACATATAAAATTATGAATGGAATAGATAAGATAGAAGTAGAGAGGATGTTCCCACTAGCAGGTGAAGCTAGGACAAGAGGGCATAGCCTCAAGATTAGAGGGAGCAGATTTAGGACTGAATTGAGAAGGAACTTCTTCACCCAGAGGGTTGTTAATCTACGGAATTCCTTGCCCAGTGAAGTAGTTGACGTTACTTCAGTAAACGTTTTTAAAGATAAGGTAGATTTTTTTTGAACAATAAAGGAATTAAGGGATATGGTGAGAACGCGGGTAAGTGGATCTGAGTCCACGAAAAGATCAGCCATGATCTTATTGAATGGCGGAGCAGGCTCGAAGGGCCGGACGGCCTACTCCTGCTCCTCGTTCTTATGTTCAAATCATTAATATATACTGTGAATAGCTGGGGTCCCAGCACCGATCCCTGTTACTAGTTACTACATGCCAATTTGAAATGGACCTATTAATTCCTACTCTTTGTTTGCTCTCTAGCCATCTCACTACACTTCTGCCAGTCCCATGCACTTTAACCTTGCACAATAATCTCATGCTGGACTTTGTCAAATGGTTTCTGAAAGTCCAAATATACCACATCGACTGGCTCCCCCTTGTCAACTCTACCAGTTACATCTTCATAGAATTCTGACAGAGTTGTCAAGCATGATTTTCCCTTCATAAATCCATGCTGATTCTGTCTGATCCTGCCACTGTTTTCTAAATTATCCGCTATAAAGTCCTTGATATTGAATTTGAGAATTTTCCCCACTACTAATGTTAGGCTTACTGGTCTATAATTCCCCATTTTCTCTCTACCTCCCTTTTTGAATATTGGAGTGACATTAGCCACCCTCTAATCTTCCAGAGTCTATAGAATTCTGGAAGATGACCACCAATGGAACATTATTTTTAGAGCCACTTCCTTTAGTACTCTGGGATGTAGATTATCAGGCCCTGGGGATTTATCCAACTTCAATCCTGTCAATTTTCCCAGCAGCATTTCTCAACTAATACTGATTTCCCTCAATTATTCCTTTTCACTAAATCTTGCATCCTCCAACATTTCTGGGATCTGACTTGTGTCCTCTTTTGTGAGGACAGAACCAAAGTACATATTCTGTTGCTCAGCCATTTCTCTGTCCCATATTACACATTCCCCTGTTTCTGTCTTTAGGGAACCTACATTTGTCTTCACAAACCTATTTCTCTTCATGTATCTATAAAAACTCTTAGTGTCAGTCTTTATGTTCCTTGCAACCTTACTTTTGTACTGTATTTTCCCCATCTTAATCAATCCCTTGGTCCTTCTTTGCTGCTCTAAACTGCTTCTAAACTGCTCCCAATCCTCAGACATATTATTTTTCTTGGCCAATCTGTGTGCTTCTTCCTTGGATCAGATAATATCTCTAATTTCCTTTGTAAGCCATGGATTGGACCTCTTACCCATTTTGCTTTTGTGCCAGGCAGGAATAAACAGTTGTTGCAGTTCTCCCGTATGTTCCTTGAATTTTTGCCGTTGCTATTCCACTGCCATCCCTTGAAGTAACTCTCTCCAATCTATCAAGGCCAATTCACGCCTCAAATCTTCGTAGTTTCCTTAATTAAGATTCAGCACCCTAGTCTCCGAATCAACTACCTGACTCTCCATTTTGATAAAAAAAGTTCTATTATGTTTTGTTCACTCATCCCCAAGGGGTCTCGCATAGATTCTCTCATTTTATGGTCACTGTTTTCCAAAGCCTCATTTACAATAAAGGTATTAATTAACTGTTTTTCATTACACAACTTGAAATCAACCTGATCCCTACTGGCTCGTTATTATACTGCTCCATAAACCCAATTCATACACATCCCAGGAATTTGTGTTGAACAGCATTTGTTCTGATTTGGTTAACCCAGTCTATGTGTGCATTTACTTCACTCATTATTGCTGCATTACATCATGTTACAAGCATCTCTAACTTCCTGGTGGTTTACATTAAAATATTATAAGCTCTTGAAATAGCCAGTGTTAGAATTTGAACACTGAAGGAATAGTTTACTCCTTATTTAATGTAAAATATCATCTTGGTAATGGTATAAAGATTGTGCTGCGAACAACCAGCTGAACTTTCATTCAAAAGGCTGATTCCCACTTTCAATGCACTGGGGCACTCATTCAAGAAGTTTCAGGGCCTTTTGAAGTCTAACCTTTGACCTAATTTCCTCTTTTCACTTTGACCACCTAACTGGGATCAAGCAATTTGTTGCAAATGATTTCAAGTGCTGCTTAAAATGCTTCTTATTGTTCACTTGCTGCTAACAATTTGAGGATGGTTTTTGAAACACTTCCGAAGAATTTCTGGAGGATTTTATCAAGCCTAAATAAACAATCCTGTGTGTATTATACAACTATTTGTTTCAGAAATTCTGAGGAATTCATCTAAAATGGATAAGTGCTGGGTTACCCCTACTTTGTAAGATATCTTTTTTGGTTGAATAAAGAGAATGGAAGCGATTGACCATCAGACTCTTGTTAAGGTTTCTCCTTGGGGTGCAAGAGGAGCATGTGAATCTAGGCAGAACAGCAACAGAGCACTTTGAAATTGAGGTAGTGGTACAGGGTATTCCTCCTCTTAGCTTTCTGAACCTCCAGTGCCTCATTCAATAATCTATGCATTTCTCACTTGGCTTCTAATCCATTCTGAAACATTTCAGATGTGTCAACTAACCACATAACAGGTTCAGTGAAAGTAGTTGACGAGGGCTCACACTTAACAACTTCTTCCAGCTATAGTGGGGCACTAGAATCAAACAACAGTAATGTGAAAGGAGTACGTTAAATAATTAAGGAGGAGAGTTTAGGACAATACAGCAAGAAATTTCCCATGGCCTCATGGAGAGAAATGTTTCATGAAACTCAATAAAATTGACACAGCCAAATCATCATAAGATTCAGCCCATAACTTTCAGTCTACAATGAAATTCTCCAATAAGCAGGGTCTTAGATATCTGAGGTATAATCTCTGTTATTTCAATAAAAGATACCAGATTATGATGGAATTGGAGGACATCATCATAGTAGATCTAGCAATTCCTAACCAACAGAACACAGCCAGTGGCATGGTAATGAGGGTCATCCTTTCCTTGGGATTGTGCGCTCGGCAGCGCTCCAAGGAATTCTGTTGGAACCTTAAATCTTGACACATATAATTACTTTCCCTGCAAATTTAAAAAAAATACAGGCTGCAGGCATTTATACTTGATAGTTTAAGCAATGGCAAAAACTCAGAATCATATCAAGTCATTGCGAGATGATCTTCTGGGATTGCAAAATTGTCTGGAGCAATAGAATGTTGCATTCAATGTCCAGAAACAGTATCTCATGTGTTAACAACAAAACTAATAGATAGGATAGAATCTTATAAGTGCCGGAATGTTATGGGCTACAGTGAGAAATGTGAGAAAATCACACAAGAAATCAAGTGAAGCCTTGCTTGTCATTGGGACCAAATTGTTTCATTTCCAAAAAAGAGTTTAAGCATCAAGGCGAGATTCTTGCCAGATTCATGTTGATTAGTGGGATTATTGTTTGTTAACAGTCTCATAACAACTAATCTCACTTCATTAATATGCATTTAACCACATGCTGTGAGGAAACTGGGCATCACCAATGACTGATATGAAAGTAAATACCTGGTGATGTCAACTTGCTGCATGGTCCTCCAGACTGTTTTCTTGAACACCAGGCAAACAATGTCTCAAGGTTGAATTCAGGGCACCAGCTGTGCATGCCACATATCTACGGACACGGGCATCTGACAGAATCCTCATAATACCTCTTCCACTTGCAGGATGCTTCTGCCTTTTAAAGCCCCACTTGTGGCACACCAGCAATTACATTGACATGATGCTGTAAGGATACTTCGTCCAAGGGACAGATAACAGCTCTTGTGTTGTGCCAGGCTGCATCTCAATGTTGTTCACTTGCTCTCTTAGTGCACATTCACTTAGCACCTACCTGAATGCTCCAAGCATCCCTGCTTTGCCTTGCCTTTCTGTGTCAGCAGTCCTCAGTAAAGGGAGCAGACACTTTCTGTAGGATACATTGCTACTTCAGTCTCTCAGATGAACTATGTGGCCAGAACTGGCAAACACAATGGTTCAAAGTCTAAGGGAAGTGGTTGTCAGTGAAATCTATGGAGGCATTTGTCAATCATGGGGTCCAGCTCAGTGAATCAATAGCAGCCTCTTGAGATCAGTACATGGGCTTTGACAAGGTAAGGCATTCAGTCGAGTGCTATCGACCTGGGTCTTTTGGTTCTGCAGTCTGAGGAATAGGTCATGGTCAAGCCTCTGTGTGTCCTTATTGGCCAGTCGAGGGGTCTGGGCACTTCTTCCAGCTATAGCAAGGCACTCAAATCAAATATGAATAATGTCAAAGGGGTGTGTTCAGTAATTAAGGAGGATAGTTTGGTACAATACAGCAAGAAATTTCCCTTGGCCTCATGGAGAGAAATGCTTCATGAAACTCAAAAAAATTGACACTGCCAAGTTGTCATAAGATTCAGTCCATAACTTTTAGTCTACAATGAAATTTTCTAATAAACAAGGTCTTAGATTTCTGAGGAATGATCTCTGTTATTTCAATAAAAGATACCAGATTTATAGTTGACCAAACATTTGGGGGTGACACAGTTAACACTGCTGCCTCACAGTGCCAAGGGGTGACTGTCTGTGTAGAGTTCTCCTTGTGTTTGTGTGGGTTTCCTTTGGGTACACCAATTTCTTCCCACAGTCCAAAGACGTGCAGGTTAGCTGAATTGGCCATGCTAAATTGTCCCATAGGGTCCAAAGATGTATAGGTTAGGTGGATTAACCATGGGAAATGCAGGGTCACAGAGATAGGGTGGGGTGGGTCTGGATGGGATGATCTTTGGTGGGTCAGTGCAGGCTTGATGTAACAAATGGTCTCTTTCTATACTGTAGGGATTTGTTGATTTGTTCATCCAATCCTGGCATATGCGAGTCACATGTAGGATCCTTACATATCAAGGATTGAAGCAATTCAAAGATACCATGATTATCATTAATTATTTTGGAAGACACTCGTCCTGGACCAAGGACTTGGAATGGGAATTATTCAGCAAAGAAGTGAGCGAGTGGATCAACCATGGTCTATAAAATGTGGAATTGACCAAAACAAGTACCTGTACCTCTGACAATGACAAAACATGAGGCCTTCATTTATACATGTCAAACACTATTTGTCTCCAAGGCTGTATATCAATCTTTTTTGTTTCTCAAAGACAGTCCCATAGTGAAACAAATTGCTTTTGCAGAATCCTGCTTTATATGAAAACATGTCTTTTGAAATTGTTAGTTGAAAACCTCTATCTGATACTTTTGTTGTTTGTTTTTAAAAGCCTAAACCCATATTCCAGTGTCTTTGGGTAATGGTCAAAGATGACTGCACATTTGTATTATTGTATATTATACATTCAAACACTACTGAAATGAACCTTCTTGCGAAGGCTCCAAAGGAACAATTGGTTGAAGATAAACCGTTGGAAATAATCACTTGGACCATAAGACCCTGGTGGAGAGAGGCATCTAAACCATGAACTATTCAAGTTATAATAGAAATACACTAGCAATGCCCGGGTTTGTGTCAATGGATAGCTGGAATACAAAGTTCTTATGATAAAACAACATTTTATTTTAGGGACCTTTTCTTTTCCCTGCAGAAGAGGATAATTAACTGAAACTTGTAAAAAGCTGCCTGTGTGGATTCTTTCCCACTTTCTTTCTTTGCCTTCAGGCAACTTTCAACTTTTGAACCCTATTTGCTAGTTCCACTTATAAGCTTTTCAATTAATAGGATGACCATATTGGCATTTCATATCAGATTTAGCTAACCACGTTAATACTGAGAGGGCACATGTGCCTGTAATGCCGACATCACCATGACAGAAGCAGAAACATCAGCTCCATGAAAATAATGCCTAATCCATGTTATTTGCTTATATTGATGGAAACATCATGTGGATAATTCAGATAGTGGTCCATTGCACTGATTTTTCGTGGAGAATGGATTTTGTTCCTAATGGGACTGGTTTTCAAGCAAACTGAGCGTTGGCAAAACATGTTGCTGCTATGTAAAACCCTAGTAAGACTGTACTGGGGGAATTATGTGCAGTTTTGGTCACGACACCACCTGAAGGATGTGGAAGCTTTGGAGAGAGTACAGAGAAGGTTCACCAGGATATTGCCTGGTCTCCAGGGCACTGACTCTGAGGAAAGGTTAAAAAGACTAGGATTGTTTTCACGAGAAATGTGGCAGATGAGAGGAGACCTGAGAGAGGTCCACAAAGGTATGAGAAGCGTAGATAAGGTGGATAATCAGAGGCTTTTTCACAAGGTTGAAGTTTTGGTTATAAGGAGGCACAGGTTCAAGATTAGAAAGGGAAAGTTTAAGGAAAATGTGCAAGGGATGTTTTTCACACTGAGAATGGTAGCAGCCTGGAATGCAGTACCAGAGGAGGTGGTGGAAGTGGGCACATTGAAGACATTTAAGAGGCACCTAGATGGGTACATGAATCGGGAGTTAATAGAGGGATACGGATCGAAAAATGGCAGGTTTGTTTTTAGATTAATTAGGGCATGATGGTTGGCATAGGCTTGGAGGGCCCAAGGTCCTGTTCCTGTGCTGAACATTTTCATTTGTTCCTTTTCATTTAAATTATTCCATCCCTACTCCAGGAATTCAACGCAAAATCTCTGCTGATATTATGGGACAATATCAAAGGTGCCCCACTTCGATGAGATTCAAAAGTGAGATTCCTGTCTGACTCCAACAACAAGAAAAAAATCACACTACGGGACTGGCATAAATCAACATTACTTTAGCGCTTTTGTCAAGCAATTTCTCTCACCTAACACCATCACAAAGTAAATTAATTGGTGAATTAACCATTTGCTACATATGCAACTTTACATGCATACAAATTTAATTAGGAAATGTAGGTCATTCTGCCTTTGAGTTGTAGTTCAATAAAATGTTGGCTGATCTGCTTATGTTTCGAGTCCCTCGTTCCCATCTGGACTGATAACCTTTGATTCACTTGTGGAACAAAATGCATCAACTACCACCTTCAAAGTATTCAATGTCCCTGCCTCCCTGGGGCAGAGAGTTCCAAAGTCAAACAACCCTCTAAGAATAAAACTCTCCTCATCTCTGTTCTAAACGGGTGACTCCCAATTCTTAATCCTAGTTCTGGACTCATACAAAAGGACACATCACTTCCACGTGTCATTTTGTCAAGACTGTTTGGAATCTTATATATTTCAATGAAGTAACCCATACTCTTATAAACAGTACTGAATACAAGCCCACTCCATCCGACCTTTCTTCAAAAGATAACCTACTCACTCTAGGTATCAATCTAGCCAACTTCCTCTGAACTACCTCAAACACATGTACATCCTTCATTAAATAAGGTGAGCAAATCTACATTCTACAGCAAATCTACAGCAGGAGTACTGCAGCAGTTTAAGAAGGCAGCTCACCACCAAGGGCATCTAGGGATGGGCAAGAAATGCTGGCCAGCCAGCGACGCCCACATCCCACAAATGAATGAAAAAAAAGCAACATTCAAGATGTGATATCTGACTAATACCCTGTAAAACTGAAGCGCAATGACCATAATTTTATGTTCAAATCTTCACATATTAAAGAATAGTATTCCATTAACCATACCTGCATACTAATCCATGTGCAAATGGAGATACCATGCTTTTGCTCACTTCATCTAAGTCATCCATATCGATTATAAAAAGTTGCAAGACACCTGCAAATCAGAACAGGATCTATTTATGCATTCTGCCTGTTTTCTGCCAGCCAGCCAATCTTCTATCAACATTAATGTGTTCCCTCCTAGATTATGTACTTCAACCTTGTGCAATAACTTTTTATGTGACAGCTTGACTCCTGGAAATTCAAGTATAGTATATCAATATCTTCCCCTGTCCACAGTGCATGTTGATCCTTCAAAGAACACCAATAAATTGATTAAGAATTACTTGCCTTTGAAAAAACATGCTCGCTTTTCCCAATTACCATGATTTTTCTCTACATTGTCTAACTATAACCTTCTTAATGTTCAATTCCATGACAAATATCTACACTGACAGTTTACTGTTTCTTGCATCCTTCCATTATATAGAGTCACGTTTGCAACTTTCTGTCTGATCATTTCAATAATCTAGCATACTTTGGAAAATGTATATCTATACTTCTACGGCCTCATTCGCCACCTCTTTTAAAACTCTAGAATGAAGCATGTCAGGACTTAAAGTCTTGCAGCCCGCAGCTCCATCTGTTTGCCCAGTATTGCTTCGCTAATACTCTATATTTTTTTGGACAGGTACGGCTGCAACTACACCCAAGACCCTTAACATCATTCAGGACAAAACTATTTTCTTGATCAACAGCTCATCCACCACATTAACCTTTCAAATTTTCTATTGCTGGAACACACTGGCTATGGTGTGCACAACATGCTGTGTGAGCAACAGCAAATTGTCAATGCTTTTGCAACAGCCATCTGGAATGTCTAGGGCAACAGGCACATGGGAAGATCTTCATACTAAGTTGGACATATAGAGTAATCCCTTCATCATTATAAAGCAGTACTGTTGAATTGCCTTCACCAACTGGACTGCAACAGGATAAAAACCAACTCTTCAGCATTTTCTCATACGCAATTCAGGATGAGAGGTTTTTGGCCTTACTCATGACACAATATCCCAAGAAGTGATTCAAGAAAATAGAAATTAGACCTTCTTGGTCAACATGGCTCTATTCCAAACCTACTTTTAATTCTTCCTTTGAAAATTCCTGTGATCCACAATAAATTCCCAATTCGGTATTTGTGTTCCCATTCCATCTGTTTCCATTCACTCTGTATCTCAATCTCACATCCATGGTGTCAGAAATCTTAAACTTTTTGATGCGGATGAAACAAAAAATTAAAATTTAAGACAACATTCTTCACGAAATAACCTAAAATAAACCCGGCTGAACCAGGTAATAACTGCAAGCTTACTAAGGTCTTTATCTACTTTCATGTTATTATTCGTTAATTTGTAAATAATCGTCTGAAAATGTCATGATAAAATATGAAAGTATTTTAAACACATTTATCAAACAAGTAAATGAATTTAACAACAATCCTAAATATTTGTCACAGATCTTATCTAAATACATTGAAGAAAGTGGCTGATTGAAACATTAATTATTCTTGGCCCAGGAACGAAAAAATAATTTATATTCTGAGTATATCATCAATTCTAAAACAAGCAATATGAATTTTAGTGCAAAACTGGTGTGAGAGAATTTTATTCCCATTTAATGGGTTGGACTTATCTGACTGCTTCCAAACCATCTTAAATTTGGCCATTAGGATGGGGGAGGAATCAATGGGCCTAACAATAGTAGTCTTGTTTGGGCGATACACAGCAAATAATGATCTGATCTAGATACTTATTTTCCAGGAAGATAGCTTTCATGTGCTTTATTTTCTGTGTCAGGCTTGCAACATGAGCAAATACCAAAAGCTCCATTTACAAGATGTCTGATTAAACCAAACTTATAGAGTGTGGATCTATATGAATCCTAATGTTGGCCTTCTACCTCAAATTACATCAGGAAGCCAAAGTACCTTAAAATTGAATTATGTCAAACTGATACTATACATAGGCTGCATAAATGGTATATTGCATTAACAGGAAGCTGTTGTATTATTTAAAAAGATTTTATTTTCACACAGTTGAGCAGCATTATCTATGAATTTCAGTGTTACTGTGATGCCTGACACATAGGTTGGATTTAGTGTTGTGTAATAAGAAAGGGCTAATTACCATGTGGAAAGAAAACTTTGGGAAATACTAACCATAATATCATAGAATTTCACAATAAGTTTGAACATGATGGAATTAATTCTGAAATTAAGGTCTTAAACATGAAGATAGGAAATTATGAAGAGATAATTTGCTTACGGTGGATCTGAAAATGCATTTAAAGATCGATAGTTGACTGGCAATAGTTGGTATTTCTTTCTAAAAAATGTTACATGATCTACAACAGATATTAATTTCTCAAGGGCTCAAACATCCACAGGGAAGGGCAAATTGACTGAGGTTAATGAAAGAAATTAATGATTGTTTTAGATCAAAGGAATTTCCTCGTAAGAATGCAAGAAAAGTGGTAATCCCAAGGACTGGAAGCATATTAAACCCAACAATGGAGGTCCAAGAAAGTGATTAAGAAAAGGAAAAGAGAATATGAATACAAACCAGCAAGGAAGATAAAGGTAGACTGTGAAAGCTTCTTTGCGTATATGAAAAGGGACAAAGAAAATTCAAGGGAAAATGTGGGACTATTGCAAATTTGAACATTAGAATTTATAGTAGAGAACTGTGAAAAGTGAATAAACGAAATAGTTACATTAGTCTGTCTTTACGGAAGAAGATACAAAATAAATCAGAATTACTAGGCAAGCAAGAGACTTGGAAAACTGAGGAACAGATCAATATTAGTATTAGAAATGAGGCAGTACTTGAAAAACTGGATTGACAATTGATAAATTCTTCACATTCGACGAACTTCATCCGAGAATGTTGAAGCAGATAGCTGGAGAGATAGTGGATGTGTTGGTGGTTATCTTTGAAAATTGTATTAATTCTGGAAATGTTTGTGTGGACTGAAAAGTAGCAAATGTAACCTAATTGTTTAAAAAGGGAAGGAAAGGAAGAATAAAGAACTGCAAACTGACAATTGACTGCAGCAGTTCAAGAAGATAGCTCACCATCCTCAAAAACAATAACGGATGGATAATAAAAGTTCACCAGGCTAGTGATGCCTATGTCCCATGAATGAATAAAAAGCGGTGGTAAACTGACCACTCAAGGGCTTTAATTAATGCCAAGTCAAAAATATCACCTATTGACTTTCTTGCCCTCTACTTAATTGCTGATGTCCTGTGTATCACATGATACCTTGACTTTCTCACCACCTCCAGGGAGGGAAAAACTGCATCCAAAAATGGTGGGGCTTTTGCTGGTTACTGATGCAGACAAATCTCATCTGACAATATACAGTTATGACATGACTGTAATAAGTCACTACAGTTTCCATTCCCTAAATATACTGTTCAAGCACAACTTCTTTCAATGGGAATTCATAATGTATTGAAAATTGGTAGTATGCTCCTTTACTTTATCAGTCCAGGTCCACTTTAACATCTGGAGCCAAAAGAAAGATGGCTGCTTGGTGTCAAGGGATGTTCAATACTCCCACAACTCATGATGCTTTTTTTTTGGAGCCACTAGCACTTACACTGAAGCACTTTAAAAAAGATATAAAAAAGAAAGCCACAATGTTTTGTAATGCGCAAGAGTAGATTTGGAACAAGCTGAGAGTGTTTTGAAAAACACAGCCAATGCTGCCACTTCGATCTTGGTATCACGTCGTCTGCTGTACAACATTGCATTCAAGAAAGGACTAATGATCGATGTTCCATCTAATGCCAAGGAATTCAATGGTGGTGCTTCAATGGAAAGTCGAGATGTTTTTATAACTTTAACCAACATACAACCCCAATTTACTGCTTCAATGATAAGTTGAAAATTATAGCATCTACGACCCTGCTTTATGATGTGGATACACTCTGATTTCACCAGGAGTACTAGGAACAGAATTCTTATGACCAGATATTACAGGAACGGACATATCAGAATCAAATCCTGGATCACTTGAGAGAGTCCATCAATCTTTTCGATATAATGGTTATTGAAAGAGATATATTGTAGTGGAGTTGGAGTAGGAAGCATACCATTAACACAGACGATTGGAGACATGTGATACCATGTCAAGCAGCTTTATACGTAAAATTTAAATAACTAGTAAGCAGAAATTGTCCTGCCCAATTATTACTCTCAATGGAGTGGTGTTTTCTTTCAAGCCATTTGTTCATTAAGTTCCTTAACCCCTGTCCTTATCTGGAGTGCACAGTTCACTCTTCAATTTATCTGTGCAACTTTAGAATTTTGCTCAAGTTCATTGCTAAATCATTTTCAGCATTAAAAATCAAATTATCTTCCCCAAACTTCAGTAACCCACTTCAACTCCATTTAGGAAGGGGCCGAAAATTGATCAGAAATAAATGCAGATAACTCATCTGCTGGTACTTGTAATCAATTTTAACCCACAGCTAAAAGAAGGGGATGGAAATCAATCCACACTAAATGTACATGACGCATTTGTTGACACTTGTAATTAATTTTAACCCACAGTTATTATTGCTATAAAAAGAACAGCATCAAAATCCTTTGATTTACAATTTGAATTTTCTTTAAAAAATGAGAAATAAATATTTAGGGAATATGAAGATAAGGCAACTATGGCTAACATAAGGATGAATAGGTTTGGGTGGATGAAATGCATACACTTGTTTGTGAATAGATTCTCACATTGAAGAAAACTCTTATTATGGATGCATGTGGGAACAATGGTGTTTTGCGAACATTTTAAAGTCTGTAATACAAATGAATGGTTACAGAATAAATATCAAGGAATGGTATCAAAATAACTTCCCATCTGATGCAGGTAATTGGTCATAATATGATACAAATATAATTTTTGGGCACTACCCCATATCAATAAGGATGACCTTCCTGAACACCACAGTGTAATGGGAATGGACACAGACCATCGGTCTCATTCCACACGTACTGCTGGTTTCAATATTGGGCTTTTTCTTGTTGTTTTGCACTGTTGATTTGATATCTAAATCAAAATTCTATCCCACTCTGATCATCTCGTCAAACAGTGCCGATCTATCCACAGGATTTGATTGGCAACTTTGACCAATTGACCAGTACTAGCAGCCAATAGCTGTGAAGCTGGAAAAGCACCGGAGGTCAGACAGCATCCAAGGAGCAGGAAAGTCAATGTTTCAGACTGAAACCCTTTGTCAGGACATTCTGATGAAAGGTTTCAGCCCGGAACGTTGACTTTCCTGCTCCTTGGATGCTGTCAGACCTGCTGTGCTTTTCCAGCTTCACATCAATTGACTCTGGCTTCCAGCATCTGCAGTCCTTAATATCTCCAGACCAGTATCAGGAATTTATTGCAGCCAGTTCCTGTGCTGCATGGCAACAGCTTATCGATGATTGATAGCATCATCTGAACAGCCCAAAAAGAGTTCATTGATTTCTCACGGCCATACATAAAACATTTCACTTTCTCTGTAAACTGAAACATACAATAGTCTGGGAGCAATCAAGCAATTGAGTTGAATTAAATGACAGCATAAGTGATGAACGTATTTACTGTATAATAATCTTAAATAGCTGTAATTTTATCTCTGCACTTTTTAATCTTATAGGATACTACCACCAATGTGTTAGAGCTCAGAAAGCAATAATAACTTGTATTTATATCAAACCATTACAATAGTAATGGTGTCAACATGTCAAGGTATCTCCAGCAGTGCTTGCTTATATTAGGGTAACTCCATGTGAATGTAGGGGAACAAGAAAGAAACATTTGTATTTATTTCGTGCCTTTCATGAACAAAGGACATTTTGTGATGAAGCCCTTCCCATTTGATGTATTTCAGAATATTTTTGTGGAATGGGCAAATGCAGCAGCTACATTGTGCACAGCAAGATCCCACAAACAGCAGTGAGGTAATTGACCAGATAATCAGTATTCAGGAACAAATTTAGAAAGTGCTGGAGAATCTCAGTAAATCTGGTAGCATCTGTGGAGAGAGAAACAGTATTAAAATTTTAAGTCCGGTGTGTATCTTCCCTAGATTTCTTCAAAACAATTCTAGACATCCTAGACTCAATATTTTAACTATGTTTTCTCTCCACAGTTTCTACAACAGTCTATATTTTTGCTGCTAGACCTGCTGAGTTTCTCCAGTTTTCACTGTGTTTATTTCAGATTTCCAGCATCTGCATTATTTTGCTTTCATTCAGAGATGCTGTTCAAGAGACATTGTTGGCCAAGCGACTAAGGGGCTGTTCCTGCTTTACTTCGAAAAGGTCAGAAGTCAGACAACATCAAGTTATAGTCCAAAAGGTTTGTTTGAAATCACAAACTTTTGGAGCGTTGACCCTTAATCAGGTGTCCACCCCAGTCCAACACTGGCACCTCTACATTATTACTTCAAAAATGTCTTGGGGTCTTTCATGTTTACCTTCGAGAGCAATTAGCTATCCTGCACCTGAACCATCTCACTTGAGTCTACAGGAAACAGAACTAAAATGTATCACATTGAACAGGAGTGAATCACCTCAAGTATAGTTTGAACTAAAAGCACTTACGAGCTTTCAACCAGAAAATAATCCGAAGGCACTTGAGCTAGGGAGGGATTGTTACTTCAGTCTGTTTATACAATTGTCTGTGACTATAGAAACTGGGAAGAAAATTACCTCAACTATTCACAAAATTGTTCCTTACACTGACGAGTAAAGTAATTCTCACTGTATAATAACATTCAAGAAGATATTTGTGCATTTTCTATCATTATTTATGAAGTATTTTAGATGAAAATTCACAATAACTAGATATTAGACAAAATACAGTTATTGTGACAATGGAACCCAACACCCACGATTCTGAAATACAGAATTGAAGATTTATGACTATCTGCTCCATTACTTTGAAAATGTTGGTAATACAATTTTAAATTCTGAAGACATGAGGGAGGATTGTAACTCTCCCCTGTGGAGTAATGAGTTAACAGTGTCAGTCTAAGAGATCGTGATATGGAGTATGGTAAAAGATCACATGACTAAAAGGAAATCTGTAGTGAGCTCTCATAGAAAAAACACTCTGAGGCTCTTGTGGCACAATGATAGTGTCCTTACCTCTGTACCAGGAGGTCTATGTTCACGTTCCACCTCCTCCAGAGGTATATAATATGTCTGAATAGTCTAATTAAAAATAGCAAGATAAAATAGTCATGATGTGTTCAGAAGTATAAAAGTGCTAAGGAAAGTCTGTAAAAAGGTTATTCTTAAAATGAATACAGATGACAATATGAAACACAATCAGGTTCCTAATTTTGAGACAATAGCAAAGCCATTTAAGACTGCGGTAAGGAGGAATTTGCTTTCACTCAGAGGGTGGGGAATCTCAGGAATTCTCTTCCCTAGAGGGCTGTGTAAACTCAATCATCAAACAGGTTCAAGAGAAGAAAGGTCGACTTGTGGAGACTAATGACCTCAAGGGACATGAAGACAATGCAAGAAAGTGGCATCGAGGTAAATAATGAGCCATTATCTAACTGAAAGGCAGAGAAATCTCGTCATGCTGAGTGGCTTACTCCTATTCCTATATGCCTTTCACCGTAAATACAAGACAAAACATAGTGGCAGTTAAAAAAACTCAATAGCAGCAAACATTGAAGTCTACAAAAGGTGGTGATGCAAAAAACTGAGTGAAACAAGAAATGATTTAAACCCACCAGGGAAAAGCCAAGGCTGGCTGGGAAGCTAAATATGTACCAGAACAAAAAAGAGTAACTGCTTTCAATAGGCATCTTTCCAGGTCTCCAAAGGAACTTGGTATCATCGCAAGGATTTTATCAGCTATCAAACAAACCTCAAGATTAAGCAGAAAGGAATCAGGGCAGTGCTGTATTGTGTGCAACCAGAACCATCACAGAAGACATGTTGACCAGATTAGGTGTAAATGAGACTTTACCTTCTTTTAAAGAGACCCTGCAAACTTTCCATGCATATTTTACTAGCTGTAGAATTTTGATCACTGAACAGGTTAAATTGAATTAATAGGTGCAGTTCACTTATTCATTTATAGAACTATAGAACATTTAGGACAAGGAAATAGGCCATTTGTCCCATCATGTCTGGACCAACTGGAAAATGGGCCTTCTGCCGAATTTAATTGTTCTTAAATTCATCATGTGCCTGCAGGTTTCAGCACTTGAGGTGCATATCCAGACACCATCCAAAAGAATATAAGTTTCAGCTTCTACTACCCTCTTAGGCAGTTAGTTCCAGAACCCTACTACTCACTGTTGAAAATATCTTCATTTCCATTCTAATTTTCCCACCAATCACTTTAACTCTGTGACCCCTGGACACTGATCTCTCTGTTAAATCGACCCTTCCCATTCACTCTGTCCAGCTTGGCCACAGTATTGTACATCTCAATCAAATCACTCCTCAAGCCCCATCTGCTCCAAGAAGAGTAACACCAACCTATCCAATCAGAGCTGCAATTTTCCAGTCCCAGCAACATCCTTGTAAAACTCCCCATACTCTCTCCAGTGTAATTATTATCTTTCTGCAATGAGTTGACTGGAATTGCACACAGCATTCAAGTCGTGACCTATCTAATGACTAGTACAGTTCCAGCATGTCCCCTCCCATTGTCATATTCTGTACCTCGGTTAGAGAAGGAAAGATTCCATACACCTTCTTAACCACATTGTCAACCTATCCTACTACCCATTCCCCCACTCCAGGGACATCCAAGCCTCCTCATCTCCTCCACACCTCTCAACATTCTCCCATTTATTGTTGCCTTGTGTGACTTACTCAAACATATCATCTCAATCTTTTGTAGGTTGAATCTCATTTGCAACTTTTCTCCAACCTGACATTTATTGATGCCTTCTTGTGGTCTATAGCTTTCTGTCAACCATGTGGTCATTTTTTCTTGATATCAGAAGCTTGTTGATCATGTCTCCTACATTTACTTCCAAAACATTAACATATACCATAAAATAGGACGAGAGTGTTATTAAGCTTTGCTGAACTCCATGTGTAACAATCTTCCCATCACAAAAACACCTATCAACAGTTACATAGAAATGAAACAAATAACTAGGATAACTGGTGATCTGAAGCAATCAGATGGAGAAACACAGCAAGTCTGGCAGCAATGTGGAGAGAAAACCGAGTTAACTGATTTGATTTATTGCAGTTACATGTACCTAAGCAGAGTGAAAAGCTTTGCTTTGCAAGACGTACAGGCAGATCATAGCAAACAAGAGCGCATAGAACATGAGGTGCTTAGACAGACCAAGGCATACAGTTACAACTGCACAGGAGGTGCACAAAGCAAGATCAACATTAACAAGATCAACATTAGTTGAAGTTAGAGAGTCCATTCAGCAGTCTAACAACGGCAGGGAAGAACACATGAACCTGCTGGTGCATGTGTTCAAGCTTCCATATCTTCTACTGACAGAAGAGGTTGGAAGAGAGCATTACCAGGGTGGGAGTAGTCTTTGATGATGGTAACAAGAAGTGCATATGGAGCCCATGGATAGGAGGTTGGTTTCTGTGATGGCCTGGGCTGTGCACACAACCTTTTGTAGTTTACGGTCCTGGGCAGATCAGTTGCCATACTAGGCTGTTACGTAGCTGGATATTATGCCTTCTATGGTGCATCTAGTAAAAGTTAGTGAGGGTCATTATGGACCAGCCAAATTTTCTAAGTCGCCTGAGAAAGAAGAGGCATTGTTGTGCCTTCTTGACTGTTGCATCTACATGGGAAGCCCAGGACAGATTGTCAGTTATTGTCATTCCTAAGATCTTGACAGTCTCAACCCTGTCCATCTCAGCTTCATTGATGTAAATGGGGCCGTGTCCTCCTTCTTTTTTCCTGAAGTCAATGATCAATTCTGAGGAAGGGTCACTGGACCTGAAACGTTAACTCTGATCTTTCTCCGCGGATGCTGCCAGACCTGCTGAGCTTTTCCAGCAACTTTTATTTTTAATCAGTTCGTTAGTTTTGCTGGTACTGAGAGAGAAGTTGTCATCATTCCACCACGACATCAAGTCCTCTATCTCCTTCCTGTATTCTGACTCAAAGTTGTTTGATATCCTTCCTACTACGGTGCTGTCATCAACAAACGTGTAGATGGCGTTCAGAGTTAACATTTTGAGTCCAGTGACCCTTCTTCAGATCTAGAAGCAGATTGGAAAAGGAGTCGGAGGGGTTGTGAGGAAGGAGGAGTAAGTGGAGGCAAACTACATTAACCCTTTGTGTCTTGCCATTGAGCCCTTTGATTTTATTTTGACGACAGTATTTCATGTGGAAATCTTATTGATCGGTAGGTAATTTAGCATGCGTTGATCGAAGGAATGAACTACACAGAAAGCACACTGAAGCAAAAACCTGTCAAAAATGGTAAAAGCTCGCCAACTACCATTTTGAAATGCTTCAGAGGCGACAAGAAGAAGCCACATAAATGTGATGACTGCCCAGCAGGGGGAGCTGAATGCTACAAGTGACCTCAACTTGGTCCTTTCAAAAAATGCTCTCATTCCAAAACAGCATTCAGTGGAAGTAATGGCTAATGCATTTTTAAAATGCAACCAGACCCAGAAAAAAATGGGAGAATCACGGTCACAGAAGGTAGACCTGTTCCGTTCTGAAGAAAAGACTTGAAATGTTAATTTGGTTTCTTTCTCCACAGATCTGCTAAGTCTCTCCAACATTCTGTGTTTGTTAGGATTGGTAGGATCTGTGTGAATCTGTCCCAATTCACGAAGCAGTAAAACATGAAATTCACCCAAAGTTATTAGTTGGTGATATCCTAGCTAATTGACAAAGAGAACATTATTCCCAAAATTAGATGCTAATAATGAATTTTGGCAAGTACCTTTGTACCAGGAATCAAGATTGCTAACTATTTTTATAATGCCTTATGGTTGTTATTACCTCAACAGGCTACCCTTTGGCATAGCATCTGTGCCTGAAATATTCCAGAGGACAATGCTCAATATATTGTGCGAGATGGAATAATATGCCATATGGATGATATCTAATGCATGGTTCTACAAAGGATGAGTATAATTGTAGACTTAGGAAAGTTATGAAAGCATTCCAAGATGCAGCACTAACGCTAAATGACAAGGGTGAATTTGCAAAACATATGATCAAGTTCTTAAGTTACATAGTGTGCTATACAGTAATAACTGATGATCCCCAGAGAACGAAGCTGATTAGGGAATTTCTGCAACCCAGGCACATAAGAGAGTGGGAAAAAAAATCCCTAGGGATAATAAACCTAGTTGGTAAATTCATACCTAATTTGTCAGCAATTAACAAACCATATGAATATCCTTTTGAACATATAAATTCAGAGCAGGATTAAATCATTTGGCCCTTGAGCCTGTTCTACTATTCAATAAGATCAACGTTGATCTGATTTTCCAAACTTTCATCTCTCTATGATAATCCTTCGCCTCCTTTGCCTATCAAGAATCCATCTACTTTTGCCTTCTGAAGATTGAAAGACTCTGCTTCCACCATCTTTCAAGGAAGAGTGTTCTAAACACTCAAGGCCCTCTGTGAGAGAAAAGACATTCTGTAACATCTCTGTCTGAGCCATAGACAAACCATTGCAAGCACAGTTGAGACAAGGCCACAGTATCACTGGAATTTCAATCAGAGAAAAGATCAGGAATTTGTTAACTTCAATTCCAACGTATTTGTACATTATGATCCGTTATTATCAACTATAATGGCTACGAATGTGGCATTCACAGGTTTGTCTACATGCAACAATTGCAGGAAGATATAAAACGTAGATTTGTATATTATGCTGCAAGGTCTCTAACAGTAAAAGAGAAAAGTTACTTTACAATTACAAATGAAGCTCTGGTGACAATGTGCGACCATACATTGACTGTTCGTGGTGAAGATGTAAGATTGAAACAAATCACAAACCATTGATTACTCTTCTCAGTATGCAGGAAATTGTGAAGGTACTGTCTCACATGTAGTGATCCCAATTATGTTTAATGATGCACAGTTCAATCATGGAGAACTACAAGAGAATTGTCAATCAACTACAAATAACTAGGGTGGCACTGTGGCTCAATAGTTAACACTGCTGCCTTACAGCAGCAGGGACCTGGGTTCAATTTCACCCTCGGGTAACAGTCTATGTGGAGTTTGTACATTCCCATTGTGTCTATCCAGATGAACTTCGGAAGCTCCGGTTTCCTTCCACAGTCCAGAAATGTCCTGGTTAGGTAAATTGGCCATGCTAAATTGCTCATTGTGTCCAGGGATGTGTAGTTTAGGTGGATTAGCCATGGAAAATGCAGGGAGTAGGGAGTTGGATCTGGGTCGGATGATCTTCAGAGTGTCGATGTAGACACAACAGGCCAAATGGCCTACCTCCACACTGTAGGCTTTCTATGATTCTATGAACTTGTTGAGACTACCATGGGAAAAAGCTGAAAACAAACTTTGGAGTTAATTATGATTGTTACTTGAAGCAGAATCAGAAACATTTGCATCATCAGTAACAAAACTTCGTGACCATTAGAAAAAATAAAATTGGAAGAGGTTTGAGAACCTTAAAACAGAGATGAAAAATGTGCCCGTATTAAAGGATACTACCAAGATGGATAGTCAGCATATCGTCACAGATTTACTGTATTAAGAGCAACTACATTGAATATTGAAAGCATCTCATGATGCTAGGTAGAAAGAACTGCCAATGCTGGAGTCAGAGCAAAAACAGCGTGGAGCTGGAGGAACACAGCAGGTCAGGCAGCATCAGAGAATCAGGAAATCTGACGTATCGGGTCAGGACCTTTCTGAAGAAGGATCCCAAACAAAAGCATCAGATTTCCTACTCCTCTGATGCTGCCTGACCTGCTGTGTTCCTCCAGCTCCATACTGTGTTATCATAATTCTAGGTGACCTTTTCGCCATTGATATAAGTTGGTGATGGATAAACAACTCAAAGTGTTCCAAGAATACATCAGATCATTTAGAATATTAAAATGTTGTACAAGAACACAACAATCAATTTCTGGTCAAGGATTACCCATTTGATTGAGGAATTACATCCAACTGTCAAATCTGTGTTATGAACAGCAGGAACAGAAAAAAAAAAACTTTTACTATTGCCATCATTTCCAACAATTCCTTGGGATAGGCTAGGAATAGGCTTGTTTGAGTGCAAGAGAAAAATATTTATCAATATTATCAAATATTATTCAAAGGAGAATTAATGAATTAATAGTACAGTTTCACAGTGGACACAGTGATAAAATCATCAAAATAAATCTATTCAACTCATGGTATTCCTGACCTGGTTGTATCCGACAACAGACCACAGTTCACAAAGGACCATTGTAGGGAATTTGACAAAGAAACTGGCATGTAGTGAGTTCACCTCATTACCTACAAGCAAATAGTGATGCACAAAGAAGAATCAAGACTATAAAAGAAATCCTGATGAAAAAAAAAAATGCCCTGTTCAATCAACACCATTCTAAAATGGGTTATATCCAGCAGAAATTTTGATGGGGGGATTGACTGCAAATATAGCTTCCATCATTGCCAGGAAAGTTAAAATTTCATACTACCATGGAAGACCATGAGAGAGTGAGAAAATGTGAGGAAATTCAAAAAGAAGAACAAACTAGGGACTTCAATTAATGCTATTTGCTGTGGTTGTAATGAAGTCAGCCAAGTGGCCAAGCTGGCCCAATCAGGGAGTCCTGGCTGACAGATATAAACATGATGTGTCAGTCATTCTGTTACTCAGACAGCTGTCTCTGAGAGAGCTGGATCAGTGTCAAAGACTTTCCACATGTAAATAAAGAATTACTTGGTGGCAGGATATTGACATCTGTTAAGTTATTTCAATGGAGTTGCCAATCCTTCAGCTGAGGAATGAGCATGGATCCAAAACTTACAACAAAAAAGGAGCAATTGCTGAGAAAACACAACAACCAAGATCTTATTTGGTGGACTATTAATATCAATAGAAGCCAGAGAATCTAAGTATCCTTGAAAAGAAAACCAATACAAATATCGACACACTATTCTTGAAGAGAGGAGGCTGACTGAAAGCTCTTGTGACATCCATTTCTATTATGTTGTTATAATTTGTGAGCTTGGATTTAAAAATGGAGAAAAATGGCTTTTAGTTTCAGTTCTGTGAAGATGATTTTATTAAATAAAGATTGCATCACAAAAACGCGAGTTACTGAGTCAGAAATCTTCAAGTGAAGGTCGAACAAATACTTCAGTAGGGTTGAGTTGCTATAAAGGATATTGTTGGAAAAGGGTTGAATCTTTCTTTTTGCAGTTTATGTTAAAATGATTCTTATTGATCAGATACATTCATCGTTTTTTAAAATCTTTTCTGTAACGAATTTTTTTTTTGAAAAAGTTCATTAGTAACCTGCAAACGTGTAACTAATGATCTATCTAGTCAGGTTTCACTCTGGGAGCTGACCATCAGCCGGGATCATAACACTTTATAAGTTTCCAAGAAATGTACATTCAAGCCAAGAGAAGGGGGAATGAAACAAACCATAAGCTCAGTCACAAATCCAAAGGAGACCAGGGAGAGTTGTAAAAACCTCTGACACTAACATCATAACAATTGAGAATCAGGAGAGGAGATGACAGAAAATGCAACTAATGGAACAAAGGCTTTGGATGAGATGTGGAGTAATGGGTTAACAGCATGAGCCTCAGGGATCAACCTCAACCTTGGACTGACAGAGAGTGAGTTTACAAACCCATTTACAGGGGGATAGAAGAAGATGATTTACGTAGAGCAAATCCTGACCAAGAAAAAGGCTTGTCTCTTCTGAAATTCTCTCCTGGATGAGAGTTATGCATGTTGCAAACTTCTTTCACAGGTGCCTCTCCAGTTCCTTTTTGAAAGTAATAAATATGATGATGATGTAAAATCACATGACGAGAAGAGGGATCACTTGGAGGAGACTCTGAGATTGTGTTGAACTAACGTGTGGAAACAAAAAGTTATTCTTGAATTATTTTTAGACTGCAGCAGTCATTTATGAGTCAATGGATCCCCATTACCCTATCCACAAGATGAAACATCCCTCGCTGGTGGGAAAGCAACTCGAAAGCATTTTAGACACTATCTGCTCCTTCTCTTTTGGATTGCCCATTTTGTTGGATTCCAGCTGAGTCTCATTAAATGAATGAAAATTGGGTTTCCACAACTGAGAAAACAGTCAGGAAGCAATTGTGGTACATAACAACAGTCAGGGGAACTCAATCTCCTCCTCTGAGCAGTATTAAGAAATTCCACTGCCACTTTAAGCCCCAACTACATTCTCTCCATGTCACTTGTGCAACACCCACTCCTGGACTGTGCTGGGTTCCAGCAGCCAGTGTTGGTGGTTGTTCAGCCTCCGATCTGTCCAGTATGCTGCTAACCCGTGCCAGTCAGCTGCTACCATGGCTCAGTGGTTAGCACTGCTGCCTCAAAGCGCCAGGGGCCCGGGTTCGGTTCCACCCTTGGGTGACTGTCATTGTGAAGTTTGCGCATTCTCCCTGTGTCTGCATGGTTTTCATCTGGGCATTCTGGTTTCCTTCCACTGTCTGAAGATGTGCAAGTTAGGTGGATTGACCATGCAAATTGGCCATAAGGACCAGGGATGTAAAGGCTGGGTGGGTTAGCCATGGGAAATGCAGGGTTACAGGGATGGGTTGGTTTGAGTGGGATGCTCTTCAGAGGGTGGCTGTAGACTCGATGGGCCAAATGACTTGCTTCCATACTGTAGGGATCCTATGAACTAGTGGCTTTCGAATCAGGCAAAGTGAAAGGGAGAAAAGCCACCCACGTGGAATCATTCATTATTCCCTAATAAAAACAAAGTGCCAGAGATCTGAAAGAAAAATAGAAAGAGTTGCAGAAACTGAGTAGATTTGACAGCATCTGTGGAGAGAGAAACAGAGTTTTGAGTCCACTATGGCTCTCCCTTGGAAATTATCACTCCTGTTGGCTCCACACCAAGAGTGAAACTTGTTCCTCTGATCCACGCTGTCAGACAAAATGGGCTGGATTTTATGAGGTACAGGTAGACCACAGGTTGTGAATGAGTTCCATTCGTGAATCTGTGTGCAGGTTGCTTCGTATGCAAATCGGAACACAATGCAGTTCAATATAAAATAGCCCATTCATATGTGCGAGGGAATGTTTGTATGTCGGATCTTTAAAATTAAAATTAATACACCCCAGTATTGGATTGTGCTTGTCAGTCCTGGAGGAGGCAATGCCTAGTGGTATTGGCAGCGAGGGCCCATGGTGGAGGGAGGGGGTGATTGGAAGTTTCCTTTTCTTTTGGCTGTTTCTTTCATTTCTGCTTCTGTTTTTAATCCTGCCTTGGATATTTAAAGATGATGCTGGAGAATGGCAACTTTGTACACTTTTCACTGTACTCCTGTACTAGAGTTCGTGTGACAATAAAATCTAAATCTAATCTAAATTTATTAATCCAGAAGCTGAGCTAATATTCTGGGAGCCTAGGTTCAAATCCCACAATGCCAAATGATAGAATTTGAATTCAATTTTGAAAATATCTGGAATTAAGAATCTATGGATGACCGTGAAACCGCTGCTGAATATTGTAAAAGAAACCCATCTGACCCATTAAAGTCCTTTAGGGAAGGAAATCTGCCAACCTCAAGTGGTCTGACTTAAATGTGACTCCAGACTCACAGCAATGTGGTTGACTCTCAACTGCCCTCTGAAATGGTTTAGTAAACCACTCAGTTCAAAGGCATCGAGGGGCAGGAAATAAATGCTGGCTGGTGAGCGATGTCCACGCCCCACAAGTGAATAAATAAAAAAGATCGTAAGTTGGATGTTTGTAAGTCAAGGACCACCTGTATTGAAACTGGAGAGCAAGCAAAAAAGTATTGACACTGTAACCTACTTGAGGAAGTATTAAGTGGAACTTGAGACTTAATTGGCCAGTGGTAGGCCTTTACTGGGAGCAAGGACACTGGAGGAGTGCAGGTCCTGCCACCAAGAGACGCTGGACAGTCAGAGCAGTACAGGTCTTTGGAACAGCATCACCATTGATGAGGCTTGGGTTGCTGCAAGAGCAATAGTTACCAGGGGCCCGGGACCAAGGAGCGAGCCGGGCTACAGGTAGGTAATAATGATAGATGTTTCACAGGAAGGGGGCTAAGCAGAGGAGGGGGATAGGCTGTTTGGGCAGCAGCTAAGGCAGGGAGAGGCTTTCATGTTGAACATCCAATTCCCAATATTACGTCCCTTGATTAGGCAGCGAGTGCTCTTGAACAAGGAATCTCATTCACCATCAGACACCAAGGGAGCCACATGGTTTTACCCATCATCCGTGCTGCATTTCAATAGCACCCAACCCCACCCACCCTCACATCACCACCTCCCCAATCTCTGGGTTGATACCAGTTGCAGCTGGTCACTTGTTGTCCATTCAAGGACATCAATAGGCAGTAACACAGGAAATCCAAACACAAACCAACCTGCGATAACAAGGTGTAGAGCTGGATGAACACAGCAGACCAAGCAGCATCAGAGGAGCAGGAAAGCTGACGTTTTGGGCCTAGACCCTTCATCAGATGACCCTTCATCAGACCCTTCTGATGAAGGGTCTAGGCCCGAAACGTCAGCCTTCCTGCTCCTATGATGCTGCTCGGCCTGCTGTGTTCATCCAGCTCTGCACCTTGTTGTCTCAGATTCTCCAGCATCTGCAGTCCCTACTATCTCTGATACAAACCAACCTGCCCCTGACTTAAAGAGATAACAAGGTGTAGAGATAGTAGGAACTGCAGATGCTGGAGAATCCGAGATAACAAGGTGTAGAGCTGGATGAACACAGCAGGCCAAGCAGCATCAGGGGAGCAGGAAAGCTGACGTTTCGGGCCTAGACCTCTGGCAGAGGTAGGGAAGTGACAAGGTTCCTGCACATATCACCATTCCCTTTGGAGGAGTGAGCAAAAATCCCTGTCATTTAGAATACTGGACCAAAATCCCTGGACTTTAAACAGAACATTTAAAACAAAAAAAAGGCAGCTGGGCTATGGTCTGGAATACACAATCACAGGGATTGCTGTCTGGGACCGTGGTTCAGTTAGAAATCCTATTCATGCCTCAACCCTAAAGGAACAATGAACCAAGGCCTAAGGCAACAACTTCAGACATCTTGGAATCTTCAGAGGTACCAAAGCATTCAACTTCAATTAAGACAACAAGGTGCAGAGCTGGATGAACACAGCAGGCCAAGCAGCATCATAGGAGCAGAAAGGCTGACGTTTCGGGCCTAGACCCTTCATCAGAAATGGGGGAGGGGAAGGGGGTTCTGAAATAAATAGGGAGAGAGTGGGAGGCAGATAGAAGATGGATACAGGAGAGGATAGGTGGAGAGGAAACAAAAAGGTCGAAGAGGCGGGGATGGAGCCAGTAAAGGTGAGTGTAGGTGGGGAGTTAGGGAGGGGATAGGTCAGTCCAGGGAGGATGGACAGGTCAAGGGGGCGGGATGAGGTTAGTAGGTAGGAGATGGGGGTGCGGCTTGAGGTGGGAGGAGGGGATAGGTGGGAGGAAGAATAGGTTAGGGAGGCGGGGACGAGCTGGGCTGGTTTTGGGATGCGGTAGGGGGAGGGGAGATTTTGAAGCTTGTGAAATCCACATGGGAATTCTGCAGCCCAATGGTATCAAAGCGGAATATGAGTTGCTGTTCCTGCAACCTTCGGGTGACATCGTTGTGGCACTGCAGGAGGCCCAGGATGGACATGTCGTCTGAGGAATGGGAGGGGGAGTTGAAATGGTTCGCGACTGGGAGGTGCAGTTGTTTATTGCGAACTGAGCGTAGGTGTTCTGCAAAGCGGTCCCCGAGCCTCCGCGTGGTTTCCCTGATATAGAGGAGGCCACAACGGGTACAGCGGATGCAGTATACCACATTGACAGATGTGCAGGTGAACATCTGCTTGATGTGGAAAGTCTTCTTGTGGACTGGGATGGGGGTGAGGGAGGAGTTATGGGGGCAGGTGTAGCACTTCCTGCGGTTGCAGGGAAAAGTGCCGGGTGTGGTGGGGCTGGAGGGGAGTGTGGACCGGACAAGGGAGTCACGGAGAGAGTGGTCCCTCCGGAAAGCAGATAAGGGTGGGGAGGGAAAGATGTCTTTGGTGGTGGGGTCGGATTGCAGATGGCGGAAGTGTCGGAGGATGATGCGTTGGATCCGGACGTTGGTGGGGTGGTACGCGAGGACGAGGGGGATTCTTTTTTGGTTCTTATTGCGTGGACGGGGTGTGAGGGATGAGTTGCAGTGAGTCGCAATAAACAACTGCACCTCCCAGTCGCGAACCATTTCAACTCCCCCTCCCATTCCTCAGACGACATGTCCATCCTGGGCCTCCTGCCGTGCCACAACGATGCCACCCGAAGGTTGCAGGAACAGCAACTCATATTCCGCTTGGGAACCCTGCAGCCCAATGGTATCAATGTGGATTTCACAAGCTTCAAAATCTCCCCTCCCCCTACCGCATCCCAAAACCAGCCCAGCTCGTCCCTGCCTCCCTAACCTGTTCTTCCTCCCACCTATCCCCTCCTCCCACCTCAAGCTGCACCTCCATCTCCTACCGACCAACCTCATCCCGCCCCTTGACCTGTCCGTCCTCCCTGGACTGACCTATCCCCTTCCTAACTCCCTACCTACACTCACCTTTACTGGCTCCATCCCCACCTCTTCGACCTTTTTGTTTCCTCTCCACCTATCCTCTCCTGTATCCATCTTCTATCTGCCTCCCCCTCTCTCCCTGTTTATTTCAGAGCCCCCTTCCCCTCCCCCATTTCTGATGAAGGGTCTAGGCCTGAAACGTCAGCCTTCCTGCTCCTCTGATGCTGCTTGGCCTGCTGTGTTCATCCAGCTCTGCACCTTGTTGTCTCGGCTTCTCCAGCATCTGCAGTTCCTACTATCTCTCTCAACTTCAATTAATATTGATTTACAGAAAACACCAGACATTCCATGCAATCAAAATACATTTACACCTACTCTAAATAATCAGGAAAATTATTCACCTCCGATTGAAAGACATTTACACCTACTCTAAGGCTCAGGAAGCCAATCCACCTCCAGAAATTGATACTATTGCTAAAGCCAGATTTGGTACCAAGATAAGAGATCTGCAATTTAGTATAATTGTAGGCCCCAATCTCAGCTCGAGGGAGAGCAAAGGAAAGAGAGAGAACAGGAAAGAGAGAGAAGGAGAGAAGAAAGAAGAACGATCTGCCTCAAGAGCTATCCCCACAACTATCTCCAGAGAACTACCCTCCCCGAGAATTATCTGCACAGCTACCTCCCTGAAACTTACCGACACAGAGTCATTCTGTACCGGGGGAACCAACGGCAACCGACCACAACCAGCAGATCTGACGACTGATGACATCCGAAAACCACCGACATGACTGACAAAGCCTCAGACACATCCTGAGGTGAAAACCGGCTCACAAAATCACCACAAAGTAAGAAAAGCCAAGTTCTCAACCCAGACTGAAGGCCGACACCATGAAGCTTTCAGCGATGCACCAGCTACAGAAAGCGGGAACGGCCAGCTGTAATTCAAATGCATTTGTTGCCAGTGGGTGAGCTTATTTTCCTCAAGACCCAAAGTATCCAACCTAGCTAGCAGAGTGCGGAAGGTAGGTTGGTGACAGTGCAAGGCACCCTGAGGTCAGAAAGTCTGATTAAAGTGTCTGTGTTTAAAACTGCTGTTTAAGTTCTAATAGTAATTGGCCTGTGTTAATAGTTAATAACTGATAGTGTCAGTTTCACTCTTTTAGAACATAGAACATAGAACAGTACAGCATAGTACAGGCCCTTCGGCCCACGATGTTGTGCCGACCTATAATCCTACTAAGATCAAACTACCCTGCGTACCCTGCATTTTACTGTCCTCCATGTGCCTATCCAAGAATCGTTTAAAGGTCTCTAAAGTATCAGCAGCGTATTCCATGCACCCACCACTCTGTGTAAAGAAACTACCTCTGACATCTCCCCTATACCTTCCTCCAATCACCTTAAAATTATGCCCCCTCGTAATAGTTATTTCCACCCTGAGAAAATGTCTCTGACTATCCACTCTATCTATGCCTCTCATCATTTTGTACACCTCTGTCAAGTCACCTCTCATCCTTTGTCGTTCCAATGAAAAGAGCCCTCGCTCCCTCAACCTTCCTCATAAGACCTGCCCTCCAGTCCAGACAGCATCCTGGTAAATCTCCTCTGCACCCTCTCTAAAGCTTCCACATCTTTCCTACAATGAGGTGACCAGAACTGAACACAATTTCGTATTTGTTTTTTTAAAATCTCTTGTAATTTATTCACTTTTGTATTATTTCCCCATTTATTACTTCTGCCTTTTTTTTACTTCTTGTGAGAGACGCACCTTTGTATTTAATAAACACAGATATTCAAACACCTGCCTCCTGATTTATTACTCCACCTTCACTAACCTAAGTCCAGTGTCAGAACCAGGGACCTGGTGGGTGATCCAGGCTGCCTAAGAGTTCCGGCATGTTTACCAATCGCACAGACCAGAATTCCCTACACCTTTAATTACATTCTCTTCCTGCCTCCAAAAATACCATGAGAGGCTATAAAAGTCCACCACTTATGGGAAGTAAGTTCTCCTCATCTCCTGCTGTACTTCAGTAACAAAATTATGGAATCTCCCAGCAGAGAATCCCTGTGAAAATTTCAAGTGCAAACAAGAGTTGTCAGATTGTGCTACAACAATGCATAATACACATCGACAGACACATGAATAAAGCTTACACTAACCTCCTTTCCAGCCTGTAGTCAAATCTTATTCCATCAATATTTTTCTAGTGTGGATCTTCTCGCTAAAATGATATACTTGGATGGTTGCTAACAGTTGGAATTGTGAGCTGTGTAGAAAACACTCCCTTTGTTCTAATTTCAACACTAACTGAATATTCCCTTGCTCCAACTAAGTGCAATATTGGAGTATTAATAGGCCACTTGCCATTTTGCATTTCATTATTGATTGTCCTTTAAAGCTTCCAGAAAGTAATGAGTCCAACTTAAGTACATTAATTTTGCAATGTCTGTAATAGAATACGGGGAATCGAAATCAATTTGGAAATATTTGAGAGAGAAACAAAGTTTTTTAGAGAATTGAATACATTAATTGCAACCTTTAATGCAGCTTGATAATACCTCAAATCTAACCACAAAAGACGTATGAAATTCAAAATGTGTTGATTGCTTTTGTTTTAAAACATGTTCCTTGTCCTTGAGTGATGTGGGCCTTGACAAGTCATTAGGGAAGATATGGTGAAATTGACAGAAATGACATTTGCAATGTTGAAAGCAAAACTTCTTATTCTCCAATAATTCTTTTTTAATAGTGAGATGAGAATCAGTTAAAGGCCTATTTACATCATTTGCATCCATTTGCATGTAATTATTACCCAATTTCACCTCATTGATATACAACTTCCTACTCCACCAGCTGCCACAAGTAAACTAGACATTAACAATTCCAAACGTGAAAGTCAGAGAGGGTACTGGGGAACTTCAGATCACTGCTTGTTCATTTGCCATCTTGGATACCCAGCATGAAGGTCTCAGGGCACATTCCACAGGCAGTGATTGAATGCACCCCAGATACACAAACGCTGGCATCTGACATGTGCCAGCCTCCCCACATCATCAAGGCACATTTCCAATCCACTTACTGTTCACTACTGCAGGGCCGTGCTAGATTTCGGAATGCACCAGCAACTATAAATGCAATATTACTGAAAGGACACTTTGCACCCAAGGACAGGTGCCCAGCTCGCAGATTGTACCAGGCTGTATCTCAAGGCTGCTTGCTTGCTCTCTTTGTGCTCACTCACTTTGAGCCTATCTGGATGTTCACTGCATTCTGACCTTATCTTGCCTTGCCTTATTGCAGTGTGCCCATCAGCCAGACTATAGTACACCTATGAGCCAGGCTCATAGCACACCTGTGTTGCCTTTTGTTTAGACACAAAGCCAGCAAACGTGTCATGGATGTCAGCAGTCATCAGTCAAGTCAAGGTCGACACCCTTCAGCCAGGAGCTCCAGCACTGTAAGTACAGAGCAGCCTCTAATAGCCATCCAGGAACTTGAACACGGTCAGTCGTGGTGTTCAGAATCAGGATCCTCCCCTTGTCAGGGGTGAAGGAATGAATGACACCCAGCATCACAACCCACCTTGGCTCTTGTGGGTGGTGTTCTCATGGAATACGCAAAAAGGGAAGAATTACAGGAGACGAGAGTAGATGGCACAACTGTTAGGGCTATTGCAGAAGAGAAAGGTGGTGAGGTGTTCCAAGGGAATGAGTAGGCCACACAGATCCCATGCAATATTAATAGTCTGTGAGAATTGAGTAGGCGAGACTGAATATGAGAAGATGTTGTATGCAACAGTGAGACTGGTAGCTGGAACTGGAGACTTGGTGGGAGGTGGGTACAGTAACAGAGATAGAGCGAGTGTGTGGAAGTAGAGAGAAGATGGAGGCACTTACCCTGGTGGAACAGAGAAGGCCATTAGTACTCATTCTACATTTAAGCATTCCTCTAAAACTTCACTGTCATGGGTATGAACCTCAAAGCAGCTGGCATGGCCTGGCATTGTGGCGTCCTCTGACTGTCCTGTAAGAAGAGGAGCTCCCTTGTCTGCAGCACTGCATCCAGCAGGACCTCTGGGTGCCTGCCCACAGAGCAGGATGCGAAATTCCCCTTATCTACCATGTCCAAGGCAAATGTCAGGAGTTAAACAAGGCAGCTTTGGACTGAATGTGACTGTTTGGCTGCACAAGAACATTTTAAAGACAGTGCCGGTGACAAAGATACCTGTCTATTCCAACAGGTCCAGGTAGTGGTGGGTATTTCAGACTTCAGCAAGTGGTAGAACTGAGCTCGCATCCACCAAAGCTTGTGCTGGGTAGTTAGTCCGGCAGGATTGGTAAGGGAGTTTGAGATAACGCTCTACCGCCCACTGAGAGAAACCCCTCGTAATTTTCACCAAATCCGTCACTTGGCCAATAAAACTAAGATTCACCTGTAATGTGTTTTGGTGAAATTAGTTGAGGAAGGAATGTTAGTCAGAAAATTGGGACAACTTTATGCTGTATCTTCAAATGTGCTATAATTGTGGCCAAGTGGATAGCTTTCATTTTACATCTCATCTGAAAGACAGTTGGGTCAGAGCTTTCCAGCTCAATTGGGTGACGGAATAGAACTGGAGACAGAGGGGTGTGGGTGGCTGGAAAAAAATGCTGACAATGTCTTGTGATTGGACCTCCTATCACCATTTCCAGCGGCTGAAATTGTCATGACAGTGGCGGAGCTTCGTCTCCAAACTTGTCTGTAACTTAGAAGTCCAATTGAAATAACTAAGGCCTTGATAAAAGCATTAATATTACTCAACAGGTTAAAAGGTTTACCACAGACAGTTAAATTTGCAACAGACTATCACAGGTCAAGGAAGGAGCCAGCATTAACAACATTCCCAGTTCTGGGACCTCATTCTCTTGGCGTCCCAAAGGATAAGGCTACATTGCCCTAAGCACAGGATGTACAGTCAGAAGTAAAATTACTGGAGATAACTAAGAAAAACATTGCTGAAGAAGATGATGAGCTTCTGAGCAGATGGTCACTGAAATGTGTGCCCTTTTCCGTTCAGAACTCTGTAGCATCTCATCGGCAGGCAGCACATGGATGCATCTCCAGGTGAAAAATGCCATCCTCATGGAAGCTGGACAAAGCTTCAGGTGCAGAAATGAAGGGATATCAGAAACTCAGGTGACAACAGTTCCAGTGCCCGGATCAGTTGTATCCTCCCCAGGTCTATAGCACTCCAAAGGGAAAGATGAAGCTTGAGGTTGGTGAGGCTCTGGAAGGAGACAGCTCATAGAGGGAGGAGAAGGAGGTGACAGAGGAAGAGGAATTGGGGGGTGGTGGTGCAATGGGAGGCAGATAATGCTGAACAGAAATATGCCTCTGCTACATGAAGAGGTCACCTACTCCCATTAACTATTGTCTCCCTCAAGTGAGCCAACAACTTCAGTAATGGATAACTTAGATGTCTGAAGCCTGCTCTCCTTTCTGCCTCCACCAATGTGAACAGCAATCCTTAAGAATTTTACTTATTTCCATTCGATCACTTGCAATCATCAAAGCTGCAGGCCTAGTCTATTTAATCCCAGGAACCAGTCTAATGAAATAAAACAGAAAATAATGGAAATACTCAGCAGGTCAGACAGCATCTGTGCGTACAATGGCAAAGAACGTCCTACTAGAATCAAGGGCTGACACAGGAATCACAGGAAAAGGACCCAATTATCTCCCTGCGTTTTCCCAGTCAGTTGACTGATACTCATTGCTCCCTATAGCCTTTGTCACAACAAGTTGTGTAAACTTTGAAGCAGTGCAAGGGAAGTGAAATTATGTCCCCCTGTGACTCCAGAGGAGCTGGGAATACGCCATAAGGTCAGCAGCAAAAAGAAAATGGAATTAAACTGCCAGGTAAAATGGATTAAGCTTGTCCATAGCATGTGTTCCAATACATTGATCAAATATGAGATTGGCGCTGCTATGATTGCTATGAACTTTCGCTAGACTTCATGCTTCAAAGACTTCAATGGTAATCTGGTGGAACCTTCCCTGAATCAGGGGGGTTTTGGCAAATTAAACCCAACACATGAGCTATCCCAGAGCCTGGAGTGAAGTCCATCAGAACCTTAGGACTTGCAGTTAAGTATCACTTCCTTGGTAATTGTAATTTTTTGAGTATGTCCATTCCTTTCATTTCGTCATTTACAGCTATTTTTGGGATGTTACGCATCTCTTCCATAGAAAAGGCAAATGCAATATACTTCTTCAATTCTTCTGACATCTCCTGATTTTCCATTATTAATTCCACTGACTGGCTTTCTATAGGGCTAATGCTCACTTTGTTAACTTTTCTTTTTTAAAACAAAAATATAGAAACTTTTCTTACATATTTTATATCTCTAGCTAACTTTCCCCCATAGTCTAATTTTTCCCTGCTTATTAATCTTTTAATCAATTGCTGATTTTCTTTTAATATTCTGCCCAATTTTCTGATCTGCCACACATCTTTACACAAACATATGTCTTTTTTTTAAGTTTGACTGTCTTTAAATGTTTTTCAGTTAACCACAGATGGTTGATTTCTGCCTTTTTTTTTCCTTTTTCGCTGGAATGCATTTATCCTGTGCATTATGAAATGTTCCCTTAAATGTTTGCTACTATACGTCTATTCATTATCCTGTTACCTAATTTGCCATTTCACTTCACTTTGCTTTCATGGGCTCATAATTGTCCTTACATAAGTCTAACACACTAGTCACCCCTTTCTCCCACGAACTGAATGTAAAATTCCATCTTATTATGGTCACCACTATCAAGGGCAATTTTTCTATGAGGCCATTCATTAAATCTATCTCATTGCACAATACCTGGCCCTGTGTAGCCTGCTTTTTGGTCAAAACCAAATTATCCCAAAAACATTCTATGAACCCCTCACCTAGGTTACCTTTGCAAATATGATCTTGTTTTAGTCTATACATATATAGATGAAAATTTCCCGTTGTTGATTGCAGTGCTGTTCTGATAAGCTCCTATTACTTTTTTATTTCCTTTATACTCCATTCTACCCTATCCATTGGTTCTCCATTATCTATTTTAATAGTTACATTCTCTATTCTCCAGGAACACTGTTCATTTTGTAGGCAGGATACAGGGCTCTGCTGACCTGCTGCTGAACTGTGAGATAGTGAGAACTGCAGATGCTGGAGTCAGACGTAACACAGCGTGGAGCTGGAGGAACACAGCAGGCCAGGCAGCATCAGGGGAGCAGGAAAGCTGACGTTTTGGGTCGGGACCCTTCTTCAGAAATCGGTCTTGGTGCTGAATTGTAGCTGCTTACTTCTGGCAGCTGCATGCGTAACCTCATGCACTTATCTGCGCACAAAATTGGGTAGAAAACAGACTCAAATATTTGTGGCACTCTGGAATACTAAAAAGTGAACTAAAACCGAAGCTTCCAAATTAGACCATTCTCCCAAACGAAAAAATAGCTGAGCTGACTACGAAATGACTGGCAGCTTTTGTTACACATTTGATTTTGCATGAACACAGTTATGACAACTGACATTCACCTCCTTTGGACTGGAGCTGTTGAGCTCCAGTCATTCCCATACCTCAACTTATCCAGATCACAGAGCAATTAGAAAGAAGTGGCATTTTCAGCAGATAATAAATAGGTTTGCTCTCATGTAGCCCATTGAGCTTAGAACTCCTCAAATTTCAGCCAGTCTGATATCTCAGTCGAAAGACATGCAAAGTGAAACCCTAATTTACGTTATATTTTCAGGAACCTACCTCTGTTGACATAACGAATCTCTTTGCTAGTAGCTGGGTTTTGAACTGAACATGTAAATAGTTAGAATAAATAAATGTGAGCAGGAAACCACCGTCAGTGTGCTGTGTAAAAGTACCAAACCACAAACTTATTCTGACCATGTGTGGGATTGAACATTACAAGGAGGGATATTTGCAAGTCAACCTGATTTCCACTGCTGAGGGAATTGAATTTGGAGTCCAGCCACTAGCTCACCAGTGAATATGAATAATAAGGAATAATTATCATTCCATAATCAAAGGAGAGGTGGCCCATCATTCTTAATTAGCATAGGCTTCATTTATGTCAGGGCACAAACTGAGGAGAAGAAATGCATTGACCCTTTGGCATGATTTGGATAACTTGCTCTCTTTGAACACTCTAGAGTAGAGGCAGTATTTTAATTTGAACATGGTCCACTTAAACAAATAATGACTTTTGAGTATTAGATTATATTTGTTCAACTGTGAAAGGTTTGAGAAACAGTGTATGTTGATTTTGTAAAATGTGTATCTTTCATTAAAAGAATTGAGCCATTCAATCTAGCGTTGCCTGAGACTATTTAATGAGACAATTAGGGTGTTGTGTTATTGGCGTGACTAAAGTTAATCAGGTGTTAAGGTGATCATTCAAGATGCAGGTTCATGTCATTTTGGATTAGGCACTGCAGAAAATTCCTCCAGGACAACAGGAGAACTGAGAATCCCAAAGATGTCACAAACTCCAGTTGCCAATCATCTGATTTCCTTCTACTAAGACACATTAGTTTAGATTTTGCAGTTACAATAACGTTAAGGTGATAGTTGCTCACTGCTATCAGCGTTTAAATCTGTTTACAACTTTTGGCAATTGCTCTTGGGGTAGTTGAATGCAGAATTCAGTGCATTTCTGCCTGAGTTACCCTGTTCTGGCAACTGTTTGCTGTATTAACATCTCATCCAGACATTCAGCAGGGAGACACATGGAACTCGATAAAGTTACAGCATTTGACCAGCTGAATGCACTAAACTTGCTCAAAAAAGTTCAAACTTGTCCAGTCCAATGTAAATTCATTTTTAAAGACACGATCAGCTATCTCCAAACAACCACTCTGCTTTTCAAAATGACCTTTTATGCGTATGGCATCTCATTCCTTCAGATGTTAATTATTGTTGGAGTTCTTACGATTTTCTTTCTATCCCTTACAGCATTTTCCCCCAATCATCTTTCTTTCCCACTCTGCTTTATTTTCTGTACTTGACTTGATCTCGAAAACACTGTTCTAACTGTAAGTCCCCATTTAGACTATATGCTTCAGTAAGTATTTTTCAATCTGACTGGTCAAGAAAATGCAACATCGTCTGCCCACCGAACTCAAATCAGACTCAAATCTCCTGGGGAGAGTCCTGGTCCGATGTAAATTTCTAATCATTGAACATTGCAGTGGAAAAGTTCATAGTAAGTTTGGGGCCAAATGTAAGTGTAATGAATAACTGGTGCTGGGTCCATTCATCGCTGACTGCAAAATCCAATGTAACGTGAATTGAAAACTTTTCACACAGCGAACGGAATGATAGCCCAGATCTTCCAATCAGAAGATATTCATTGCAGTGAGCTACTCTGAAAGATGAACAGTGTGACTCCATAAAGTTCTACCCGAAAATTGTTTGGAACATTTAAATTTCAGATGAACAATCACTGAGCATTTGGAACCTGAAATAAATGCCTATACGTCTGAATTATTGTGAAGAATTTAGAAGATTCTGATGCACTTTCTTAAATATTTATCAGGAAAAGCACGAGAGATTAAAGCCTGTTCCAATTCCTAGATAACTATAAATCTGCCCCCCACTGAATCACCAGATAGTCCTCATCTGCTTCCCTATACCTCCCTGACAACTTGCTAAATTGAACTCCCAACTTCCACCCTCTGCCAATTCTTGACCTGACTGTCCCACCAAGCCCTGGCCCAATCTGTCCACAGCCCACCACCCCACTCTTGACAAGACATCCACTCTGACCCGAAACCTCATCTGAAATCAGCCCTGATCTGGATCACTACCCTTGACCTAATATCTATGCTCCACACAACTTCATACTCCCCCAGACATAAACTCCCCTGCTGTACTTATGCATATGAAGAAATGCAGCTATTAAGAAGGTCCTGATTAATTATACCTGGGGCATTGTAAGTAAGCATAAATCACCATAGAGTACTGTCTATTGATGGACCATGACAATTGAGAAATGGGGCAAACTGGAGGACAGCTTTGCTTTTTTTCTTTACTGAAATTAAGACACTAAAAGATCTGGTCAATTCTCCCAAGAATTTGCACTTTCCTCCAAGTAATTTTAAAGTCTGAATTTGGTGTTTGATCCTGTAGCCGTCAAGCAGTTTTTAGCAGAAATAGAAGAAAAATAAGTTTGGAAATAAACTGAGAAATATCAGACAATTAAAAGATGCTGATGTCATTCAGAAACTAAAGAAAAGTAATCAGGCCTGAGCCATTGTGTTATGTACTGACCTTCACCTGAAGCAACTGCTCAGTAATACCACAGCACATGCCTTAGGAGTATTTGTTGACTCCTTCAGAAATAATTACTGCAGTCATGCAAACTGAATGCCAAAGGGGAAGTCAGTAAATTATCTTTTTATAAAGGTCCTCATGTAGATTTGCCTCCTCTTCTTCAAAGTTGAGACTGCAGAAGCAGCCTTGGATTTATGGTCGGCTAATTCCCAGGCAGACAAATCAATAAAGCAAGACGCAAGACCAGCCCTACCTTGATAATTCTGTAGCTTCAATAAATCACAAGATGCTGCTGCAAAAAGACTTCCATGTCATTCATTTTTCAACCTGCCCTCTGATATCATTAAGTACTGTCCTTCTGTGCCAGGTCATTTCAGTCTAATGCAGAACTAACCAGATCTGAATTCTTTGAAGCAGCATAACAGATATGTGCAGGGGAAATTAAATTGAAATTTGCCTCCAAGAAATGTGCATAATTTAAATGTGAGCAACAATCAATCCTATGCTTAATTCTCTACAGAGATGAGGCCCCATTGCAATATATCAATAGGTTACTTGTGAGGAGGTTATGCAATGTCAGTAGAGCCACAATGATCGCTTGAATATTTGGATAATATGACAAATAGCTGAGGGATCACTTGCTTCCACAACATGACTCAAATCAAAGATTACTCATGTCAAGTGAGATCAAGAAATCTAGGCATTTTAGATATTCCATAATATTGAAGATGCTGTGGAACCTACCCACGATATTAGGGCAGCACGGTGGCTCAGTGGTTAGCACAGCTGCCTCACAGTGCCAGGAACCCAGGTTTGATTCCACCCTCGGGCAACTGTCTGTGCGGAGTTTTGCAGAGCTTACACATTCTCCCCATGTCTGTGTGGGTTTCCACCGAGTGCTCCGGTTTCCTCCCACAGTTCAATGATATACATGGTAGGTGGATTGGCCATGCTAAATTGTCCCCAGTATTCAGGAATGTGCAGTTTAGGTGTGTCAGCCAATGGAAATTCAGGATTACAGGGAAAAGGATAGGGGGATGTGTCTAAGTGGGATGCTCTTCAGAGGGTCGGCGTGGACTTGTTGGACCGAATGGCCTGTTTCCACCATGTTGGGATTCTATGGATTCAGTCATGACTGGTTGCATTGTGAAACAGAAATGTGTGTGACTAAAGCCTGACCCTTATTATGTATTATTGTAATAACAATGAAAATAATTTTATTTTTGTGTAAGACTCATAAATTAATTTCTATGGTACATAGACGATGGTATTAAGAGCCCATGACTACTATTCATAAGTGCCATTTAATGGCTAATTAGAAACATTGGTAAATAGACATTGAAGAGTTTAACTTGTTACTAAATATTCTATTTATATTCCACATTTGTTCTTGTCATACATACATTAAGTTTCTCTGGATGCTGCAGTAAATAATTAGTTAACATATGGAACAAACAATAGCCATTGATGCGTCACAATCTTACTGATCATTTGATCAATTATATGTATTGGACATGAAATACTGTAGTTTCCTCTTTATTATCATTTATTTTTGGGGTACACATGAGGGGGAAATCAGGCAAGGTTTCCCAAAATTTTAAAGCCAGGAAATTTATTGCTGGGCTTCTGGTAACACTGTCAAGGCAGGAACAGACAGATTAAAATTATTGATTAATAAACACAAACAAAAAATGGTGCACAACTGGCATCTAACATTAAGTTACAGTGATTGGAGTGAAAATTGATATATGGACCACATAGTGAAGCAAAGATGGTTGGGAAGAATCAAGCAAGGCTAGAAATGTGGTAGCCTCACTAATCTTACCAACGTGTCCTTTAATTTACCTTCATCAGGCTCCCACTGACGAAACTATCAAATTATCATTTTAAACGGAGGTAATCTGCACAGATTGGGGTCATATTGATGTGGTTTGTGGTTTTCTATGTTAGTCTGAGTAATATATAGCACAGAGAGTCATGTCCTTTTTGAGGCAAATGTCTTGCAGTTTATAAACAACATTCACGACTTACTTGGCTACATTATCAGAAATGTAGACTTTTTTTTCTTGCAAAAGTATACTTTATTCATAAAAAACTTATTATTATGTACTTACATAAGGTATTAAATCAGTTCTGTACAGTTTTTGCTTTAAGAAAAACACTGACATTGAAATTTGATATTCCCTGTAGCTGCAACCAGAGACATTCCCTACTTGTGCAGGGATCTATTTACATACAATTTTAGACAGTGAGAGAGTCTGATAACTGAATGGGCCCTTATTGTAGTTTGGCAGAAAGAGCTCAGACGATAGTGTTTCCCTATTCACCATGGCAACAGCTCCCCAAGCTTTAATACATCCTTCAGCACATCATCCTGGATCTTGGAATGCGCCAGTCTGCAACACTCAGTTTAGGTCAACTCTTTATACTGGAAGACCAACAGGCTTCAGGCAACTTTCACTGAATTGATGGTCATCCAGGTGCAGTCAATGTTCGCTCTGTGTGCATCGTTCTGGATGGTTGTGCATCATTTGTCATTAATGTCTCATAGTTGTTGAGCATATTATCTTCAGTTTCTGAGTCTTCATCCTGATAACATATAGTTTGGATATGTTGTCTGTTTCTTTCCAGGACTTGACCATTGCTTATTACAATGGTATATGCTCTGGATGGTCACAACAATGTGGCATCTTTTCATTAACCCATGTGTTTGCATGAAAATCTCAAACTCATACACTTCTTCCTGGTTCAAGATAGAATAATGCAAGCTCATTAATCATGCTCTTGTACCATTTTCTCTCATCATTTCAATAATGTGTTATGCACATAAAACTATATTGATGTAAGTGCAGCAGAAGGATATTTGGTTCATCCACCATTCAATGAGATCATATCGGATCCAACAATCCTCAATTCCACTTTCTTGCCTCAACCCCGTAAGATTTACTGATTAAAAATCTGTCGATCTCAAAAATCTGTCGTTCAGCAAAAGTGTTACTGTGAGGGTAGTATGGAAAACAGGAACTACATTGAACATCTTATTTCCCGCACATATCTTGGAAGCTGCATTAGTGTACTGCGGATCATTGTCAGATATAATTTGTTGAGGTAGACTGAACATCCTAAATATAACAGTGAATGTTTCAACAACTATTTCATTGGTGCTACCTTTGATTAGTCACATAAGATTCAGTGAAATAGTCACGAGAATGTAATTGTGTCCTTGAACATGAACAGTATCAGTTGGAATCCTACACCATAACGCAGAAGGAACCTCTTGTGGAAGGAGAGTCTCTTTTGACTGTTGGGAGTTGAAGGAATTGACATGTTTTACACACCTTGATTAGTTGAGTTATATCCTCATTAATGCTAAAAAAGTCAGTTTCAATTCACGCGCTAATCTCTTTTTACTTTCTGCGCCATGTAACTGATAAGTACATGGTCTAGCATATCTTGATACTGAGCATGCAAATTTACAACTTGTTTGCCTTTGTATTCTTAGAGAGTTCTCATTCATTGCTAAATAACCAGAAAGAATTCAGCTCACCAACTTGTTTCATGTTTTTAGCCACCCATCAATGATGATCTTCTTGAGCTTGAAATGAGGTTACTTCCTGAAGTTGCTCTCCTTGGCTGTGACCACAACATGTAATAGCAATGTTATGATCTATCAGATGTATCACCTATAGCATTGTCCTTATATGTAGATCCCTGCATGCATGTAGACTGCTAATAAATGGACCATTTGTTTCAATGAGATGAACTCTCATTCTTCTGAACTCCAGAGTATATAAACCCAGGCAACTCATCACCACAATGTCAAGGGCTACCAGAGGTGGGCAATTATTGCTTGTCCAGCCAGAAGTACTCACATTTCATGAGTAAAAATAAATAAAATTTGTTCATCATCTCATCGTAGGACAACCTTCTCAATTTGGCAAACATTATAGTGAGTGAACTCTTCCAAGGCAATTATATGTGAGAAATGGAAGGATATGGACCAAGGGCAGAAAGGAGGATTAGTTTAACTTAGCATCATGTCGGCACAACATTGTGAGCCAAAGGGCCTGTTCCTGCACTATATTCTATGTTCAATATGTTCTTCAGGTATTGAGAGAAAAAAAAAACTAATCTAATCTTGCAACTGAGACAGAAAGTGCTGGAAATCAAAAATAGTGCAATTTTCTTTCTGGGGAACAGGTACGGGATAGAATGGATCCCACCACCTTCAGAAGCTCTGCCCAGGACCATAAGAAACTACAGAAGGTTGTGTGCACAGCCTAGACCATCACAGAAGCCAACCTTCCATCCTTGGATTCTATTTACATGGCTCACTGCCGCAGAAAGGTGGCCAACATCATCAAAGACCCATCGCACCCTGGTAATGACCTGCTACAATTTCTTCTGTCAGGTAGAAGATACAGAAGCCTGAACACACACACACGCAGGTTCAGGAACAGCTTCTTTCTAGTCGTTATCAGACTGTTAATAATAAACATAGACGTAGCTAATGCATGTAAAAATGGTACAGCAATTATCATGGGGGATTTTAATCTACGTATCGATTGGTCAAACCAGGTCGGTCATGGCAGCCTTGAGGAGGGGTTCATAAGATGCATCCACGATAATTTCCTTGAACAATATGTAATGGAACCTATGAGGGAACAAGCTATCCTAGATCTAGTCCTGTGTAATGAGACAGGAATAATTAATGATCTCACAGTTAGGGATCCTCTCGGAAGGAGCGATCACAGTATGGTCGAATTTAAAATACAGATGGAACGTGAGAAGGTTAAATCCAGTATCAATGTCCTGTGCTTAAACAAAGGAGACTACAATGGGATGAGGGAGGAGTTAGGTAAGGTAAAATGAGCAAAAACTTTATGGTGGGTCAATTGAGGAACAGTGAAGGACTTTCAAAACAATTTTTCACAGTGCTCAGCAGTATATTCCAGTGATAAGGAAGAACTGTATGAAAACCATGGATGTCTAAGGAAATAAAGGAAAGTATCAGATTAAAAAAATATACAAAAAAAGCAAAGATTAGTGGGAAACTAGTAGATTGGGAAATCTTTAAAGGCTAACAGAAAGCCACAAAAAAAGTTATAAAGGAAAGGAAGATAGATTATGAGAGTAAACTAGCTCAAAATATAAAAACAGGCAGCAAAAGTTTCTATAAATCGTAAAAGAGTGGAGAAGGTAAACATTGGCCCTTTAGAGGATGAGAAGGCCAATTTAATAACTGGGAATGAGGAAATAGCCGAGACATTAAACAATTATTTTGTGTCGGTCTTCACAGTGGAAGACACAAATAACATACTGAAAACTGATGGCAGGAAGGTTATAGCAGGTGAGGACCTAGAAACTATCATTATCACTAATGAGGCAATGCTGGGCAAGCTAATGGGGCTAAAGGTAGACAAGTCTCCTGGCCCTGATGAAATGCATCCCAGGGTACTAAAAGAGGTGATGGGGGAAATAGCAAATGCACTAGTAATTATTTACCAAAATTCACTGGACTCTGGGGTGGTTCCTGCAGATTGGAAAACAGCCAATGTGACGCCACTGTTTAAAAAAGGAAGTAGACAAAAAGCAGGTAACTACAGGCCAGTTAGCTTAACTTCGTTAGTAGGAAAAATGCTTGAATCTATCATTAAGGAAGAAATAGCAAGACATCTGGATACAAATTCTCCCATTGGGAACACCCAGCATGGATTCATGAAGGGGAGGTCATGTTGAACTAATTTGGTGGAATTCTTTGAGGACATTACTTGCATGGTGGACAATGGGGAACCTGTGGATGTAGTATATCTGGATTTCCAGAAGGCATTTGACAAGGTGCCACACCAAAGGCTGCTACATCAGGTAAAGTTGCATGGTATTACAGGTAATGTATTGGCATGGATAGAGGATTGGATGACCAGTAGAAAGCAAAGAGTAGGGGTAAATGGGTGTTTTTCTGGTTGGCGGTCAGTGGCTAGTGGTGTGCCTCAGGGATCAGTGTTGGGACCTCAATTGTTTACAATTTACATAGATGATTTGGAGTTGGAGACTAAGTGTGGTGTGTCAAAATTTGCTGATGACATTAAAGTGAGTGGTAGAGCAAAGTGTGCAGAAGACACTGAAAGTCCGCAGAGGGATATATATAGTCTAAGTGAGTGGGCAAAGGTCTGGCAGATGGAGTACGATGTTGATAAGTGTGAGGTCATTCATTTTGGTAGAAATAACAGCAAAATGGAGTATGTTTTAAATGATAAAAAATTGCAGCACGCTGCTGTGCAGAGGGACTTGGATGTCCTTGTGCATGAATCGCTGAAGGTGGGATTGCAGGTGCAGCAGGTGATTAAAAAGGCAAATGGAATTTTGTCTGCCATTGCTCGAGGGATGGAGTTTAAAAACAGGGAGGCTATGCTGCAGCTGTTTCGGGTCCTGGTGAGGTCACATCTGGAGTACTGTGTGCAGTTTTGGTCTCCTTACTTGAGAAGAGATATACTAGCACTGGAGGGGGTGCAGAGGAGATTCACTCGGTTGATTCCAGAGTTGAGAGGGTTGGATTATGACGAGAGACTGAGTAGGCTGGGCTTATACTCATTGGAATTCAGAAGAATGAGGGGAGATCTTATAGAAACATATAAGATTGTGAAGGGAATATATAAAGTGGAGGCAGGGAGGTTGTTTCCACTAGCAGGTGAAACTAGGACTAGGGGGCATAGCCTGAAAATAAAGGGAAGCAGATGTAGGACTGAGGTCAGGAGGAACTTCTTCACCCAAAGGGTTGTGAATCTGTGGAATTCCCTGCCCAGTGAAGTGGTTGAAGCTACCTCGCTGAATGTGTTTAAGGGAAGGCTAGATAAATTTTTGAACAGTAAAGGAATTAAGGGTTATGGTGAGTGGGTGGGTATCTGGAGCTGAGTCACAAAAAGATCAGCCATGATCTTATTAACTGGCAGGGCAGGCTCGAGGGGCCGGATGGCCTACTCCTGCTCCTAGTTCTTATGTTCTTATGTTCTTATGTTAAATACACTGTAGCCTCAAATAATGTAACCTGAAATGTAACCTGTATGCCTCTTAGTCTTTTGTGATCTGTACATCCTTTGCTTCCTGTGATCTGTCTGTACTGCTCGTAAACACGTACAACGTGACAATAAAATCAAAACTGAAATCAAAACTTAATTTCAAACAGATTGGAAGTGACCAAAAGGTCAACCAATTCCTGAGGTGGATTGTTTCAAAGGTCTGGAACTTCACCTTGCTGTTTTCTTATGTTTTATGCCCTCTAACTTTTTTTTTTCTCACACCCCTCTAACCTCCCTCAACCACCTCCGTGTGACCTCCATGACATGAAAAAATGATGATGGGATTTTTTTTTAAAGCAGTTTCACAGATGTCCTTGTTACTGTGTCAGGTTTAATGGTTTGGTAGAATGGGTATACTGGGCACATGTACATAGCAGGGCATGAGTTGGTAAGGAGGACATGATCGACAATTGGAGATGAGTTGTGAACATGAGTTGACATGGAGCAAAAGTGGGACCACAGGAGCTCATTAGAGGACATAAGGTGTCATGCATGGCATGGAGAGGGCATTTTTGTAGTGAGCTTGCAAAATGTTCCTGAATCGAGCCTACGTTTCATGATTCCTCTGAGAGACCGCAAACTGCATGTCCTGGAGAGGCTGACCTGATTCCTCGAAAATTGCAGTCACCTATAGGATATTGACCATCACAATGAAGTCAGCCAGGGATTGAGAGTGCTAGGAATAAGACCAAAAATCTTGGAATTGGGCCCCGCCCACTGTAACACTGTAGTCTGCAACTACAGGGATGTGATGGCACTGGAGAGGATATTGAGAAGATTTACCAGGATAATGCCTGGCTGGAAAATTTCTGTTATAAAGACAAATTGAGCAGGCTCGTCTTGTTTACCCTAAATTAGAGGAGATTGAGAGGGGATATATTGGGACGTATAAAATTGTGAGGGGCATAAATAGGATAGACAGGAAGAAACTTTTCCCCTTTGTGGAAGGATCAATGACTGGGGGCATAGGCTTAAGGTAAGAGGCAGAAGGTTTAGAGGAGATATGAGGAAAAACTTTCTCACGCAGAGGATGGTAGGAATTAGGAACTCACTGCCTGTAAGGGTGGGAGAGGCAGAAACTCTCATAACATTTAAGAACATAAGAACATAAGAACATAAGTACTAGGAGCAGGAGTAGGTCGTCTGGCCCTTCGAGCCTGCTCCACCATTCAATAAGATCATGGCTGATCCTTTCATGGACTCAGATCCACTTACCCGTGTTCTCACCGTATCCCTTAATTCCTTTATTGTTCAAAAAGAATCTACTTTTTTTTAAAAGCACTTACTGAAGTAGCGTCAACTACTTCACTGGGCAAGGAATTCCATAGATTAACAACCCTCTGAGTGAAGAAATTCCTTCTCAGTTCAGTCCTAAATCTGCTCCCTCTAATCTTGAGGCTATGCCTCAAGAAGCATTTAGATGTGGATTTTTAATGTCAAGGCATAAAAGGCTGGAAAATGTTGTGGGATCATGTTCAATAATGACCGAGATCAGTGAGTGGCATCTTTATTGAGCATCCGGAGTGGCACAGTTTGAACTGGCAGTGGAATCCAAAGCACAGTTTTGCAGTAGCCTCTTTTATCCACAACTTTTACATACATTAAAATTTTAGCACTATGGTGTCACATAGTTGTATCTATTGTACACATGTTTGTGTGACATCTGTCCTGGGAAAGCAGGAGATCATTTTAGCACTTGCTAAGTGCTGTGTGTTACTCCTGATGGGATTAGAATTTCTGTCCAGTCTGAGCTTGCATCATTAAGAAGTGTTAATTCTTTTATCTTTAAAAATAATAATGTTAGTAAAAATACTCGAGCGACATGATCTAAATAAGTGAGAAATTATACCTGTACTAAATAAAAGTATAGAGGATATCAAACTGATCTCCCGTAGCTTTGGGTCTTGAGATTTCATCTACTATTGCTGGTTTTGACAGTTCTTGCACATTCATTCATGTAGTTTGACAGAAGCGCTGTTTTGATACTAAGTTTCTTAAAGGGGTAGTGGTCCCATTAAAAAGTATAACGCCACACATTAGTACAAGACGGCAGTCCTAAATATAAGTTAGAAACAGGTTGTACAGTGTTATAGAAATAGGTGGTGTATAAGGAAATTTCAAAGAGATAAAGAACAGCAGACTGTAGAGACATGATAGTGAAGGAAACAATTTGATGTCCTGCAACATATTCAGGTCCAGAGAGATGGTTACTACGAGCTAATTAATATTATAATCTTCCCATAATTTCGAGTGAGTTATGGAGACACGATGGCAGAGATGGCATTGTTCTGAGTAGGTTACAGTATCAACACTTATTCAGGGGTAGCCTTTGTTACAGAAATAGGTCTAAACACTGCTTGCAGCATAAGGCTGATAAGAATTGAAAAGTGTAAAGAAACAGTAATGGGTTGGAAGGGATGTTTAATTTAGCTTATCTTGCAAGAGTAAAATGTGCTACAAAATTGCGGTTATATGAAGGAGTGAATGGACAGACGGTATAGTATACATAGAGTGCTTGTGAGTGAGTTAGTAAAGAGAATCATAACACAATATCTTGCAATGGGATCACAATGGGTTGTTTTTGACTGGCATGGATGCGATGGGTCAAAGGGCATTTTACTATGATGTAGATCTCTTTATGTCTCCATGACTCCAAGAAAATCTAACCAACTCAAATCATGATATGATCATGACTGATTTGTTTTGATGAAAAGTTATCTTTGTCTATCTCCAAAAGTGAAATGTTAAATATTTCCAGTTTTTGATTCCATGTTTCCCGCATCTTAAGTTTGTTTTTTGTTCTTGCGCTCCAAATCCCTGGCCAAAATGTCATTTGCCTTCCTGATTGCTTGCTGTGCCTACATGCTGCTTTTTGTGTTCCTTGTATCCAAGCCACTTTGAAAATCAAATTTAAAAATGCTCAGAAGCCCATGTGGTCACCTTTCCACAGATAACAAGTGAGTCCCAGTATTTAGAGAGTGTGACTCAGAAAAACTTTTGATGAAGCCTGAGCTTTTCCATACAGATCACAGAACAAATGTCAATATCCATATAATTACATTGTTAGTTAGTTAGTTGTTTCTTATGCTATTGTACCATGACTAAGTGGGAGATATTTTTCACTTCAAGGAGATATCAGCACCAACACATCAAGCTGTAATGTCAGTAATTCCGACACTAAGTTTAATACTTTGTTCACTTTGTTCAAAGTACATGGGTGATTCTAATAATGTTGCATTTATTGCCCATAACTCATTGCTGTTGTGATTGCTTTAAATTGAACAACTTGCTAGGACACTTCAGAGGACAGTATGGATCAAATCTGTAAACGGGGACAAAAGGATCAAACCAGACAGTATTGGACAGCGTATGTAAAAGATACATTCCAGTTTAAAGCATTTCTTATTATGTTCCTGCAAAAACAAACACATATACATGCCCTGACATTAGGGGAGATAAAATGAACAAACGACTAAAGTACTTCCAGGAAATCAATGTAATTATAGCATGTGTAATAACTGTCTGAAACATTCTAATGGCTCAACTCAGAAGTCATTGATGGAATTAATGCAATTACAAAGATGTTGAAACTAATGTCTATGTTTTAGAAACATTATAGTTTAAAACTGTGAAATGTTTGGGCTTAACCGGTACCTTGTAATGATCAGCCCAATGATTGGCACAAGGATATTAAACAAGAGCAGTTATGGGTTTTAAATCTGGTTGGGGATATCCGATACTAAAAGGTTAAGGACCTTGGATTTTTATGGATAGTTATTATAGCCAAAACTTAAAGACCAACTGGAAGAATAATGTTTCTTTCCAGACATAACATCAATTACATTGGTACAGGACTCATGTCCATTGAAACCAGTTTCCCACATTCTTTGAACAGTACAATTGTCACACAAGAAACACTGAAAAGAGTGTGGAATAATGTATTTTTATTTCTGTTCAATTAACCTCAGCCCTACAACAAAAGAAGCTGAAAACACAGGAGTTTAAAGCTTGATGAGGGTCTTAGGGTTAATTGCCAATTACCTTTGGCACTTCACCAATGCAACAAATGAACATGACCAAGTTTTAACTATTGGTTACCATTTTCATTTTAACTCCAGGTCATGATTTATCTGTCAAAAAGCAGAATGAAGTGGGAAGTGATGCTGTTAACTCTCATCCCAAATAATTATATATAATTATTCCTTTTGCTTTTACTGCAGTGTTCAGTATTGCAACGTAGCTGTGAGTTCCTCTCTGAAACAGTGATAAAGTTAGTTACATTTCCTAGATTTTAGAGACTGGGGTATCTGAAAATACTTTTAGAGATGGTACTTCAGAGAGAAATTAATTACGGGTATTGAGCCTGTGGGAGTATGTGACAGAGAGCTTGCAGGTCATGTATTTTGCCTTCCTGGCATTCACATGCCTGAGTGGCACACAATGAACCAGGGCATGAGATGTAATTGTACATCAAGGCCCACTAACATGGGCCAGTAGCTCTAGAAGGCCCATTTTCTTGGGTTGGAGGCAGAGCCACTGTGCTCTTGCGAGGGAAGTAAGCTCACTGTTTTCGGGTCAGGCTGGGTTCATCGTGGTCGGGTCAGAGATGGAATCACTTCTGAAGGATCAGGGGTGGGGCTACTTTGGTTGGGTTACAGAGGGAGCTGCTGTGTTCAGGTCAGCAACGGTGGTGGGGGCCTAGGCCAGGATGTGCGCTGGGGCTCGTAAATTCTGTCCATCGCCCTGATGGACTCCACCAGGCAGAAACCGAATATAGAGCAACCAAAGAACATTTCGCACAGAGTGGGATTCCACTTGAGCTGGGGCAAAAGGGTTACAAGGGAATTTGAGAGGGAGTTCTGTTTCCAATTGACCCACATAGGGGCCAGAGGAAAAAAGTTAAAGTAAGCAAAGAGTAGGGGTAAATGGGTGTTTTTCTGGTTGGCGGTCAGTGGCTAGTGGTGTGCCTCAGGGATCAGTGTTGGGACCTCAATTGTTTACAATTTGCAGAGATGATTTGGAGTTGGGGACTAAGTGTGATGTGTCAAAATTTGCAGATGACACTAAGGTGAGTGGTAGAGCAAAGTGTGCAGAAGACACTGAAAGTCTGCAGAGGGATATAGATAGTCTAAGTGAGTGGGCAAAGGTCTGGCAGATAGAGTACAATGTTGATAAGTGTGAGGTCATCCATTTTGGTAGGAATAACAGAAAAATGGACTATGTTTTAAATGGTAAAAAATTGCAGCACGCTGCTGTGCAAAGGGACTTGCGTGTCCTTGTGCATGAATCGCTGAAGGTGGGATTGCAGGTGCAGCAGGTGATTAAAAAGGCAAATGGAATTTTGTCTGCCATTGCGAGAGGGATGGAGTTTAAAAACAGGGAGGCTATGCTGCAGCTGTATAGGGTCCTGGTGAGGCCACACCTGGAGTACTGTGTGCAGTTTTGGTCTCCTTACTTGAGAAGAGATATACTAGCACTGGAGGGGGTGCAGAGGAGATTCACTCGGTTGATTCCAGAGTTGAGAGGGTTGGATTATGAAGCGAGGCTGAGTAGACTGGGCTTATACTCATTGGAATTCAGAAGAATGAGGGGAGATCTTATAGAAACATATAAGATTGTGAAGGGAATATATAAAGTGGAGGCAGGGAGGTTGTTTCCGCTAGCAGGTGAAACTAGGACTAGGGGGCATCGCCTCAAAATAAAGGGAAGCAGATGTAGGACTGAGGTCAGGAGGAACTTCTTCACCCAAAGGGTTGTGAATCTGTGGAATTCCCTGCCCAGTGAAGCGGTTGAAGCTATCTCACTGAATGTGTTTAAGGCAAGGCTAGATAAATTTTTGAACAGTAAAGGAATTAAGGGTTATGGTGAGTGGGCAGGTAAGTGGAGCTGAGTCACAAAAAGATCAGCCATGATCTTATTAAACGGCGGGGCAGGCTCGAGGGGCCAGATAGTCTACTCCTGCTCCTAGTTCTTATGTTCTTATTAAATGCATTGCAAAACACTGTCATCAGAGGATCATTAAAGGCATAGGAAGATGAAAATCAAGAAATTTAAGATGAACAAAATATATAACTGTATCAAAGGAACCACCTGAATAACTATAAAATTCAGACTCCATCACAAATGCTTGTGTTTTGCTTTATCTTTTTAGATTGATTCTTACAACACAGAAGGAGGTCATTCTGCCAATAGTACAGCTCAAATAATTGCACGATTTGAAAAGTTTTAACTGCTAAAGCCAAAGATTCGAAAATTGTAAAAAAATCAAGGAAAACATCAATGTAATTGAGGAATGCACTGGACACAAGAGGCAACTCAAAACATTAGCTCTAAGCTTTACTTCATCCTGACTAAATGCTGCAGGAATGTTGGTCAATCAGGCATTTTTCGGCTCACAGATCTAACCGTTGTAAATAGCAGCTGGGAATGCCACAAGCACACTGTGACTGCAAGCTTCAAGCTCAATCTTCTATCCAGGAATCAACAGGCATTTGGTAATTGGACCTAGAGATGTTTGGATTCCACCTAAGGCTGGACAAGTATGTTGACATTACTCTTGGTGTCTCATGCAGCAGGATGTTCTCCATTAAGTGCCACACTATAACCATGGGCATGGAAAGAAGGAATTAAGAGGCTGTTGCCCATTGACCAACAAGGTTGTATTCATCCTTCCTATTGACCAACCAGGTGGTACCTACCACCTGTGCCCACCTATCACCATCATTCCATCTCCACCCCTTCACCTCCCCCGCTTTATCTGCAGCTCCCACTACCCCCACATCCAATGCTGAAGAAGAGTAATACCCGAAAAGTTGACTGCTCTCTTCCTCCAGATGCTGCCAGGTCTGCTGTGTTCTTCCAGCCTCCTGTTTGTTTACCTGGAATTCCAGCATCTGCAGTTCTTTTTTGTCTCTAAACTAGTTTTGCCACTATAAAATCTCTTCAAAGGGTGCCCACTTTGAAGAAGTTCTCTGCCTCCCTCAAACATGAACTCAGTGAGTCCCTTTCTCATTGCCACACTTCTGTGACCTGTTCAGTCCCTCAACTCTTTGAAAATTTGAAGAACAACACCCTACCTTCTGCCTGGGCACCCTACAGCCCGTAGGACTCAACATTGAGTTCTCCAATATCAAATAACATTGCCACCCTTCTCCCGACTTCCTAACCATCCCCACCTCCTCCCTTCCATTCCACCTTCTGTCCCTCCCTTCCAACCACCAACTGGATTCATCCCTTCTATTGACCAACCAGGTGGTACCTACCACCAATGTCCACCTATCACCACCATTCCGCCTCCAGCCCTGCTCCTCCTCCTCTTTATCTGGAGCTATTCCCTAGCCCCACATCTAGTCCTGAGGAAAGGTAAAACCCAAAACATTGACTGCTTCTTTCCTCCAGAGGCTGCTTGGCCTGCTGTGTTCTTCCAGCCTCCTGTTTGTCTACAGTGTAGGTAAAATGTACATTTATTGACTTAATCTATTACATATGTAAGTATAGTTTTTAAAAGTTTGTTTACAAGTTGTAGCCATTGCTGGCCCAGCAATTATTGCTGACAGGGCAATTAAGAGTCAACGACATTGCTGTGGATCTGGAGTCTAAACTGGGTCAGGATGGCAGATTCTTTCGTTATATAGTAAATCTGGTTCTTTGGAATTGTTCAGGACCCTTGCTCCAAGATCTCATGCAAGGATAGATCTAGCTGCTGTAAATGAAGCACTAGTGAAACAAAATAGAAAATGCAGGAAAAGCTCAGTCGGTCTGGTAGCATCTGTGGTGAGAAATCAGAGTTAACGTATTGGATTCTGAGGAAGGGTCACTCGACCTGAAATGTTACCTTTGATTTCTCTCCACAGATGCTATCAGACCTGCTGAACTTTTCCAGCGATCACTGTTTTTGTTTCTGATTTACAACATCTGCAGTTCTTTTGGTTTTTGCTGGTGAACCAGATGGACTTTTACATCAATTGACAATGGTTACAATTAAACCAGCTCTTCAGCGAATCCAAATTTAACGGTGGAATGTGAATAAATGTGCCTGGTGTATTGTCCTGAGATTCTGGATTGTTTGTCCATTGACATTACCACTATACCACTGCCTCCCCTGAAGTATGAAGCATGTGTAATATAAAGGAGTAAATCAGTATAAAATAGAATGGAATGCTTCTGCAATTTATTGCCACTTCCCACCCCTGTTCCCCACATTGTACTCCCAAGCTCACATCCAACCTGATGACAATTTATTGAGAGTTTCTCTTTTGAGTGGTTACCTCTTTGTTTTCTTTGTGGATCTTTGTGGCCACTTCTGAAATGTGCCCAGAGAACCTCACCATTAACGTAAGTAGCTGGTACCAATGTTCCCACGTTTCCCTGCCTGCTGCTTCTTGTTACCAGATTCTCACTTCCACATTACTGTGTGGCATTCAGAGGAAAGTTTTGTGAAGATTGTCCAGAACTCTAAGCCCCTGCATTCCCTAGGTTTTCTTACTCACTCTAGAACTCATATGAATTGTAACCAAAACAGTGCCTGCCCTTTTATAAATTTAAGACAATTGTTTCTGCCTATACCATGGCCAGAACTGGTATGGTACATAATGAACTTGTCAATAAATTTTAACTACTGGACAAAAGTCATGAAAAATATGGCCAGCCAGAGATTACATGACTGCTTGTGTTGCTTAGAAACATTCCATTGCCTCAACAGAGAATGGAAGAACAGTCTGGGTTGTTACAGATTGATTTTTCAAGGGAATGGAAATCAAAGTGTTAATTCTAAAAAATACAGTGACTGACTCAAATGCTCAGAGTTGTTGACCCAGATCACAGGATGTAGAATCAATGTGAACACCACACCTTATTTGTTCGGACCTTGAACTTGTGAGCAGCCATAAGTGAGACAATCATGTTTCTTTTGTCTGTTTGAAAGATCAGCTAAGAGCTGTATGTATGCATATCAATACAGCCCTCAGAATCATCAGTTCAGCCAATCTGTGAAATAGACTCAGGATTCAATGTAAGATATCAAGAAGCCAAAGTACTTACCCTATTCTAGTTCATCTGAGAACCAAACTCTTAGAAATGTAACTACAAGAAGCCTCATAATTTGTTGTGAATCTTGCACTTTACAAAAACCTAATTTTGATTACTGATCATGACAAGCATTTTAGAAACCATAGGTCTCCCAAATGAGAGTCCGAGATCTTAAAATCAGAGATTGAGACAACTGTACACCGTGAAATGATTCTATCATTATCAATATCCAACATATGTATATGTGAATGTGATCAAGGTATATGTGGCATCAAGCTTAATTTGGCATAAGTCTGTGAGAATAAATAACCTTCTATGTTTGAAATCATCAAAGTTTTCTGCTGAGTGTATTGGAATATGTGCACCAAGTCAAGAAGGACAGGTTGCTTTCCATTCTAAAGTACTGATCGAGGACAGTTAGAGAACACTTACATGCTATGTGCAGTGGTTTTGCTACCACAACCATATCCAGCGCACTTGCTAGCTCTGCAGGTGATTCCATCGATGTATCAAAAGTTGAAAATTAGGACAAATTTGCACGCTGCAAATCTAAGAACTGCAGTAATTTTGCAATTTGGTCTTCAATCTTTAAAGCAACAAAAGACGCAGAGTAGCTGCAATAATTTGTAAAGAGTAGCAGCAGATTGTTGGGACAAATAAGAGAATTTAAATAGGCTCGCCACAGGCTTCTCAGTCCATAAGCTGGAGTCAAGAGCCTCTGTCAGAATGTAGCTCTTTTCCATTTCCATTGGTTTTAGTAACTGTAGCATTAGCACAGGTGATCTTTGATTCTCTGAGTGCTTTACTTTTCAAATGAGTTTTCAATGACAAGAAAATGTTGTTTTTAAATGAAAAGAAATTAGATTATAATACCCTTATTCATAATAGTCTCAATTTCTTCAGAAGTAGGATAGCAAAATGCCGAAACATATTAATTTTAGCAGAGCTAGAAATTTTTTTCCAGCTGGTTTGGAATATCTTCTTACTTGCCAAGGAAAGAAAATGATTATCCTAAAGTGCACCTCTTTATATCAATTCAAAGATAACTATGCCTTTTAGCATACTGTGACGCATTTCACAGCAGGCAGCCATGATAATCAATTGTGAAAAAACTTTTGAATGCTTTCTGTTCAGATTCACTTTAGCCTGCTGGTGGAGCAATGTCATTGCTACAAAACTGAAGGCACAATGGAGGCTGTGAGGGTCATTTGCTCAAATTGGTTATTTAATTAGCCTGATCAAGGGTTTGGCTGACTATGAAATTCCTTTTCTGTTGTACCACTAGCATGGGGTCAGGTTTAATTTGAACCACATTTCTCATGTATGCAAATCATTTCTTGACTTGTATCTGGAGTGGCAATGGTATCTTCTGAGCGTTAAACACATCTGTTAACACACCAGGATTAATAAACTCAACATTTGCATTGGAATGATATGATTTCCTGATGGGGATAAACCAAACTTTGAAATATGAAAGGTTCTTCACGTGTTTCAGTGATTTTCATGATTTCCTTGCAAGTTGAAACAAATTCTATTGAATGTTGAATATTGAATATCATTCTTTCTTTCTTTCTGTTCCTTCTTACCTACGCTCCTGAGGGGACAAATTTCCTCTGGGTATCACCAGCTCTTTAAAATGTTCTTCATGCACAATCATAAACAACAAGCATCCATTGTCATTATGACCAGGAAGAGGTGTCCTCATAAGGAATATGATGGCAAAGTGGTAATATTACTGAACTAGTCATGTAGATGCTTGGTCAAGGGACATGTATGCATATCCCATTATGACTGATCAATAATTTAAACTTACTGAAGTAAATCAAATTTGGGATTAGAAAATATCACAGAAGGAGGCCATTTGGACTCTTATGCCTGCACTAGCTAGTTAAATGAGCAATCTTACCTAGCGCAAATTTCCTGCCTTTCCCCCATACCCTTGCACGTTATCTTTATGTAAATAATCATCAAATGCCCTCTTGAATACATCAGTCAAACAGTATAGAAATATAAAATAATGGAGATCCATTACAAATGTCTGAAAACTATAAAGAAATCTTGCTGATATTTGCCTCCAGTTCCACTGAAGTGACTAACTGAGCCATTCAGTTTCCTTCAAGAAGGTGACTTATCACTACCTGCTCAAAGAAAACGAAATGCTGGAGTTTCCAATAGCATCTGCATACCATGAATGTATAAGGGAAAACTTCTTGCAAGTGTCACTATTTTACTGGTCAGGTCCGGCTGGCTTTGTTTCCATTTCATTAGCCAAGAACATAGTTGCCAGTTGGCATATTGACTGAAGTCAGCACAAAGATGAGATGGAATGGCAAGGCCATTCAGTCTATGTAGCTCAACCTGGCACATACCAATGTGTAAAGCCTGAATGCAAAAAGAATGGATGATTCAGTGGCTAGCATTGCTGCCTTACAGAGCCAGGGACTTGGGTTCGATTCCACCCTTGGGCGACTGTTTGTGTGGAAGTTGCACAATCTGCATGGGTTTCCTCTAGGAGCTTTGGCTTCCTCTCACAGTCGAAAGATATGCAGATTAGGTGGATTGGCTATGCTAAATTGCCCATAGTGTCCAGGGATGTGCAGGCTAGATGGGTTAGCCATTGGAACTGCAAGGTTATTATTAGGGTAAGGGTGGGTCTGGGTAGGATGCTGCGTGGAGGGCCAGTGTGGACTCAATGGGCAAAATAGCCTGCTTCCACACTGTTGGGATTCTAGCCACTGTATTGTGGTCAATCGAGCAGCAATTTTGAGACTCACAATATACATACAATTGTTTCTGACAAGACATAATGGCTTGGATCTTATTAGTTGCCATATTCCCGACTCCCTATGACTTAAGAATCAGCTGTCAACCTGCCCCTACAATCCCCCTACCCTCCCCAACCTTCCAACCCTCTCAACCCGACCAGTGATGTTCTATTACAGGCAGTCTTAATCATTTCTGAGTGGGACTACAATCTTGACTGGGGAAGAAATTTCACCTCAACTGATAAAGCTTGCAAACGTGTAGTGCTGAACTGGCAGGCAGAGTTAAACACTGTATACAATCAGCATAAAAGAGCCCTTAAAAGTGAACTGCCTTAAAGGCAAGGCACACATATAACAGGTACGATGTTTGGCAGTGGACAGAGAGGGGGGAAGGACAGAGCAGGGGTAGGGTTTATTAGAGTTCCTCTGCTGAACACAAAGATCTCCCTCCACCCTCCATAGGAAATAATGTCCCTCTTAGTTAACAGCAGCCATTTTTTTTTATTCATTTGTGGGATGTGGGCATCGCTGGCTGGCCAGCATTTCTTGCCCATCCCTATGCCTGCATTTCTTGGCTGCGCAGTGAAAGCTTCTGGATTGTCCACCTTGCCCTGCCACACCAAAATAATGGCAGACCGAGGCCCATAAATTGCTGTTTATTTCACATCCATTTTTAAAGTGGGGTAAAGTGGGAGGTGGGTAGTTAGGCAGTGGGAAGGCTGCCGATTTTATTTTATGAGTCCTCTCATCTTCAGGTAAGTCAGGAGAGGGGATTGTAAAATCCAGTCACTTTAGGGCTGATCACCAGTATTTTCTAATCAACCTGCTCAGAGATATTATTATTCACCTCTGGAGCAGGTGAACCTTTTTCCACTGAATTGTAAAATGAGCAAAAGTAAAGTAAAATTGGAAGTCATGTAACACTGGGTTACAGTCCAACAGGTTTATTTAAAATCACAAGCTTTCATAGCACTGCTCCTTCGTCAGGTGAAATGGAATGTAAAGTACGTCAGGGTTGAAGAATTTAGAGAGATTTACAATATCAGCTGAAAGTGCATTCACCGCCACAATCATTGTCTGGTTATGGAACCACTTTGCTTAAGAATCATGGTATAATAGAACGTAAAAACAGCAAGAATCTGAAGCCAGGGCTTGATAATAGGGAGCTTCACTCAGCTTTGTGACAGAGTCAGTTGAGACTTTGCACCCAATTAGCGATCCACATTTAATGTAGTTATTTTGGTGTCACACTGACACTAAATTGCAGAGTGTGGATGCACTGTTAGTTTAGAAAAAGTCATTAACTTGCTGATTTTATATTATAGAGCATTGATGATTCTCATTGGGTGTTGCAGACTTTTATTTCCATTGCTTTCCTTGATCCAACTGAACTGCAGGAAACTGTCACATAATATAATAAAAAGGAAATTGTTTCAACAATTGGTAAATTGATACCAAATTGGAACATGCATGCATTTCCAAATACAAGCAGGAGACTATTTGCAATTTGAAAGTCAGTGGGTCAAAATCTTGGATGTTCATTTTTGGCAGTATTATGGAATTACCTACAATGCTCCATCAAGGAAGTCAAGAAGACAGCTCACTACCTTGCGTCAATGATATTTAGAGATGCCGAATAAAAGCTGCATCTGTCAGTGATGTTCAAGCGCCCACAATACTTTTCTAAATCTCTAATGATGGGAACTGCAAAGGCAATAATCACACATAATTTACATACTTCCCATTCCGTAATAAATTTCATGTATCCACTTTGGTGTGAAAATCACTTCAGTGATGTCGTAAATTTTAAAGTTGGACAGTTGATAAAAGATAAGTTAGCAAAATATGAGCAGGGATGGGCTATATGGGCAGGATGGCGGAGTTTAAGATAGGAAACTTGAACTTTTAAGTTTGTTGAATGCATCTGTTTTCTCCTTCTCACTTTTCCTGTAGAATTCAGTCTGATTGTCATGTTAAGCATTTTGTTAGAAATAGAGTTCTTTGGAACAAGCTGCAGGAGCAGGTTTGACAGATTCCCTACCCAGGAATGTGTCCAATTCCAGGGCAGGAGAAATGATGAGTAGTATTCCACTCCCCAATCCCATAGTGGCATTTGATTCTGAAATGATCTTGGATCCAAAAAAATACAGTGTGGAGAATTCACAATTTTTTAAAAATTGTCTGTGGAATCTGTAATTGTTTTTATCACTGTTTGAAAAAATGTTTCAAGTATTCGCATCATTGTAAAGAGGTCAGTAGTAATTTTCTTCAATTATAAGAATCACTGTTCTGTGTGACATGGTAATCCTTGACCTGGAAGCAGGAACAAAAGGAAGGAATTTAAAATATGAAAACCATATTTAAGATATAAAGGAATATTGTAGACAAACTAGAGAGCTGATGTCAGAAGGAGGTTGGCATGTAGATGTAATTACAAAGAAAAAGCGGGAAAGAAAGAAAGAAAGAGGAACATTGTGTGCAGAAGTAAATTTCTCTTGGGAGGAGATAACAAAGTGTAGTTTTTCTGAAGAAGGGTCTAGGCCCGAAACGTCAGCCTTCCTGCTCCTCTGATGCTGCTTGGCCTGCTGTGTTCATCCAGCTCTACACCTTGTTATCTCAGATTCTCCAGCATCTGCAGTTCCTACTATCTCTTCTCTTGGGAGGAAGTCAGTTTTCTGTTTGGCAGGTAAACACATAGGAGGTTTTGGAGGTTTTGCGTCAATTGTCAAAAAGGTCTAAAACCTACGTGGTTATTAGTAGCTCAGAGATGGACAGAAGTGGTAAAACCATAAACCAGACTATTTGTGGTTGGTTAGTTCAAAAGTTACTCTCAAAGCTACACTATTAGACTATCATCATCCGAGAGAGAGAGAAAGTGCTTATAAGAGAATGCCTTGCCAAAGATAATCATAATAGTGACACACAAGGGTGAAAGCTGCTGTCAGATAAAGCTTCTGATTTATTCTGCCTGAAAAAAAATTGTGGAAGAAAAATAAAACAAATACTTTTGGATGCTGGAGGTGTGAAACAAAATCAAAAATTTCTGGTGAAATCCATCAAACCTGGTAGCATCCATGAGGAGAAAGCAGAGTAAACATTTCAAGTCCAGTGACTTTTCATCAGAGCTGTCGAAATACATAGCTATGGATTTTTACAGAAAATGATAAGAGTCTTTATGATTGCATAAAATTGTATCCATTGCTTAAAGTGAATTGTATCTTTTTTTTTATGAAATCTGATTTACCTGTTAATTCATAGTTAATTTAGTTAGATTTCCATTTATGTGGAAATAAAAGCTACAAATTCATATCTTGTTACCAATATCTACATTGGGGTCATTCAGTACATTTAGTTATTTTGGTTTATGTTGAGTCCCACAAATGTAAGAACAATCCTTAGATGCAGGGTGATCTGATCCTGATTGAGAGGTTGTATTCATAATCGTTGCAGCCTTTCTTTGGGAGAAGAGTCCATTGGAGAGGACACCTCAGGCACCAGGAGTGGAGCATTGAAAGCAATTATCTTCTCCAGTAGGCTGTCTTTACCTTTCAAGAGTTGCTGCACCCAAAATGTTAACTCTGCTTTCTCTCCACAGAAGCTGCCAGACCTGCTGAACTTCTCCAGCATTTTCCATTTTTATTTCAGATTTCCAGCAACAGCAGCTCTTTATCTCTTTTTTTTGCTAATTTGTATCATTTCGCCTCATAAATTAACTCCTGAAGTCCAAGAATCATTCTTGCCAACTTCCTCCAAGACCACTATATCCTTACTCGGGTGTGTTGCCCAAATTTGCTCCCACGCTCCAAGTGATTTTGTATAGCTGCAGTATAACATCTCTGTCCCTTTACTCGAGTCCTCTGGATGTAAAGACTAGTAATCCATTAGCCTTCTTGATTATTTTCTGCACCTGTTTGTGACATTTTAAAGATCGTTGCACCCAAAACCTTAAATCTCTTTGGACATCCACTGTACTTAACTTCATATTATCTAGAAAGCAACTTGTTCTATTAATTTTGATGCCAAAATGGAAAACCAGTATGTGTATAATGTACAGTAAAATTAGTGAAGATAGAATTGAGGCTATATGTGTTAGTCTATGATATTATAGGCATGAAATTAATTAGTACAGTAAGTAAATTTCAAAATATCTGTCTGAACAGAACCTAACTATCGATGATATATGGTATGGCATCATGATGTGTCTGACAATGGTCTGCAGTTCAGTAATGCATACTTCCATGACATATGCAGGATATGTCGTGTTCAACATATTAGCTTTTCTCACAATCCTTATTCAAGACTTTTGCAGAATGTGCTATTTGTACTGTAAACTTCAAGATCATTAAATTTAAAGTTGCTTGCCAATATTTTCAGATGACTACATGAAATCTATACCCTAACCCTCTCTGCAGCAATTCATCATCACCGGCAGTTCACATGTTTGGGAGACAGATCCACAGAGTTCTTCCATCCCACACTGACACCACGCAACCACATGTGCACAATGTAGTGTGGCAAAGGAGGGAGAACTTTGTACAAGAGAATGATCAATGAACATGTCGACTGCTATCCCAACCTGAAACATAGCAATACAAATAAAGTCCAAAATTTTTGCAAGTTCACATGGGTTTGTGGAAAGATACGACATCATTGTACTTGCCCTAGATCTCACAATATTGCAAATGAGCAACATTCAAGCCTTATGCAGAAAGAGATGACATAATCATGCTGCACATTTTCAACCTTCCATCACACAGGATGAACATATGGATATTGAAGATATCATGCCAGACAACAGTCGTACATCTATGAAATATAATGCACACTCACCCAGGATGACACCTAGCACAGCACAGAATGAACTTATAATAACTGGATAAGGACTCAATCTGGTTATTTCCTGCATCCACAAAGGCATTATCTGAATGTATAGAAACAATTTCATATACACACGCATTCTTGTACGTGTAATTGAGAAAGGGTCTCCATTCTTTAAAGGGAAAGGGGGATGAGGTGGTATTTTGTCATAGATTGCTAGTACTGTACCTTTAAAACAGCTACATAGCATCACAACTCGTATTATTCCAGTATAAACGTAACCACTTTATCTTAGCGACACTCTTTTTCTGTAATAGAGTCAGTTTAGTAGTTGGTTGTGTGTGTAATGTACAGTAACACAAGTAGGTATAGAAACCAGACTGAAAGCGTAATTCTGTGATATTATAACCTCGTAACTAGATGGGTTTGGAAATAAACTTCAAGACATTTGACTGAACAGAACCTGACTATCCATGGTATATGGATCACAAATGGCATCAGCTACTTCTCACGAGATAATTGTTTCTCTATCCTTAGAGTCTTTAAACAAAGATTTCCACGTAGTTTGTCTCATGCCAGGCTCTGCAGTTGTTATCACTGCAACAACTTGGGTGTAGGAATTGTTCCCTGTGTCCTCAATGTTCGCTTTTTATACTCTCCCTGGCACCAGCGTTGATAGCAATTTATTTAAGTGGTCTCTCACCGTTTTCCTCCCTCGGATATTATCGAAGTGCCACATGTTACGCTGAGCTTCCTGGAATTAAATTAGCTTCTTTAGATCTAATTCATTCAATCTTTTTATTCATAGGATTACATGGAAGATAAAGCACGGAAACTGGCCATTTGGTCCAATCTGTTCTCTGTTGGTATTGAGTTTTGACATGTCATCCACCTCCTTTCGACAGCAAATTCTAGATACTAATCACTCACAGAAAATAAAAACAAAGCTTTACTTCGTCAGATTTATGACTAACAATCACATATTTATGCCCCCTTTTGTCCTGATGTGTAACCATTATATCTACCATGTCCAACCCCTTCAGAATGTTAAAGACATCTGTCATGTCACCTTCTGTCTTCTAAAGAAAAAGTCCCATGGGTTCAATCTTTGTTTATATCTGTAATCTTTCAAATGTAATGCCATGATCTAACCCGGCCCTCATGCAAGTTTAGCATAGCGTCACTATTTTTGAATTCTAAAATCCTGGAAATAAATCCTAATATATTATTAGCATTTTCAGTGCTTCACAGACTTATGCTATTTTTGATGATTTGCTCACCTGTGTCCCTAGGTCCTGTGCTGTTCCATCCCATTCAGATTCTTATTCCCTTGAGAGTAATTTGTGTTATTTTGCTCACAAAGCACACCACATCATATTTATTTAATTTAAAGTTCATTTTTCACTCAATATACCAGCCTGTCAGCTTTCTAATGTCTTTTTTATATTATGTCACATTCTTGCTTAATTCTATTCCAAAAAAACCAAATTCTGGTTAGCCTTGTTAGCCAAAATGTGTTTTTTTTTATTTTTGTCTCCTGAGCAATATATAATATTATTTTTAAGGTTAGAGCAAATGTTTTTAATAATATGGTGTTGACATGACAACAAACTATAACATTGTAAATCTCAGAATTTCTCTGGAATGAAAATCATTTTTAGAAACATATGATCCAGTTCTGGTCTCCAGAATCAAAGTTCTATATTTGAATGAATCCTTCTTTTGTGAATTTTCCTCTGAACAAGATATGGATTTACAACTTGTCGTCATAACCGATCTTGCACAAGACATGGCATTCCTATTAAACAAAAAATGGCTCAAGTGTAAATGATCCATAGAAGTCTTGAATTTCAGGAGTCCTGGAGTTTACATCATAATCAATCTTATTTCTTCCACAATGTGCCTTTTGAAATATTACTTATCATGTGACGGTACCTCACGACACACAAGGTGGAAATTGAAAAATACTTTGACAGATGTTATATCTCTTCTTTAGGCCAGGGCTTACAGAATCTAGAAAGTGATTTTTTTTTCCCTGTCTATAGATTTGTGAGAAATCTTAAATAATAGTCATTGACCTCTGTTGTATATTGAGTGCAAAGCTCCCAAAATGTACCAATCTCATAGTGGGACAAAACTTGACGGACCCCCTTATTCCATTGCGGATAAAAGTCAGGGATCAACTTGATTGTATAACATTAAAGAAAATATGCAATGTAGAGCTATTTGTTTGAGGGTACAAGTAGCACTGAGTTGGTCAAGTGCAATCCAATTTATTAAGACATTCTTTGGTATAATACACTGCGTAGATTGCAGGAACATTTCCTTTTAAATGTTGCCAATGAAAATCATAGTACTTTGCTCCCAGGTTTCATCCAGAATTGGAAGTGACTTACTTATTTCTCCGTAGGGCATCTGGAATTCTTAGTGAAGCTGCTGAACCCTATCTTCAGAGCCCTAATTTGGTTTTCCCAGTAATAACGTTCCTAATTGGAACAAGACATTGACAATTTTCTGCACAAAGAGCTGAAACATTGGAAGTAATAACTATCAAACCGTAGGAATTTAAATCTTGTAACCTTCTGAAGAGAAGCATTTTTTTTCAAGAATATGTAGGAAGCTGGGCAATTTTGAAAGATTACCTCAAATTACTGCTAATTTATTTTGTTTCTTTTAAAGCAAACTTTGCTTCAAGCATTCATTACAAAGATGACAAATTCTACTTTGCTTGAAGGCTGCATGATCACAAAATTATTACAGGAACGTATGTGTGGAAATTCTTTTCTATCAAAAACACAATTTTCTTTGCACATTTGAAGATGATAAAAACGTCAAGGAATATGTGTCTTCAAGTTAGATAATGCAAACTGTATGATACCTCTAAGTGAGAAAGTTGCAACAATACTAATAGAATTAATTAAGATCATTACGACGCATAAAAGTGCACACAAAAGGACAAGGAGAAGAAAAGGTCAATTATCCCTTCAAAGTTCAACCTGGCGATGCTCCCAGCATAGTGTCTAAAGATATTGTTGTCTCGAAAAACAATGCTTGATTATTCAAATATTTGTCAGCCTTTAATTGTCATGGGATAAAATTACTGCAGGTCGGTGAGCAAAAGAGTTTGGCAAGGATGGGACAGATGTGCTTTTTATACATTTTTTTCCTCTCTTTCTTTAACTACTTTTGGTAGCCTCCAAGAGACTGGAGTTGTAAAGCTGCTTGAGAAAACAGAATCTGATCAGTAAAATATCAAAGATTAACATTACAGAAGAGTTAATCATTAGTCTTAGCATTATAATCAATAGTCAGCAAGGGGATGGCACAGTGTCTCAGTGGTTAGCACTACTGCCTCACAGCAACAGGGACCTGCATTTGATTCCACTCTTGGGTGACTGTCAGTGTGGAGTTTGCATATTCTTCCCTGTGTCTGCAGTGTTTCCTCCCACAATCCAAAGATGTGCAACCTAGGTGGATTGGCCATGCTAAGTTGTCCATAGTGTCCAACGATGTGCAGGCTAGATGGATTAGACATGGGAAATGCAAGATTACAGGGATTAGGTGGGATGATCTTTGGAGGGTTGGTGTGCACTCAATGGGCTGAATAGCCTGTTTCCACACTGTAGGGATTCTGAGAGAATAAAATTAAGTTTATTTTATGGCAGGGCAATTTGGTCATGCAAAATACACATCTTATGGCATTTAGAGAATTGTGGACACTTTGTGTAAACAAGATGGACACATGCAGAAAGTTTCACAGACTCTAGGATTTTGTACTCAAGTAATGTTGGAGTCTCTGTTGAGGCTGAAGGTTACAGGAGCAGCATATTCAGAGAGATTGTTATAGTGCAGGTTAGGAGCATGCAGCCAAGTAATGAGTGGCTGATTTCCAGGCAGCAGAAGGAAACCGGGCAGGTTGTGCAGGATTCTCCTTGAGGTCCTTCTCAATGCTCAGTTTTTCATCTTAGATACTGGTGAGAACGATTGCTCCTCAGAGGTGTGTAGCAAATGCCAAATCCATTGCACTACAAGTGGGCCATCTGTACTAAGGGAAAGAAGAAGAGTGGAAGAGCAGGAAATATTGGGAATTCATTAATAGATGAAGAGATGCATTTCTACATCTGTAGGTGTTGTTTAACCGTCTGTTAGCCCGATGTTGAGTTAAGTATCAGAAGAGTTCAGAGGTTTATTGTAATTATAAATCTATAGTTTAGAACAAACAGTAGTTTGCACATTTCCATTCTGGACCTTTTTCCTATCCAGAAGCCAATTCTATTGTTGGGTGGAACCCAACATTTATTTTCGCAAATCACCACCAAATCACCTGTGTTACCAATGAACAATTTACAAGCACTGCCCATCAGGCAATATAAAAAGCAGGGGAGGGTAGTTTATCACACAAAACAAAGTCAATAATGCTGGGATTTCTTGTGCTGTCCTCATTTATATCTCCTACACAGAAGCTTCACACCTTTTGAGGGTTCAATGGTAGTCCTGAAATAGTTGAATTATTTAGAGGAAAATTTTGTCAACAGCTTTCCAAAAACCTGTAAAGAAACGCTCAATAAACCCATGATTCACTTTATTCACTGTCTCTTTCAAATAATCATGAAGAATCTTGGGCAGGTTCCTCTTCTAAATCAAAAGCTGTTTTTATACGGTACATGCCTAACCTGCCTCTGACAATACATTTAATTATATTCTTATTGATGGGGTATTGTGCCTTTGTTAATTAAGTCAATTTGTTAGTTAGGATGATTTGTTACTGTTAAATCCTTTCGTTATCCAATATCGCTTCCACTATGAGTCATTGTCATAGAGACATACAGTATGGAAACAAACCTTTCAGTCCGACACGTCCATGCCCACCAGGTATCCCAAATCAATCTACTCATATTTGCCAGCATTTGGCCCATAACCATCTAAGCTCTTCCTATTCATGTACCCATCAAGATGCCCTTTAAATGTTGTAATTGTGCCAGCCTCCACCACTTCCTCCACCAGCTATTCCAAACATGAACCATCATCTGCCCGAAAATGTTTCCCCTTAGGTCCCTTTTAAATCTTTCTCCCCTCACTTTAAAGCTATGTCCTCTATTTTTGGACTCTCCTACCCCTATTCAGCCTATCCATGCCCCTGATGTTTTTATAAAACTCTATAAGGTCACACCTCAGCCTCCAATGATCCAGGGAAAATAGCCCCAGCCTATTCAGCCTCTCCCCATAGCTCAAACCCTCCAACCCCGGCAACATCCTTGTAAATCTTTTCTGATCCCTTTCAAATTTAACAACATTTTTTCTATCACAGGGAGACCAGAATTGAACACAGTATGCCAACAGTGGCCTAAACAATGTCCTCTACAGTTGCAACATAACCTCCCAGCTCCTATACTCACTGAACCTTCTTCACTACCTTATCTACTTGCGACTGCAATTTCAAGGAACTATGACTTCAAAGACTTTTAGAATACCACAGATGCACGACAACTAAAATTTCTGTATTATATTCCACAGTGAATGTTCAAGAAAATATTTAAAGTCTTTGATTATCTTTGACTTCACTTTCAGTTTAAGTTTCAAAATATTCTCCAAATGCTTCATTTGTTATTCATTCTTTAATATCCTGCTTAACATATTGACAGCATTCTTTTATGCCCTCCTTACATTGTCTTTCACCCATGTCAGCAATTCTATATTTTGTTTCAATGTTCCTTTCTCTCCTTTTATTTCCTTTCCCTTGGGAATGTCTAGTAACTGTTTGTTCGCTGTAATTGTGCAATCATTCAATATTTATCACATCAGCCAATGTGAGTCACTAACCACTTGTTGCAAATCACAACAAACGTTTTGTGTGAGGAGCATTGTCCGGAATGATGTATCATAGCTAATGATGGCATGCTGCTTTGCTTCCACCTTGGTCCAGATGGTGAATTCAACTAAGCTGCTGTAGGAAATTACAAAGTGAAAACCAGAAATTTCAGGAAGAAGGGAGCAAACACAATAGAACTAATAGATGCCTTAAGCGGCCCTATTTCAATAGGGCCCTTTCAATTGACATAACTCTTCTTCTTAATAGCATTACCTTGTACACTTTCATTTGCAAGCAATGAAAAGAGACAGAACAGTCTTCAGTCCCAATTAGTCAGTATCCTAAAGCAGTGCATATCATACATGGAAGCTCAGTTATGGAGCAGCAAGTCTATTGCAGGTCACAGATCAAAAAGAACTCAGAAGCAAATAGCCCCCAAGTTGTACTTTGAATATCACTGACAGAACTTTACTAACTAACTTATTTCTCTTGTTACAGTGTAAATTTCTGTGCATCATGAATCCTAGGTCTCTCATGGTGTTGAATATCTTAACAAGAAAAAAGCTTACAGGCATCTCCAAATGTAGACTTGAGTACATAGCACAATTTGATAAAATTGTCAATTAAAAGTCAATGGCTCAAAGATTGGTTTGGTAATTAACCTTTTAGAAATCAAGAAAATCACTGAGGTGCTAAACACTTTCTGCTTTATGTTCACTCTAATGTTCCTTATGTCTTCATTTTGAATATTAACATTTTAGATTTTTTCATATTAAAAGCAGGTTTCCAGGGTAATGGCATTTTTACTGTCTTTCCACCAGAAGATTACAGAATCAAGACATGGCAATTACGACTGTGTAGAAATTAAAGTTACTTCCAATGGGAAATTTAATTTCTTTCATTGAAATGTTAAATGAAACAATGTATGAATTTATTAACAGGGCAATGACTACTAATAAGAAAAATGAAATTTCAGTTGTAATATCATGTATCTGTGGGTGATAAACAAATTACGTTATTACATTATCCATAACACTGCACTCTTGACTATGAATTTTATACGTAAATTATAGATCCCAAAACTTTCTCAGATTTGAATATTAGGCAAATAAACACTTTCCTGTTTCATCTTGCAATTATTATGCATAAAGACAAGGTCAGAAATCACACGACACTAGGTTATAGTCCAACACTTTTATTTGAAAACATAAGCTTTCCGATGCTCACTCTATCTTCATTTATTAGTGAGAGAGGTAGGATCAGACACAGAATTTATAATTAAAAGATCAAAGGGTCACACCAATGATGAGGATACATTGAACAAACCTGAGATGCTGTTAAATCTTGAATCAGTTAGAAAGTTTTAATTGATTAATATATATATGTAAATCCCTGAATTCCTTTCAAGTCACTGTCGTGAGAGAAGTAAAGGTTTTATCATTGTAAGAAGAGGTAACATTTTAGGTCAGATAATGCATGTTAGGTGTGAGGCCTTGTTTAGGATCTGTTTGTGTTTTGGTTTGGAGTCAGACTGGTTTTATTTCTAAAGTAGGAATTTACAAAATGCCACATTGACCGACTGTCTATAAATTGTGCGCTTTTTGAACAAAATAGAATGCATCTGCAAATACAAATGCGTCCTATAGATTCACGTGTGTGTGTGTGTGAGTGTGTGTGAGAGTGTATAATGTGGTGGTGTCACCTGTAGTGCAACATGAACCCAAGATCCCGGTTGAGGCCGTCCTCATGGGTACCAAACTTGGCTATCGACCGCAGAAGTCCTACCCCACTGGGAGTGTACTTCTCTGCCTGGCAATTGTTGTGCAGTGTCCATTCATCCGTTGTCGTAGCGTCTGCATGTTTTCACCAATATACCATGCCTTGTGTATCCTTGCCTGCAGCGTATGAGATAGAAAATGTTGGCCAAGTCACATGACTTTCTGCTGTGCAGATGGTGGGTGGTTTTCCCACATGTGATGGTAACGTTCATGTTGAAGATCTGGCACATCTGCATGTTAGACTAGGATCTTGGGTTCATGTCGCACTACAGGTGACTCCACCACACCGTACACTCTTGAACACACACACACAAAAACACACAAACACAACAAAAAAAACACACACACACGTATTGTCATGTATTTGCAGATACATTCTACTTTGTTCAACAAGCACACAATTTGTAGACAGTCAGTCAATGTAGTGTTTCATAAATTCCTAGTTTAGAAATAAAAAAGTCTGACTCCAAACCAAAACACAAACACATTCTAAACAAGGCCTTACACCTAACATGCATTGTCTGACTGAAAATGTCACGTCTTCTTTAAGCTGATAAACCTTCAGTTCTCTCAAGAGAGTGACTTGAAAAGAATTCAGGGATTTACATATAAAAATTAATCAGTTAAAAACCTTCTAACCAATTAAAGATTTAACAGCATCTTAGGTTTGTTTAATACATTCTCATCCTGCTCCTCTGATGCTGCCTGGCCTGCTGTATTCATCCAGCTCCACATCTTGTTATTTCATCCATGGTGTGACCCTTTGATCTTTTACATATAAATTCTGTGTCTGATACTACCTCTCTCACCAACGCTTGAAGAAGGAATGAGGCTCCAAAAGTTTGTGTTGTCAAATAAACCTGTTGGATAATAACCTACTGTAATGTGATTTCTGACCCTGTCTACCCTAGTTCAACATCAGCACCTCCACATTATGCATAAAGATTTCACAGCCTTTTATAAATATGCTTGGAAATTCAGCAACATAAGAGTAAAATTTCTGTTACCACTGTCATTGTGCCTGGAATTAAAAAGGGGCATCCAACCAGGAATGAACTATGATACAGTATCAACGTTTAGATTTTTGGTATCAGCTATTCTGTCCAAGGGGTTTAGTTAGCTCAGGCACATTAAGGAAGATTCACTCAATCCAAAATCTTAACTCTGATTTCTCTCTACGGATGCTGCCAGACCTGCTGAGCTTTTCCAGCAACTTCTGTTTTTGTTTCTGATTAACAACATCCACAGTTCTTTCATTTTTTGCTTAGTTAGCTCAGTTGGCAGGTTTGCAATGCAGAGTGATGTCAGTAATATGGGTTCAGTTCCTGCACCAGCTGTGGTTACCAGGTTGGACTCTCCTTCTCAACCTTTCCCTTCATGGTGGCCATTAGGTTAAACCACCTCTGTAATGAGGGAATAGGACAATTGTTAACTTACCTTTTTATTCTGTCCGTACAAAATGAATTAGTAGCAATGTTAGTTGATGAAGCTGATAAAGAGTCCTGACCTGAAACATCGACTTTCCTGCTCCTCTGATGCTGCCTGGCCTGCTGTGTTCATCCAGCTCCACACTGTATTGATTCTGACTCCAGCATCCACAGTTCTTGCTGTCTCCCAATGCTAGTTGAGTTTGTTGATGGCCCTGTCTGTAAAATCGAGTGATTTCTCATTTAAATAGGTTTTTTCCCTGGTGTGTACAATGACAGGACTGAGTTGCATTCTTTTTAACATCACAAAGAATACATTCGTTTCTTTCAGCAGCAATTGATGCTCTGTTCTATAATCTATAGAGAAGGAGAAGAGGTTCTTTAGGTGAGTAACTGCAGCCCACACAAACTGCCCCAAAGCAATGCTTTTTTTTTCTCTATTCATTCATGTGCTGAGGGGCATTGCCAGCTAGGCAGCATTTATTGCCCATCCCTGACTGCTGAGAGGACAGTTAGGAGTCAACCACATTGCTGTGGGTACGGAGTCACATGTAGGCCAGACCAGGTAAGGATGGCAGGTTCCTTCCCTAAAGGACATTAGAAAACCAGATGGCCTTTTCCAACAATCATTAGATGCTTAATTCTAGATATTTATAGAATTCAAATTCCACCATCTGTCATGCTGGGATTCAAACCCAGGTCCCCGGAACATTATCTGAGTTTCTGGATTAACAGTCCAGCGATAATATCACTAGGCCATCACTTCCCCTGTGTACAGGCTTCAGTTCAGACAGTGGCTTCCATTCAGAAGTTGTTCCTGAAGATTTTGAAGGGTTTCTATTGCTGGTTAATTTTTCTTCTACTTTCAATGACAATGTGCCAGATTCAACTGACCTTCAGCAGCAATGACATGACTGCTACAATCAAATGATGTTGCTTGTTAATTAACATATTTAAATTTACATTTAAACACATGACCAATTCAAAGATTATGGAGCATGGTTTCTTTTTTACCATTGGCATCACGTCTTCACAAACATTAGGATAAAGCAAAGTTAAAATTAGGATAACAGGACACTTATATTTGATTGAACCTATAGTTCACATCTTGGTTGAGGAACTAATTATCTGTCTGTCTGCTGATCTCTCCCTCCCTCTCTCCCCTTGAAGCCTCTCTTTGACAAAAACTACCCCTTCCAACAGAGGTCCACAGATACTATCTAACTCCCCTGTTCAGTACTTACCTTACCGTTATTACCTGCTGCTGGAGCCCCTATTACCCACTTCCCTGCTTGAGACTTGCCATCCCAGTAGCTTCACATAGTGACCCACAGTGACTGTTTCACAAGCAATTGTGTGATCAGCAGGTTCTAGGGCACCACGATGGGCAGAAAATTCAGGTTCACATCAGTAGCAGCATTCTCTTCTTGTATCATCTCTCTGGGCAAATGCAAGCATTTGCACAAAAGACGTTTTCAGCTACTTATCTGTACTGGTACTTTCCATAGAATCAAAGTTCTATGGCAGATCCGGGTTTAGATCTGGATCAGTCAAGTCGCCAAGGGTCATATGATTGGTAGCACATTGCTTCCATTGCTGCCTCCCAGCAAATCATCCCTGCGCCTTATTCTAGGGCTGGAAATGGAGGAGGTCTGCCTCCACTGGAAGTGCTCCCCGTCTTCATAACACACAGACTGTTCCAGTCTTCCTCAATGTTATTTGATTCAGTTTCATTGAAATCAGACATTGGCACTACATGCTGCACAACCACTAATGAGCTCCTTGCCTCCAGACCTTTCTCCTTAAGTAACTCCCTTTTGTGAAGTGCTTTCTATAGCTGCCTCCAGTTACCAGTTCAAAAACATTGTTGCAGCCCCTTCTGTTCAGCTGAATATGCTACAATAAAATTCAGTGGAAACTTGAATCTATTAGTGGTCTGATGTCATAATGTGTGGTCTATGACGCTGTGAGGGTCAAAATCCTGAGAACAGTCAGTGTTGACCAGTTGGAGATCGCTTGAGTCTTCAAGAATAGAGATATTTTGTGTGGCTAAAAAGGCAGCCCAATTTCCTGTGACTTGAACGGCTTGAGATCATGTACAGGCTGCTGCTCCTCGAGTAGATGCAACAATATTAGAGACCTCTTGGCTCCCAAACATCAACTTCAAATTATGGTGTCCACATCAGTCACCATAAATGCTTTCCAAAAACGTCTGGATGTCTCTTGCCATTTTTCAACCTAATATCACTTGTATTCTGAACTTCCTTACTGCTGGTGAAGTACCGATCGGGTACCAATTGATGAAACTAACAGAAAATCCAAGTTATGAAAAGTGAAAAGAAATTATAGGGAATGCATATAACCTCTGCAAAGTAGAGCTCTGACTGAGGAAAGAGGCCTCAATCATCTCACACCTGTCCATCTTGAAAAGAACTGGTGAACAATGGTTGACATCTTTACTCTTGTGTTAGTTAGGCACGCCCCTTTCTACCTTGCCAAATTTCATTCTTACACAAGGCAAGTACCTATTCTTCTATCTGAGAACCCGCCCCCCACCACCCGCCTCACACAGGCTCTTGATGGGAGATCCCCATCAACTAGATGAGAAGGTAAAGTTTCATTTTCGCTGCATCAAGATCCTAGAACTCTCCATGGAAGAGAATCTCCGGAGTATCTTTGCCACAGAATAACAGGTGGCTATTCTATATAAGACAAAGTTTTGTGACACGGTGGTCAACTCTCTGTCTCCTGGCATGGCTCAGGAGCCCCTCTCAGGTTATATGTGGCAGATATATATGACATACCCATTTGCTGCAGAGGAGGACTGCAGAGGAGGTGCACCATTCAATGATGCACTATACTATTCCTGTGTTATCTTCTCAGGTTGCTGAGCTTTTATTTTCTGCTCAGCTCTCCCAATGCCTTTCCAAATAATCAGCGATCGGCAACTGTCTCCCTGCTGTCAGTGCCATTTGCAGGTGCTCTCATAACTTACTGGTAGGTGCCCGGGAACTTGTGACCCAATGGGCAGATCACTAGCTGAAATGTCTTTGTGAGTACAGCTGTCATCCACTTAAAGAACATGTCTAAGCCAGTGCAGACTTCGATGGCCCAACAATGAGTGCGTGCTGATGGAATTAGTACTCTCCAGAACCTCCGAGTCGGTGACCATTTCTTGACAAGAGATGTCTGAGACAAAAAAAGATTATCACTGCTCAGTCTTTTTGCCTGCCTAACGTATAGGGTATCCAGTTTACATCATTGAAAAGTGGTACACTGAGGACACAGAGATAGTAGGGTCTAGGCCTGAAACGTCAGTTTTCCTGCTCCTCTGATGCTGCTTGGCCTGCTGTGTTCATCCAGCTCTACACCTTGTTATCTCTTAACACTGAGGACACAGTTTGATTTTCCCAGTCAACTCTTATTCAGCTTGGACATAATAACTGATGGTTTTCCAGTACATGTGTTGATTTCAGCATCAAGTGTTAGTTTACTGATGATGGTGGAGCCTAGTTATGTAAAGCTGTCAATAGCTCAAGTCACACGCTGTGAATGATGACTGATGATAGGCAGCGACATTCTGGATAATGACATTTCACTTCTTGCTGCTGATGTCCAAACCAAACTCTTTACAGACTTAAGAGATTATGATCATTTGTCATGGAAGATGTTTCTTGATGTAAAATGCTAGTACAGCAGTGTCAGTACAGAACAACTCTCTGGTGAAGATTTGACACAACTTTCTCCTAGTGCTTAGGTGAGTAAATCTGAACAGCTTTCCATCAATTCTAATATGTAAATATCTCAGTAGCTGTCTTGAGGCATGGGGAATCCATGTTCAAGAAGGCAGCTTACCAGTGATGAGTAATAAATGCTGCTCTTACCTTCAATACCCTCACCCCGAGAATGAATTTACTCATTTTTGATTAACAAATCATGGTCTGGTGCTGATTTGTTGCAGATAGTCAGGAAGTCCGAACAGGCACTTTTACATTTCTGAAGAAGGGTCCAGACCCGAAACGTCAGCTTTCCTGCTCCTCTGATGCTGCTTGGCCTTCTCTGTTCATCCAGCTCTACACCTTGTTATCTCAGGCACTTTCACATGTGTGTTATAGTTCAAAGTTATGGACAGTAAAGACTTCAACAGTCATGTGGCTAATCAGGAATCTCTCCCATTCTTACTGCCTGCCATTCACAAGTGTTGGGAGAATCTGCAGTTTGATGTTCTACTCGTTTGGCTGTTCTTTGAATGCATCTTCCTTGGCCATCAATCCCGATGGTAAGATGCATGCTCACAGCTTCTGAGGCTACTTACTGCACCACAAGACTTATGGCCTCACTCTAATGTAATTAGAAAACGGCATGCAGCATGTGAAAAATAGCAACACTACATAAATTATGTTCTTTGGATTACAGAAATTCCCAGCACTTGACTGTACATTACTTTGCATTATGCAAATTATCGCTGTAAATGGGGTGAGACTGAGTAAAGAGCAAAAACAATTAGAGACAACAGAACTCTCATTTTACCCTCTTGAGAACAATTGTTCCTTTTTTTTTCTGGAGACTGGCTGCATCATCCAGGGCTGAATTGACAGATCAAAGTTATTAAATCCTCTGATCACATTGCCAAAGGCATAAGCACCTATAATGAAGAATCCAAGGTTCAGTAGAAAAAAACAATACTCTACAATTTTAAAAAATGTAGCACATAGGCTTATGTTTTGCTCATATTAGAAACCAAGTAGCAATAATATCATAAAAGCTTTTTTTTAAAAAATGCAGTGGTCCTTCCAATGATTCTTTTGCAACACAGACAGACTGGCTGTCTGCAAAATAAATAACATCTCATCTATCTCAGAGGAGATTTATATATGCCAAATGATGCATATGTCAACATTGCAGAAATGAGTCAAAGGAGTATGAGCTTTACAAAAGGAGAAGCATCTAGGATATCTTCAAAGTCACACAATGACTCGAATGAGATGCTCAGTGATGGATGAATGATACCAGTTATTTCTTAAACCGGCACTGACGCACAAACTATCTGTGAACATTTGCTATGGCCAGATATGAATGGAACCATGTGAGAGCATTCCTACTTGCATGGAGAGGTGTTGGAGGATGACATTGGCAACAGTAACAAAGGTTATGAGAGACCGAGAAGAGTGACTAGTCGACTATTGTCATACTTGAAAAGGTCACTTTGGTTTGGGCAATTCCAGTAATGTGGAAAAGAAGGAAACCTGAATTAATGCTTCAAGTAAGGATTTTCTGAAAAATGGGCATAAGTTTGCAAGTCGACAACACCTTCCAGGATTTTCGAAAGGTAAATGAGGTTGAGTCTGGGGTGCCAGAATGAAAGGAGAGTATTGTCGATTTGAAGGGGAGTTGGACAGTACCTAAAGGAAACATTAATAGTATTGGTTAATATGGGGAACAGCTGGCTAGTCAGTAGTTATGTGGGAAGAAATTCAAGGGAGCAGGAGATGGGGCAAGATAAGCTCAGAGAAGGAGAAGCAAAGCTTTTTTTAAAATTCATTCTTGGGACATGGGTGACACTGGTTGGCCATCATTTCTTGCCCATCTTTAGTTTCCCTGGGAAAGTGGTGGTAAGCTGCCTTCCCAAACTGTCGCAGTCCACCTGCTGCAGGTTGACCCACAATGCCCTTAGGGAGGGAATTTCAGGATTGTGACTCAACAACAGTAATGGAACGGTGATATCTTTCCAAGTCAGGATGGTGAGTGGCTTCAGGGGAACTTGCAGGCGGTGGAGTTCCCAAGTATCTGCTGCCCTTGTCCTTCCTGATAAAAGTGGATGTGGTGCAAATCAAGTGGGCTGCTTTATCCTGGATAATGTCAAGCTTGAGTGTTGTTGGAGCTGCTCCTATCCAAGCAAGTGGAGAATATTGCATCACATCCCTGACTTGTGCTTGTAGGTGATTAACAGGCTTTGGGCAGTCATGAGGTGAGTTACTCACTGCAGTATTGCCAGCGTCTGACCTGCTCTTGGGGCCACTGTATTAATGAATTGAGGTCAGTTGAGTTTCTGGTCAACTGTAACCCCCAAGGTATTGATTGTCGGGGATTCAGTAATGGTAACACTATTGAATTTCAAGGGCCGGTGGGTAGATTGTCTCTTATCGGAGATGATCATTGTCTGGCATTTGTGTGACATGAATGTTACTTGCCACTTGTCAGTGCAAGCCAGGATATTGTCCAGATCTTGTTGCATTTGAACATGGATTTTTCAGTATCTGAGGGGTTGTGAATGGTACTGAACATTGTGCAATCATAGGTGAACATCCCCACTTCTGACCTTATGATGGAATGGAGATAAAGATGGGGGAGCCTTAGAAAAAGTTTAGATCGGAGGGCTAGAAGAGTGAGGAATACAGGCCGAATGAGGCAGAAGCAGAATTAAACTAAAGGTCTTAATCTTTGTAACAAAGAAGCTTATGAGTTTCTTACTTTTATTTTTGGAAGAGAGGTGGATGAGTCAGGGGTAGGGATATATGAAGATGGATTGTAGTGACAAATATTATCCTGATTTATCTTTGCATTCCAAGCATGATCGTGGAACAGTTAGCAATATCTCTCTTTCAAGTTCAATGAGTTTGAAATTATATGTCTTCTAATTAAGGCATAAAATTGTTAATTACAATCGTGGATTTGATATTTGAGATGAGTTATTCTACAGATGTTTCCATTTATGTGAAAATTTCAATTCAATAAAAAAAAATAAGTGAATAAACAAATTCTTCGAGTTTTATTTCCCAAAGTCAATCATTGCTAAATAATAAAAGAGTGATTCAACATTTTTCTCATGAGGGTTGAAAGTGGAGGGTGTGTGGGCTTATTAACATGAAACATGCAGCAATCAGAAATCTGGCTCTATTTTAATTGGTACTTCTCCCATACCCATTTGTTGCACTTTAATGTAAATTCCTCTTTGTGCGTTGTTTGGTCCAGAGATTTTTATGTGCCAGCTTTTAACTTGGGATTTGCTTTGTACTGCCTTTCATCTAGAAGGTTCAAAGGTACCAGTAGGGCAGACAAACACCTGTGAATTGATGATAAAAGCATTACACTTCTCAGTTATACACATTTCATTGGTGAAAGAATACACAGAAGAAATGACAGGCCCTGGCATTGACACAATAGAATGCAATCTGCAACAGTTGTTTACAGGGATAAAAGGTCTATCAGGCTAAAATTGCAATATGATTTTTTTGCATTTTGCAACCTGAAAACCTTAAAAAACATTTTGGAAACAGATACTTTCTTGATGGAGCCGCAAAGCAACAACAACCTGGTTGTGACTTGAAAGAAATGAAAGTAGATGTGATATTGTTACAGCCTTATTCGTGGTTTGAGATGGATGGTTCACACAGCAAAGATTGCCAGCGTTCAACTTAGGAGGATTTTAGCTCTGCAACTAACAATGGACAGCTATTAAGCATAGTGATGGAATATATTGTTATTTTTATGCCTTATTTAAAAGTATGTAATATCTATATTGATTTTATATTTTTATATTCCTGTTGTATTTTGGCTCCCTTAGAATTAGTTGTTCTCTGCTCATGTGCACTACACAAAAGTCAATATACTACAATGCTGACGATTTATCAAATAGTCCTTCCTCTATCACACAAAGGTCAATACTTGTGTAATTATTGAGAACTAATTTGTGTACCACTACTGAACTGCCCTTAGCTGTCTATCTACTTGCACTGTTAGAGGTGGAGTTTCTTCAGATAAGACATTAAGCTATGTTATAACTTAATCCTGTGTAAATGTGACAATAATGGTGTTAAAGTGGCTGTACAACAGTGACCATCCCAAATAAGCCAATATTCAGGTCACCATCTTCCTGGTACAGGCCTATATTGGTTGACTGGAATGACTGTGTATAAGGAGTGTAGTAAAAGGCTGGCGGGCCACTGGTGTTGAGGATTATTCTGGAGGAAGAGTTGTCGTCTATCCTTGTTGATTACAAACTGCAGGTCAGGAAGTCAAGGATCCAGTTGTGGGGGTGGGGTGGAAGTGGAGCAGAGCCCTAGTTCTCAGAGTTTGGAGAAAAGTTTGGTTGGAATTACGGTGTTGAAGGCAGAGCTAAAGATAGGAGTCGGACGTTGGTTTCCTTGTCATCTAGATGTTCCGGGGATGAGTGTAGGGCCGGGGAGATGGCGTGTAGATAGCACTCTGATTTGTTTATTTAAAAAAGTCCACAATGTTTATGGGATCTTCCTACATGTAAAACAACTGGTCGGTTCTGACACATACAATGTCTGCCTTCAACATAATATTTTGTACGAAAATTGTTTTGAGAAGTGTCTGAGAGAGATGATGACTTAAACTTTTTTTTTATGTTGGCACTGAGAGCACTTTGTAAAGTGGACCTTTCTTTCAGTTTCCAAAACACATTTAAACAAGCAAAATATCTCATTTCGACAGTGTCAGCTCCCAGTAGAATACTGGGCAGAATGTCAGGCTGAAACAAGTGAATCATGACATGTCTCAGAGACAATTTATGTGAAAACTTCAGACTGGATTGAGCTGTTTTCATTTTATTTCTGGACCCATTTCAACCTTTTAAAGTTTCTTTATTTGCAGGCTCTGACTTTTGCCAAACCTTGCACAGGATTTCATCTAGCAAGGTGAGACATGAATCATTAGGCAATTGATTTGAGTACACGTCTCAATTAGTTGAAACTTACAATAATTTTGACTCAATGTAATTTATTTCTTGTAGAATCATTACAAAATATTAGATAAAACAACCATTATCAATTTGGTCACAGTTGTTGGATCAGAAAGGTAATGGTCATAAATAGACCAATGTAATAAGGCTTGTAGGCTCAAACTAAAGAACTCAACAAATACAAATTTTACCATTTGCAGTAATTGAGACCAAAATGGAATTTTAGTCCTCAAAATTTGGAATTCAATCCTGTGTAGTTTTTATTGATTCAGAAAGGTGCTAATGTGTCAGCAACATGACAAACTCATCCAGTCTCAGCCACATGCTACTAAAGGTAACAGTTTTGTCAAGACTTACAGATAGTCAAAGTGAAGAGTCAGTTTTCACTAAGGCCAAACCCATGATGAGAAAATTCATTTGTGTCTTAATTGGACCACCAATCAACAGGAGCTATCAATATTTCACAAGTCCTGCTGTATGAGTCAGAAACACAGAATCACAGTTTTGTTACAGAATAGAAGGAGGCCAATCAGCCCATCATGACTGCACTGGCTCTTCAAACCATCATCATTTCTTAATGCCAATCTTCATCCCCATATGGTTGCACATTATTCCTAACCAAATACTCATTCAATTCACTCAAGACTGCCTCAAATAAACTTGCATTCACCAAATTTCCAGCCAGTGCATTCCATACCTTAGCTACTCCCTGTGGGCAAAAGCTTTTTATTTTCACATTACCCTTCTTTCTTTTGTACAGTGTTTGAAATCTACGCCTTCTCATTCTTATTCCTTTTATGAGCAGGAACAGCTTCTCCTTATCTACTCTACCCAGCCCACTGATGATGTTGAACTTCTATCAAATCTCCTGTCAGCCTTTTCCTCTCCAAAGAGAACGGTCCCAAATTCTTTAATCTGTCCTCATAACTAAAGTTTCTCATTCCTGGAACCAATCTTGTAAGTTGCTTTTGCATTCTCTCTAATACATTCACATCTTTCCTACAATGTGGCACCCATAACTGTATGCAATACCCCACCTGAGGTAGAATAAGTGTCTTGTAAAAGTTTAACCTCACATCCTTGCTCTTGTACTCTATACCCTAGTGATAAAACTGAGGACACTGTAGGCTTTATTACCTGCTGACTCCACCTGTCCTGCCATATTCAATGATCTGTGCACATATACACCAAGACCCTCTCCTCCTGCAAGCACTTTAGGATCGTACTCCCTATTTTATATTGTCTTGCAACATTCTTCCTACTAAAATGCACATCTCACACTTCGCTGCATTCAACCTCTTCTGTCAACTAACACCCCACCCCGCCACCCCCCCGTCCACCAGCTTGTCAATGTCCTTTCAGAGTTCTACACTGTCTTGCTCACAGTTTAGAATTCTTCCAAATTTTTTGTCATCTGTAAGCTTTGAAATTGTCCCGTGAATATCAAGATCTAGATTATAAAAGGCCTCACCATTCCAGAGGTGTGCAATAACTCCTCTAGACAGGTTTAATTAGAAGATATGTAAAATATTACATGGAATCTGATATATTCATGGGCTCTTGTGGTGCTGTGGTAGTGTCACTACCTCTGAGCCAGAAGACCTGAGTTCAAGTGCCACTGGCTCCAGAAATGTGTCGTAACATGCCTCAAATAAGTTGATTGAAAGAAAACAATCTACAAAAGGTCTAGGTGCAGTTTGCAAGCAAAGTGAACAGGCATGGATAATTGTGAGGTTATCCATTTTGATTGGGGGGAATAGAAAGACAATTTATTATCTAAATGGAGGGAAACTTTCGTATGCTGCATTGCAGAAGGATCTGGGTGTCCTTGTGCCTGACTTGCTGACAACTGGTATGCAGGTCCAGGTGGTAATAAGCAAGGCAATTGAAATTACAGCATTTATTGCTGAAGAAATAGAGTATAAAAGTAGGGAAGTGTTGCTTCAACTTACAAGGCATTAGAGAGGCCACACCTTTGAAGTATTACATAGAGTTTTGGTTCCCTTACTTGAGGAAGGATATAGATGTTTGGAGGCAGTTCAGAGGAGATTCACTAGATTTATTCCAAGATGAGGTGTTTGCCTTATGAAGCGAGATTGACTGGTTTAGGCCTATACTGTATGGCGTTTAGAATAATGAGGGGAGGTCTAGTTGAGGTATATAAAATGTTAAAAGGGATTGACAAAGTACACATAGAAGGGATGTTTCCCCTTGTGGGGCAACCTGGAATGGGAGGTAACAGTTTTCGGATAAGGGATAGCAAATTTAAAACAAAGGTGAGGAGGGATTGTAAAGAGTGATGAATATGTGGAATTCACTAGAGTATAGTGGATGTTAGGATGTTGAGTAAAGTTAAGGAGGATCTTGATAGATACTTAATTTGCAATGTGTTGAAAGTTTTGGAGAGTGGGCAGGAAAGTGGAGTTGATGCCAACATGAGATCAGTTATAATCATATCAAATGGCACAGCAGGCTCAAGGAGCAGAATTACCTACTCCTGCTTATAGTTCTAAAGTTCATTGATCGTAAAATTCCTACAGTGTGGAAACAGGCCCTTTGGCCCAACAAGTCCAAACCGACCCTCAGAGCATTCCACCCAGACCCATCCCCCTATAACCCACCTAATCTACACATCCCTGAACACTACGGGCAATTTACCTTGACCAATCCACCTAGCCTGCATATCTTTGAACTGTGCAAGGAACCCAGAGAACCCGAAGGATACCCATGCAGACACATAGAGAATGTGCAAACTCCACACAGACAGTCACCCAAGGCTGGAATCAAACCCGGGTCCCTGGTGCTGTGAGGCAGCAGTGCTAACGACTGAGCCACTGTGCCACCCAGTTCTTATATAAATATTTCTTATGTGTGTTTGGTAAGTGGATCTAAAGAGATCTATAAGAGATCTAAAAGGGAATTATCACCTGGAGGGATGGGGCATGACTGAGTGCTAAATTCATACTTCTCATCTGTCTTGACCAAAGTCAGTGCCAAGTTATGGTGTTAAAGGAGGGAACTCAGTCACCAAATGGGTTCAGAGTTTATCGGACTGAAGTATTGGATTGACTGTTGGTATTTAACAGGTAGTTGGTAGTTAACAAGGCACCAGGACTGGAAAAGATACACATCCAAGGATTTTGAAGGAAGTAAGAATGGAAATTGCAGAGTCTCTGACTACAGTCTTTCCATCTTCCCTAGACTCAGGAAAGGTGCCAGAAGACTGAAGGATTGCAAACATTGTGGCCTTATACAAGAAAGGGAGTAAGGATAAGTCCAATAATTATAGAGCAGTCAGTTTGACCTCAGTGGAGGGAAAGCTTCTCAAAACAATTATTTGGGAAAAATAAAAGTTACATGGAAAAGTGTGGGTCAAATAACAGGAGTCAGTGTGGATTTTTAAAGGTGACACCAAGATCACAGCAGTAATATGTCTCAGGAAAAGCATGCATTCCTATACTGCTCCCTGGGGATCTCCATTACAAGCCTTCCTCCAGCTTAAAATATACATTGGCCATTATTCCAAACTCACTTTTTTCCATTAGTGCTACTATTTCTATTCCAAATAATTGTTTCCAGAAGCTTTCCAACCACCAAAGTTACACTGACCGGTCTGTAATTGCTGGGATAATCCTTACAACAGCTCTTCAACAAGGCCAGAACATTTGCAATTCTCCAGTATTCTGGTGTCTCACAAGAATCCAGGGAAGTGTGTAAGATTATGGCCAATGGTCTTGCAATTTCTGCCTTCACGCCATTCCAAATCCTTGGATAGGATTTCATCTAGTTCTTTATCAATTTTAGTTGATAAAATACTTGATCTTATTTATTTTGAACTCTCCTAGTGACAGAGTTTCCTCCTCTAACACCATAACCTCGGCAACATTTACTCGTTTGTAAAGAAAGATGTAAAGTCTTCATGTAATACCTCATCCATATCCCGTGCCTCCAAGTGTAATTTCCCGTTATAGCCCCTAATCGGTCCTACTAATCCGTTAACCTTTTTTTTTACTATTTACATGTCTATAAAAGATTTTGGGATTCCCTTTTATGATAGTTGCTCGTCTTTTCTCATAATTTCTCTTTATTTCTCTTATTCACTGTCCTCTAAATCTTCAGTCTCCCTCTTGGTTCTCAATTGCATTTTTAGCCCTACATCTGTCATAAGCACCCTTTTCAATTTCTACCTCCTTTGTCACACAGGGAACTCCGGCTGTGTTTGTCCTATGTTGCCCATTTGAGGAAATACACCTCAAGTGTAACCACACTATGTTCTTTTTGAAGGTAGCTCATTATTCAGCTATTGTTTTCCCACAAACCTTTTCCACTCAATCTTGCCCAGTTCTGTTCTTGCCCTATTGAATTCAACTCTCTGTCAATTAATTTTTCTCACTCTGGATTTTTGCATGTCATTCTCCACCACCAATCTGAATCCTATGATACAATGATCGCAATCTCCTAAATGTTCCTCCACTGACACTTGAACCAATTAGCGACCCATTTTTAAGAACCAGGTCCAACAATGCATCAGAGATAGTAAGAACTGCCGATACTGGAGTCTGAGATAACACAGTGTGGAGCTGGAGGAACGCAGCAGGCCAGGCAACATCAGAAGAGCAGGAAAGCTGACGTTTCGGGTTGGGACTGTTCTTCAGAAATGGGGGAGGGGAAGGGAGCTCTGAAATAAATAGAGAGGGGGGGCGCGGTGATGGCAGGGAGGTAGCGGTGGGGGTTGGTCAGTAAGGTGGGAGGAGCGGATAGGTGGGAGAGAAGATGGACAGGTCAATGAGGCGGGGCAGAGAGGGGGGCTGGTCTTGGGATGAGGTCGGGGGTGGGGAGATTTTGAAGCTAGTAAAGTCCACATTGAGACCATCGGGTTGTAGGCTTCCAAGGCGTAATATGAGGTGCTGTTCCTCCAGTTTCCGGGTGGCATCAGTGTGACACTGGAGGAGGCCCAGGATGGACATGTCGTCCAAGGAGTGGGAGGGGGAGTTGAAGTGGTTTGTGACTGGGTGATGTTGTCGTTTGTCGCGAACAGAGTATAGGTGCTCTATAAAGTGGTCCCCGAGCCTCCGCTTGGTCTCATCGATGTAGAGGAGGCCACATCAGGAACAGCGGATACAATAGACCACATTAGCGGATGTACAGGTGAACATCTGTCTGATGTGGAAGCTTTTTTGGGGTCTGGGATGGAGGTGAGGGGGGAGGCATAGGGGCAGGTGTAGCACTTCCTGCGGTTGCAGTGAAAGGTGCTGGGGATGGTGGGGCTAGTGGGGAGTATGGAGCGGACGAGGGAGACACAGCGAGAGCGGTCCCTCCAGAAGGCAGATAACGGTGAGAAGGAAATATGTCCTTCGTAGTGGTTTCAGATTGCAGGTGGTGGAAATGGCGGAGAATGATGCATTGAATCCGGAGGCTAATGGGATGATACATGAGGACAAGGGGAATTCTGTCTTTGTTTTTATTACAGGGAGGGGGTGTGAGGGCTGAGGTGCAGGAAATGCAAGAGATGCGGTCAAGGGCGTTTTTGACCACTGAGGGGGGGAATTTGCGGTCCTTGAAATACGAGGACATCTGGGATGTTTGGGAGTGGAACGCCTCATCTTGGGAGCAGATGCAGCAGAGGCGGAGGAATTGGGAGTAGGAGATCGCAACCTTGCAAGAAGGTGGGTGAGAGGAGGTGTAGTCTATGTAGCTGTTGGAGTCGGTGGGTTTGAAATAGATATCAGTTTAGAGGTGGTCACCAGAGATGGAGACAGAGAGGTCTAGGAAGGAGAGAGAGGTATCAGAGATGGTCCAGGTGAACTTGAGGTTGGGGTGGAAGGTGTTAGTAAAGTTGATGAACTGCATCCTTTCATTTTGGATTGGACAAATACTGCTTAGGAAACTCTCCTGAGCACACTCTGGGAACATTTGCTCCTCACTGCCCTTTAGACTAAAAGTTTCCCAGTCTATATTTGGGTAATTGATGTCCGCTATTATAACTATATTATAATGTTAGCATTTCTCTATAATCTCTATGTAATTTGTTCATCTACAACTTTTCCATTCATTGGTGGTCTATCCATCAGTTGGTGGTCTATCTAGAAGTTACTCCTTTTTAGAACATGAAAGCATAGCTCAGATAATTTGTTCACATTTTTCTATGTTTCAAGCAGCCTATTGACCAATGTAAATCTGGAATAAAAACAGAACACTGTACATAGGCACAATAGAAACAGAAATGTTTCAAACCCCTGAGTCTGATCTGCAATTCAATTAGATCATGGCTGATCTGTACCTGAACTGAATTTACCTTTGTATCCTGACATTTGATATCCTTACCTAAAACAAATCTATCTCACTCTTTAAAACTCAATTGAATCAATTTCTCCTGAAGTTTGAGGGAGCGAGTTTTAGATTTCCACTATCCTTTCATGTGAGAAAGAGTACACAGTAAATGGAATTTAACATTGTATGTAGACTATCTGTCAAATTAAGATTGCAATACAGACCTTGAGACCTTTGGGAAATCAGGACCATTTGTCAAAGACATCACAGATGAAGGTCCCAGGGTAGGGGAGTCCAAAACTAGAAGGCATAGGTTTAAGGTGAGATGGGAAAGATATAAAAGTGACCAAAGGAGTAACTTTTCACATAGAGGATGGTGTGTGTATGGAATGCCAGAGAAAGAGGTGGAGGCAGGTACAATTACAACAATTAAGAAACATCTGGATAGATCCTCCCTCACCCCCATCCCAGGCCCCAAGAAGACTTTCCACATCAA
>NC_063339.1:20184705-20219823 GCF_021869965.1 Rhincodon typus
TGCACCTTGTTGTCTAGAATTTTTAAACAAGTCTGAACTAGAATTGCCACTTTATCTGAAGACATTAAAACCAGTCAGAGAAACGTAGACAATATGATCAAGCATAGGCACTGGGCTGTTTGAGCGTGCTCTGCCATTCAATATGATCATGACTATGTTGCTATAGACAATCATAAAATCCCTACAGTGTGGAAGCAGGTCATTCCTCCCACTGAGTCCATTCTGACCCTCCAAAGAGCATCCCCCTACTGTAAACCTGTAACCCCACATATCCCACAGCTAGCCTAACTAGCCTGCACATCCATGGAGAATTTGGCATGGCCAATCCACCTAACCTGCACACCTTTGGACTGTGGAAGGAAATCCACACAAACACAGGGGGGATGTGAAATCTCCTCACAGGCATTCACCTGAGGTTGGAATTGAACCCAAGTCCCTGTCTTGTGGGGCAGCAGTGCTAACCACTGAGCCACTGTGCCATGGTGCTGAGCTGCTTTCTTGAACCACTGTGATTGTTTGAGCTTGGGAACACTGACAGTGCTGTTATAAAGGGAATTTCAAGATTTTGATCCAGCCACAGTCAAGGAACAAGAATATAGTTCCAACTCAGGATGTTGTGTAGTTTGAAGAGAATCTTGAAGGTAGTTGTGTTCATGTGTGTCTGCTGCTTTAGTCCTTCAATGTAATGGGGTTTGTAGTTTTCAATGGTGTTAATGAAGGAATCTTGTTGAATTACAGCAAAGCATTTTGTAAAAGGTACACACTTCTGCCCCAATACATCAGTGGTAATGGAGGTAATTGTTGATGGTGGTGGATATGGCGCCAGTCTCATGTGCTGCTTTGTACTGGATGATGTCAAGCTCCTTGAGTGCTGTTGGAGCTGCACTCATCTAGGAAAGGGGAGCATATTCTATCAGTTTCCTGACTGTGCCTTGTAGATGGGCAACAGGCAGTGGGAAACAGGAGGTGAGTTACTCACCACAGAATTCCTAGTCTCTGACCTGCTCTTGTAACCATCATATTCATTTGTCTTAGAGATAGTAGGAACTGCCGATGCTGGAGTTTGAGATAACAAGGTGTAGAGCTGGATGAACACAGCAGGCCAGGCAGCATCAGAGGAGCAGGAAAGCTGACGTTTTGGGTCTGGACTCTTCTTCAGAAATGGGGGAGGGGCAAGGTAGCTTTGAATTAAATAGAGAGAGGGGGAGGCAATGATAGAAGGTGGATAGAAGAGCAGATAGGTGGAGAGAAGATGGACAGGTCAAGGAGGCGGGGATGACCAAAGGGTTGCAGTGGGAGAGAGATCCACTGAGGTCTTTCCGGAGGGAGGAGGGTAACTTTTTCAAGGTAGGCATCCTTAGAAGAGGCTTCGCAGTGGGGTTATAACTCACTCAGAGATAGTAGGAACTGCCACTGCTGGAATCTGAGATTTGTCTTGTCCAGTTCAGTTTCTAGTCAATTGAAAGCCCTATCTCACAAAGCAAACATTCACAGTTCAGCCAGAGGTGTTGTAGAGTGTTTTTTTTAAAATTCTCTCCCAGTGTAAATGTAACTTCTTCACTACTTAAATCTTTTCAAATTGATATTTCTGCCTTCACGTTTTTTAGAAAAAATCTCACAATTGATCGCCATGTCATATTCTTGAGTTGTGTTCTTTAACACGGAAATACTGCTCATAATGGATTGATAAGTAGCATAGATTCAACTTACTGAAAAATCTCAAACAAGTTTATTTAATATTCAAACTGATAACTCACAGTTACACATACTCAGCCTAGCGTGCTGCTTCTTGGAATCCCCTTGGGCTGCTGGCAACTGAGTGTTATCCTTGCCCATTGCTTGTTAGGAAACTCTGCTTTAAAGCAGTAAAAGAACAAGATAAAAAGCATGGATAGGAGGAGACAGAATAATGTTCTCATGCTGCGTGCTTCAATGAAAACAGGTATGTCATTAATCATGGCCCACAAAACTGTTCCTGAATACATTTTTAGCCGGAGGTACTCACACTATTTGGGAAATTACTCAGTTCAGTGTGCTGTCTTGACAAATACAAACAAGCTATTTTTGGCATCAAAGCACACTAATTAATTCAGCTGTTATTTTTTTTAATGTACACGATTTAAGAATAATTTCTGCTAAGAGCCTATGGTGCTTCTACTGCAGCATATGGTACACTAAGCAGAAGACATTTATAGTATAGAACATACCAGGTGGTCTGTCAGGATTCATAACAGCTCTAAAGAATAACCTTCCATAGACTTGCATCATTTTCTTAAAAAAATGATTAATACCTGGGAATGTGTGTCACAGCAAGAGCTGTATCCAGTGGTCTCATTAAAATGGATAATGGGTCCTCTCCTTGTCCCATTGTAGTCTATAATTCTCATTGTGTTGCCACACTTGTTTTAGGTGTGGCATTCCAAGATTCCAGAATGGCATGTAAAATGGACAGAAAAATGCCAGTAATATTTTGATGCCACATTGTTGACATTGTCTTTCTCAATGCCAGATTTTACAGAAATAAGATAAAAGCAAAACATTGCCAATGCTAGAAATCTGAAATGAAGACAGTAAATGCCTGAGAAACTCAGTGGTGGTAATGGAACTGCAGTGATTTAAAAAAGGTGTACAAAGAAGAAAATGGCTCTAGGGAGAGTGGATACCAGCATTTACTACCATCAATACTCCCTCTGTCTTTTGTTCTGAGCACCCTCACCATCTGCCTTGCTCGTTCCTTCTTTCCATCTATCAACAAGCATAAAAACAATAATTTTACAGCCCCATTCACTCCTGAAGATGAATCATTATCAGACTCCAAACACTAACTGTTTCTTCCCTCATAGATGCTGCCAGACCTGCTGAGTTTCTCAGGTATTTTCTGTTCTTATGTGCGAAGGAGATATGTTGTCACATTCTTGGCAACTGAGGGTCCTGTGGTTCCATCATAGAGTCCCTGCATCTGGGCAGAAAGACTGGGTTCAAGTTTATCTGAATAAAAACCAGTTCTGAGGAAGGGTCATTGGACCTAAAACATTAACTCGGAGATTTTATTCACAGATGCTGCCAGACCTACTGAACTTCCAGCAACTTCTGTTTTTTGTTCAAGTTTCATCTGGCCTGGAGGTATGTTATAATGAATCTAAACAGGTTAATTCATTTTTTTTAAAGCTTGGTAAGTTGTTTTGGTGTATCCTGTAAATCATATATATTGCAGAAACAGTGTGTTGGTGGTAAAGGTGGTTCTTCTAGATGTTTCATTCTTCTTCAGTTTTTACTGAAACTCTACATTGAGACATGAGGGCACATCCTTGAACCTTATAGATGATGAGGAGGTTTTAAGCAATTGCAGGTGAGCTGCAATTGTCATAGCTTTCCTATTGTGGTTTTTAGTGCAAGCCACAACGCAAAACTAGATATCAAACTACATTTTATTTGTACCATTACTAGAGTTTATAGAGGGCAGGATGGATGATATTGTTAAGTTCAATAGTAATTTTACTGATAACAATAGTGAATTGTTATCCTCTGGGTAAAAAAGGCAAGGTATATGTGGAGGAATTTCTTCACACTGCTAGTTGGAAAAATCTCGAATGCAGACCATTGACTGTTGGTAGAGGATTCAGTCATTCAATTTTCAAAAGGAATTGGATATATTCTTTAAAAGAGGGAAAATGGCAGATTTATAGGGCAAGAGCAGATGATGTATTAGAATCACACAATTGGTACAGTGTGGAAGCAGGCCATTTGGCCCATCAAGTTTACACTGACCCTCTGAAGAGCATCTCTCCCAAACTTATCCCCCTACCCTATTCTGTAACCCCACATTGTCCAAGGCTAATCCACCTAGCCTGCACATCACTGGATACTGTAGGCAATTCAGCATGGCCAATCCAACTTGGAATGTGGGAGGAAACCCACAAAGACACCTAGTGATTGTCTGTGTGTGGTTTACACAGTCACCTGAGTGTGGAATCAAACCCAGGTCCCTGGTGGTGTGAGGCAGCAGTGCTAACCATTGTGTTATCCCTTAAATAGATAGCTTTTTCAAAGAATTGCAACAAACGTAATAGGCTGATTGGTATTTTTCTACATTGATTCATTCTATGATTCTATGTCTAGGACTGGAGGCAGGATGCAGAATTTGTAAAGTCATTACAAAGATGGGGTGAAGATTTCACCAATAAAGGACTCAAAGTCAGAACAAGTAGTACAATGCAAATCATCAACTACTTCTGAAATGTCATCCTGATGGGCTGAGAGAATTTCAGGTGTTGCAAAGTTTCACTGTAATAACTCACCAAGATTCTTCCAACAGCACCTTCCATCCCAGTGACCTCCACCACTGCAAAGGACAAATTTAGCAGATGCAAGAAATATCATCTATATGATTTAATCCATTCTGATCTGGAATAATGTCACCGCCCCTTCATTTTTGCTGGGTTAAAACTCTATAACTCTCTCCCTAACAGCACTGTGGGTATCTCTGCATCATTAGAATTAGGTTTATTGTCATGCATCATGTGAACTTCAGCAGTTCAAGAACGTGGCTGACCATCAACTGGCTCTATTGAAGTGTAATTAAGAATGAAAAATAAATCATGGGTTTGACAGTGACACTTAAATCCCATGAATAAATGAATAAATAAAATGTGAAATATAACTAGCCTGTACTGAGATAAATAAAACAAAACTGCGAATTCTGGAGATCTGAAGCAAAAACAGAAATTGTAGGAGAATCTCATCAGGTCTGGCAGCGTCTGTGGGGAGAAAGCAGAGTTAATGTTTCCATCAGAACTGAAACTGATGAAGAGTCACCGGACTCGAAACATTAACTCTGCTTTCTCCCCACAGATGGTGCCAGACCTATTCTGTAGCCTGTGCTGAGGAATGGTTTGCCTTTAAATAATATATTTGGCACTTAATGTTAAATAAAAGAGTCTGTGTCAAATGCATTTCCTTAAGTTACAGAAAACTGCTCAGTTATGTTACAATATGATGTATATATCTGGAGCAAAAACACCAAATTTAAAGGCAATTTAATCGCAAAATGGATATTTAAAAACCTAAGATTGCAAAAAATTAAAAGCATCCATAATAAAATAACAGTTCACAAAACAACGAACAATGAAAGGAAGTTTAAATCATAGAGAACAGAAAGAAGTTCAAGTTTTCTGGCCTCTGGGACAATTATCGACTGAGTCCATGCTTCTTAAAAACAAACTATTGCCTAACCTGTAGCCAGAACAAAAATACAAAACAGTAGGGTTTCCCTTTTGTTTCCAATTTTCTTCCATTTTCTCATGAAAATGTTGCCTCTCAGTAAGGACTGCTTCCCTGTGCCTGTTAGTCTCTGGTAAATTGGCCACTCGACAACAAAGCAGAATTTTCTAAAATGTGTCATAAAGAAAAAAACTTTGGATGCTGAAAATCTGAAGCAAGCAGAGAAAATCCTGGGGAAGTTCAACAGGTCTGGCAGTATCTATGGAAAGAAAAACAGATTTAATGTTTTAAATCCAATGTGACTCTTTTTCAGATGTGTTACATCAGACATTCACAAACATCCCGATTCTCAATGATGAGGAGCCCCGCATGTCAGTGGAAAAATCAAGCAATTTTTTTTCAACCAGAAAAGCTGCATAGTTCTCCTCTGTAATCCCCAATTATCCATAGATACCAGTCTCCAGCTAATTCAATTCACTTGACATTACATCAAGGAATGCTGAATGCAAAGGATACGTAGATTATGAACATTGACAATATTTTCGTAATATAACTGAAAACTTGTATTCCAGAATTAGCTGTGACTTAGTCAAGCTATTCCAATACAACACTGGCACCTGCTAGATGATGCCAAAATATGCCCTCTCCATAAAAAAGCAGGGCAAATGCAAGCCAGCTATTTGTGTCCTATCAATCTACTCCCAATTTTCAGCAAAGTGGTGGAAGGAGTCATTTAACAGTGATCAAATGGCAGTTACAATGGAATATCTTGTTTACTGGCAGTCAGTTTGGCTTCTGCCAGGGCCACTTAGCTCCTGATGTCTTTGCAATCTTGTCCAGTATGGGCAACTTGTGAGAGGTGAGAAATCAAGGCACCATTTGACTGATTTTGGCATATCAGAGAGCCTGAGCAGAAGGGGAGTCTATGTGAATCAGGGGGAAAACCCTCCACTAGTTGGAGTTATACCCATCTCAGAGAAATATGGCGATGGTTGTGGAAGGTCAATCATCTCAGCCACTTGACATTACTGCAGGAATTCCTCAGGCAGTGCCCTCAACCCAATTATCTTCAGCTGCTTTGTTAATGACTTTCCATCCATCATGATGTCCGAAGTAGGGAGATTTGCAGATTATCACACAATGTTCAACACTATTTGAGACTCCTCAGATACTGAAGATATCTGTGTCTAAATGCAATAAGACCTGGACAACATCAAGGCTTAATAGCCAGTAACATTCAAACCATACAGGCACCAGGAATTGATCATCTCTAATAAAACAGAATCTATCCATTGTCCCTTGACATTGAACTGCAATACGATCACTGAATTACCAACTATCAACATGCTGGGGTTACTGTTAATCAGAAACTGAACTAGGTCAGCCACATAACTCTGTTATAATAAATGCAAGTCAGAGGCTAGGAATTCAGTTCTAAGTAACTCACCTCTCGTATTTCAGTGACTGTCTATGAGGCACAATTCAGAAGCATGATGCCTATAGTCGAAAAGCTTGACACCATTGGGATAACACAGACTACTTACATGGTACCACTTAAACTGCCTGCTAAATTCACAGTCTCACCACCAACACTCAATTGCAACAGTGTGTACCATCTACAAAATGCACTACAATAACTCACTAAGGCTTTTTTGACAGCACCTTCCAAACCTGCGACTTCTAACACTTGGAAAATTAAGGGCAGCAGATGCTTAGGAACACCATCATCTGCAGGTTCTTCTGTAGGTTTCATAGCATCCTAACTTGGAATTATATTTGCATTCTTTCACTGTTCAAGATCCTGGAACTCTCTTCCTAAACGCACATGGGTGTCACCACACCCGAAGGATTCACACGATTCAAGAAGGCAGCTCACCAGCACCATCATTTAGGACAATTAGGTATTGCCAATAATTTCTGGTCTAGTTAGCAATGCCCAGTGCCCATAAACTAATAAAACAAAAGATGAAATCAACTGACACAATATAGATGGCGCACATGCCCAAGCATTTCCCTGGTCTGCATCACGGAGCACAGGAGCTAGCATAGCTAGGCCATTCAACCCTCTATCCTATACCAACACTCAGTTGGATCACAGGTGATGCGATTTTGTAACAGCTGCTCTTTTTTAAACAACTGAACAGACATAAAATTGAAATGAGACTTAGTCATCTCAACTATTTACTTTTATTTTAAATCAGTATGCAACATATAAACAAAAACAATTTCTGTTTGACATTTTAAGAGGATTAAGAGGATGCATGTTATCCTGAAAAGCCCAACCTGCTGTGAAGTTTCTCCCTCTACACTTACCAATTCCAATTGAAAACAATAATTAGTTGTACGATTATTGTTCTTTATAGAAACTGCTATCATTAAAGCTAAAGTAATAATTATAATAGCATTTTAAAACAAAAAGATATCTACAACATTTTGGCATGGATTAATAACTTCATTGTCCAAAACCGTACATAAGGGCTGACATTTATTGAAAGAAAGACAAAAGTAGAGACTCAGTTGTATTTTTATCTTTCTATTATTAAGATTGGAACATAATATTGAATGGGGCAAGTCTTCCAATCTCCAGAAATTCAGTGACTGGCTGTATGATCAATTAAACCCTATGAAAACTATGAGGGAATTAGCTGGGAGGATTAAGCAATGCCTCTACGTTCTGCAACTATTTCTGAGTCTGAGTTAGAACTGGAGATTTCAGGCAGTTCTGATGCACTGACCTTAATAGTCTTCTAGGAAACGTGAGACAGGGAATAAAACCTAGTATAACTAGGGCAGTACAGTGGCTCAGTGGTTAACACTGCTGCCACACAGTGCTAGGAACCCAGGTTTAATTACACCCCGGGGCGACTGTCTGTGTTGAGTTTGCATGTTCTCCTCGTGTCTGCTTGGGTTTCCTCCGGGTACTCCGGTTTCCTCTAACATTCCAAAAATGTGCAGGTCAGATGGAAAGGCCATGCTAAATTGTCCATTGTGTCTGGGGATGTACAGGCTAGGTGGCTTAACCATGGGAAATGCAGGAGTATGATGATAGGGTGGGATGGGTGGGTCTAGATGGGATGCTCTTCAGAGGGTAGGTGTGGACTCAATGGGCCAAATGGCTTGCTTCCACACTGTGGGGTTTCAATGATATAACTCCTGGGTAATTCTAGAACTGAAGCCCCACTCACCCATACTCATAACCACCATCTGGTTACTCCCTTAATCTCACAAATACCACTGATCTATCTTCAGCCCAACCGTACAAATTCCCATGCAAACACTTGACTATCTCCCCACCAACCTCATCTGATGATCCAAGACCCACCTACCTACTCATCTTTCTCATCTACCTGTCCATTCACTCAATCATCCATTCCTCCAGTGATCAAAATGAGATGAAGAAAGATGATGGAGTGGTGTTTATGTCACTGTATTAGTAATACGGGGTGCACTGAGACAATGGATTCAACGCACAGCACAGTTGGTGGAGTTTAAATTGAATTGCTAAATTGGCAACATAAAGCACCAAGGTATCATTGATTGTCAGAGAGACTTATCTCATTCACTAAAGTCCTTTAGGGAAGGAAATCTGCCATCATTACCTGGTCTGGCCAAAATGTCGCCCAAACCACAACAATATGCTTACCCTAACCTGCCCACTGAAATAGCCTAGCAGTTTAAACATTCAGTTTAAGCGCACTTTTGGATTGGCTAAAAAAAAATTGGCCTTGCCAGAATGGCCTATATTCCTGTGAAAGAATAAAGAAAGAAAAATGCAAAAGCTGGAAACTTTAAAGTTTCCAAATGACAACTTCTGCTGTTCAAAGGGCCATGTCCTAACTTCCCCGTCTCTGATTGGCTTCACCAAAGTTCCGCAAGGGGAGGCGCTCTCAGTATTTCGGAAAAAAGCCAGGCTTGGAAGGCTTCAGAAGTAATGTGGAGCAGCAATCAAGTCACTGGGAAAGTTCGAGCAGAGTGACAATCTGCCAGTAATAGTCAGTCCTCAGAAGATCTGGACCTATTTCTGCCCAAGGCACGACCCATCAATCAAAAAAAAAGCATGGATCTATGAGATTTCAGATCGGGGATAGCCAAGCAAACCTTTTAAAAGGGACAAAGTGAGTTGTTGAAGAATATTATGAAAAACCTACTGATGCTTCAAGAATGTTGACGCCAGGACATGCATGCATGTTCAAGAGTGAGGTTTATTGATTATGAACTCTTACACGTTTTCTACTTGCTGACAAACTTAGTTTTTCAGTATTGTTTGCAGCACATCTTTACTCTTAAAAGCTGTTCCACCTGTAATCCCATCACTGTAGGCTGAAATTTCTGTTTTTCTCACCCATGGTAACAATTTGATCAAACAGTGACCCTCAGCCCTGAATCAACTTCAAAGTAGTGAGAAGTTAATTGACATAAACTTTTTCTGTCAAATTTGAGTTGGTGGGTCACAAATTTGCACTAGGAATGCACTATCTTTTTTAATGCAATGGTTCTACGACATTAACATCTTTGTATGAGTAGCTATTTGACCTTATGCTGTTCTGTAACTGTGATCCACTTCTGTAGAATATGTTTTTTCTGGAAGTGACCTACAGAGAAGGCATTCTTTTTTAATAGCTTGTGAAACTTCTTTGTTCCAAAGCACTCACTCTGACTTGTAGTATCTGCTGGCTGGCCTACTCTTTGTGTTAGCTTGTCATGTTTGTCTTTAGGGTTTTTGTCCTTTCTAGACTGATGGATGCTGTTTGTTCCCCTGTGATAAGGTTGTCTTTTTATTCTCAGGATTTCCCTGTGACTTTTCCTTCTTTCTGCTTCCAACACAATCAGCACAGTTTTCTCTGTAATAAAATCTTTGTACTGTAATAAATCTGGCAAGGATTCATCAGTAATTCAAACAATATGCTGTGCCTCAGGAATTCTGATTTCAAGATTCCATCACAATTTACCACCAATCTATAGAGACCATTAAATATTTTAAAATTATAATCCATTTTTAAAGAATTCCTCGCATGCAGAAATCTTCCATTAAATCTTGCACTGTAAATACTTTGTTTGTTCTTAAAGTAATTGTCAAATTACTTTTGTTCTGGTGCAAAAGGAGGACACTGAGCCAACTGTGTCTGCACTGACTCTGCAACAAGTATCATAACTTATTTGGACAGGTACATGAATAGGAAACATTCAGAGGGATATGGGTCCAACGCAGGCAAATGGGACTAGGTTAGTTTAAGAAATCATAGACGAGTTGGACTGAAGGGTTTGTTTCTGTGCTGTATGACTCTATGACAAGATTCCAAATAGGACCGAACAAATGCTGTGTATAAGTTCAGCATAACCTCTTCGCTCTTGTACTCTATGCCGGTATGAACAAAACTCAGGATACTACATATTTTGCTCGTTGTTAAGTCCACCAGTTCTGCCATTTTCCATAATCTACGCACACATACATCCAGGTTCCTCTGCTCCTGCACCCCCATAAGTATTGTACCCCTTGTTTTATACTGCCTGTCCATATTCTTCCTTCCAAAATGCATCACCTCTCACTTCTCTGAATTGAACTTCACAGATTGCTTAGCACAATCCCTTATATTGTGTCTATCATCCTATGTCTCCTTCACTCTGAAGCTCTCACTCTCCTCTACCCACCCACCTTACCACCTTGGCAAGAATGAGAAATTTTTATTTTGAACCTTTCTAAATACTTCATGAATCTTTAGCCTCTAAATTTTCCCATTCCTTGTTCCTATTTACTTTGTGCAATCAATACCATTTTCTCATCAACATCAATATCAAAATCCTTGAATCTGAGTAAATAAGTAAACAGAATAGAATTTTTACAAGGTATGACTTTACATACTTAAACAAGGTTAGGTAACCATAGTACTGACAATTCTGTGTGCAAAAACAAGCAATAGTTCCAACAGTACAACAAAGAGAAAATTCATGTTAGACTCCAAGAGTCCATATTAATCTTAGGGCTTAATGTATCTGAAGCAAATAAACTAGCAATTGTTTGATGCACAGCTTTACGGTTTTGCCACATGAATTGTCCAAAATCCTGCACAAACTAACTAATTGGGTTGGGAATTAACTGCACAATGCTTCCAGAATGTATAACAAACTGAGTTTATTCCTCTTTTTCCAAACTTGGCAACTTGTACTGGCATTAATCCACCAATCAGATTAAAGAATGATGCACAACATTTTCTTGTTTTCGACATGGGAATGACAAGCATTCTGTTTGCAAGATAATTGATAATTAGGGTTGGATTTTTGTAGATCTGTGAAGACTCTGTGGACCTTTAAAAATGCACTTGGGTCTTGGATCCTGAACACCTGAAAAAAAATATTTCTGGCAGGCCTTATTTTCACAGGTAGGAGATAGGGGGGGGCACTGAGATCCAATACACCAGTGTGAATTATAAATTTGTTGGGCTGTCCAAACTCAGCGCATTGGACAAGCAGGCCAGATGTTTACTCAGGATAGGGGGGCAACAGCCTCGGGCATTATCACTAGATTGTTAACCCAGAGATCCAAGGAATCCTCTGGGGAAGATGGTGGAATTTGAAGTTGATGATTAAAAGAATAATCTGGAATTAAGAGGCTAATGTGACCATGAATCCATTGCTGATTTTCGGAAAAAAGCCCATCCGGTTCACTAATGACCTTGAGGAAAGGAAACTGCCATCTTTACCTGGTCTGGCCCACATGAGACTCCAGACCCCACAGCAATGTGGTTAATTCTAAACTGCCCCCAAGCAATGAATACTGGCCTGGCCAGTGACGTCTCATCCTGTGAATGAATTAAAAAAAGAGGAATAGCGTCGACTTTCAGTGTAAATTCCATGATCTTATGATGAAGATGTAAATGCTCTTAAATGGTGAACAAGGTGTGCAGAACTCTCAAGCTGTAAAGTTTTTAAAATGTTCTGCCCTTTAAGTTTGGAGCACAGAGCTACCTGCTTATGTCTATGCATAAAAGATTCTGTTCGAGCAGTTTCAGCAGCTGTTTATTGATATAACCTGAAACACTATCATTTCTACTTGACTGCTTTGCACAACGTATCATTATCACAGTGGGGGACTGTGGTTACAAAATTCAAATTCAGAAGTTATTAAGGAACTACCTGTGGTTGTTTATACAAAAGTTCATTTTCCTTTGAAAAGATGGAAGGAATGGATTGAATTAAAATGCATTGAATGGACTTTCATGAACATTACTTTTTTTAAAAGACAAAAATGGTGAAGTCTGTGAGAAGTAATTGGAACTTTATCTTGTTTCATGCCAACATGGTTCCTGAATTCTGCTTGTGATAGATGTTGGTGCATTTGTATGGAAGATGTAAGGAATAAAACGATGGGAAGGGTCATGAGTTGGCACTAAGTTGGCATATAACAATTGTGAAAGGCCGAGGAGTTAGTTAGGACTCGTGAGTTCGTGGTGAGGGATGTAGGGGGTGGGTAGGGTGTTTTTTTTATTCATTCACGAGATGAGGGCATTGCTGGCTGGGCAGCATTTATTGCCCATCCCTAATTGCCCAGACGGCAGTTAAGAGTCAAGCACATTGCTATGGGTCTGGCGTCACATGTCAGCCAGACCAGGTAAGGATGGCAGTTTCCTTCCCTAAAGGACATTAATGAACCAGATGGGTTTTTCCAACAATTGATAATGGAATCACGGTCATCATTAGATTCTTAATTCCAGATATTATTTGAATTCAAATTCCACCATCTGCCATGACAGGATTCAAACCCAGGTTCACAGAATGTTATGTGGGTCTCTGGATTGACAACCAAGTGATAATACCACTAGGCCATCGCCTCCCCTAGCAAAAAAATCTAATATACAACAAAATAAATTTAATGAAGTCCCAGAGAATGAAGTGAGACTTGGAAGTAGCATTCCAGCAGCTCCTACCTCTGACATTCATGGCAGCAGGTCTAACGCTAATTACACTTGCAACCAGAGTGAAAATAGTGCCTTAAGGAACTTTTCTTCTAAGAAGGATCTGCCGAGTTGAGATGTTTCTCATATCAAGATGTCCAAGATCTGGGCTCTACATCTCTGGAACTTCCTCCCTAAATAGTATTAAGTCATCCTTGCAAAACTAAAGTGACTGGAAGTCAGATTGAAGACTGCGTTGAGTCATTGAATGGAGTCATATCTAAAACAAAGGAAGATGGTTGTGGTTGTCAGAGGTCAGTCCTCTCAGTTCAAGGAGGTTACTGAAAGTGTTCTTCAGGGCAGTGTTATAGAGCCAACTATCTTCATCAAGGACCATCTATCCACCATAAGGCCAGAAGTGGCATGTTCATGGGTGATGGCTCAATGTTCACTCTCATTCACAACTCCTCACATACTCAAGATACAGGCTTGATTTGATGTACATCAAGTAACATCATGTCACCAAGTGCTAGTCAATTATCATCTCCAACTAAAGAGTATCTAATTGTTGCCTCTTGACTTTCAATGGCATTACCATTGCTCATTGCTAATCTTCCACTATCAACAGCCTTGTGGTACCTTCGCCCAAAAATTGAACTGGACCAGCCACCTAACTACTATGTCTGAATAGCAGGTCAGAAGCTGGGAATTCTGCAATGAGCAGCTCCCCTCTTGTTTCCCAAATGCCTGACCCAAGACACAAGTCAGGGCTGTGATAAAATGCTCTTTACTTGCCTAGATGGGTGCAACTTCATTTACATTTAAGAAGTTTGACACCAGTTATGGCAAACCATCATGATGGCAGCGGACTAGGCAGCCTTCGGCCTCCTCAGCCCAGGGCTCACTAATCTGTCCGCATTTTTCTTCCCCATTTTCTCCTTTTCTCTTTTTTTCCCTAAGATTTTGAAGTGTTTTTTTCTGATAAGAAGGCCTACCTTGGAGCAGCTGAGAGCCTGAGCAGAGTGAGCTGGAGGTCTGGAGCGGCTGCGAGCTGGAGCGGAGCGGGTTGGAGGTCTGGAGGGGCTGAGAGCCAGAGCGGAGTGAGCTGGAGGTCTGGAGGGGCTGAGAGCCGGAGCAAAGCGTGCTGGAGGTCTGGGGCAGCTGAGAGCTGGAGCGAAGCGTGCTGGAGGTCTGGAGCAGCTGAGAGCCAGAGCGGAGTGAGCTGGAGGCCTGGAATGGCTGAGAGCCAGAGCGGAGCGGGTTGGAGATCTGGGGCGGCTGAGAGCCGGAGCGGAGTGAGCTGGAAGTCTGGAGAAGCTGAGAGCCAGAGCGGAGTGAGCTGGAGGCCTGGAGCGGCTGAGAGCTGGAGCAAAGCGTGCTGGAGGTCTGGAATGGCTGGGAGCCAGAACGGAGCAGGTTGGAGGTCTGGGGCAGCTGAGAGTGAGAGTGGAATCGGGCTGGAGGTCTGGAAATGCTGAAAGCCGGAGTGGAGCGGGCTGGAGGTCTGCAGCGGCTGAGAGCGAGAGTGGAGTGGGCTGGAGGTCTGCAGCGGCTGAGAGCGAGAGTGGAAAGGGCTGGAGGTCTGCAGCGGCAGAGAGTGAGAGTGGAGCGGGCTGGAGGTCTGTAGCGGCTGAGAGTGAGAGTGGAACGGGCTGGAGGTCTGCACTGGTTGAGAGTGAGAGTGGAGCAGGCTGGAGGCCTGGAGCGGCAGAGAGCCGGAGCGGAGCGGGCTGGACGTCTGGAATGGTGCAGCAACGGTTGTTGGACTGGGGTATGGCACAGGTGTTTAGCGACTTGTAAGGCCAGTCAGGCCATGTGTCGAAGCAGACCTCCCCCCACACCCCCTCCCCAGCCCCCCACTCCCGCTGAACTAGTGCAATGTAATGTTTATCCTTTTAACTATTTTTTTATTTCCAACTTATACTATGATTCATTGTAAGGTAATGCAACTTCTTTTCTTTATTTTGCTCTTTTTGTACCTAAGATTTTTACCTAGGTACTTTGTATCTAAGATGGCGCCATAAGACCTGACATTGTAAAACTTTTCACTGTACTCGTGTACTTCTATAGTTGAGTACACACGACAATAAAGGATATTCTAATTCTAATATTCTCTTGAGCAGCATTCTATCCACCACATTCAATATTCACTCCCTTCACCCTCAATGCACAATGACAGTAGTTCATATCAAATTCAAAATGCACCAAGGCTCCTTTAACTGCAAGTTCTGAACCAAATATCTCAACCACTCAGAAGGACAAGAGCAGCCAATACTTCGGAACATCAGCAACAGCAAGTTCCTCTCCAAAGCACATACCATCCTGACTTGGAGTTATATTACATTCCTGACTCGAAACACTGGAACACACTTATTAACAACACAGTGTGTGCCTTTAACTCCAGGACTGCAGCAGTATGCAAGAAGCCAGGTAACCACTACTTTTTCCAGGGCAATTGGGGATGAGCAATACTGGCCTGGCCAGCAATAACAAAATGCCATGAATGAATTTGATACTATCTCCTTCTCCTTCTTTATCTCTCTCATTATTTAAACAAATGTCTGGAATGCTACCTCTTGGAGAATGCTTTCATGCGTTTGCCCTATTATGTGACTTTGTGTCAAATTCTGCTTGATCATGCTCCTGTGAAATGCCTTTGGGCATTTTTCTATATTAAGGGTATTATATAAATATGAGTGGTTATTGTTACTTACTATTGATCATGTATTTCTGGCCCAACATTCTGAAAATTATATTTTACATAAAATTTGCTACCTACTTTTCACGTAGCAACACAACTTGTTCCTGTGTCTTTTCAAACAGCAGTCTTTTTATCAAGAATTTGATGAAAAGTTGTTTCATTGCTTAGCTCCGTAAATTAGATACGTTAATGTTATTTTTTTGAAAGCAAGTGTCCATCTTCTATTGTGCACAATTTTGGGCCCCATATCTCAGGAAAGATGCACTGGCCCTGGAGCAGGTTCAGAAGAAGTTCACAAGAATGGTGCCAGGAATGAAAAGCTTAACATATGAGGAAGGTTTGAAGACTCTGGGTCTATACTCATTGGAGGTTAGAAGGATGAGGGGGGATCTAATTGAAACTTACAGAATACTGAATGGCCTGGACAGACTGGATGTTGGGAAGATGTTTCCATTGGTAGGAGAGAAGAGGATCCGAGGGCACAGCCTTAGAGTAAAGGGAAGACCTTTTAGAACAGAGATAAGGAGGAACTTTTTTGGCCAGAGAGAGGTGAATCTATGTAATTCACTGCCACATAAGGCTGTGGAGGTCAAGTCATTGAATATATTTAAGACGGAGATAGATAGGTTCTTGATTGTCAATGGGATCAAGGGTTATGGGGAGAAAGCAGGAGAATGGGGTTGAGGAACTCATCAGCCATGATTGAATGGCAGAGCAGACTCGATGGGCTGAATGGCTTAATTTCTGCTCCTATGTCTTATGGTCTTATTCAGGACTAGGAACATTTAGAAAGAAACCTCTCTTCCCCATTTTGTGTACAAAGCTTGATGGAGAGGCTGATCTATCCTTGTCTGAAGTGTGTGCTAAATTCACCTCCCCAAAATGGAAGCTACAGACACCAAACTACCAACATCCTGGGGGTTACCATTAACCAGAAACTCATCTGGCTTTACCAGAAAAACACAGTAGCAACAACAGCAAGTCAGAGGCTAGGAATACTGTATCGAGTAACTCATTTCCTGGTCCGCAAATCCCGTCTGCCATCTACAATGCACAAGTCAAGAGTGTGAAGGAACACTCCCCACTTGCCTGGATGGGTGCAGCTCCAGTAACACTCATAAAGCTTGACACCGTGTAGGACAAAGCAACCCACTTGATTAGCATCACATCCGCAAGCATCCATTCCCTCCATCACTGACGCCCAGTAGTGTGCATTACCTACAAGATGCAATGCAGAAATTCACCATGATCGTCAGAAAGCACCTTCCAAACCCACAATCACTTCCATCTCAAAGGACAAGGACAACAGTTACACCACGTAAAAGTTCCCCTCAAGGCACTATTATGGACCAGACCGAACCCGCTCAAAATACATTAAGAAGGTAGCCTAGACCCTAACCTTTTCTTATTTTAAAGGTAGCTGTAAAGTGTTGCATTCCTGATGCAATTCAATTCTTGGAGATCAAGTCCAAAGCTCCCTGAAAGTGGCCACGCAAGTAGATAGGGTGTTAAAGAAGGCATATAGTGTTCTTGCCTTTATTCATCGGGGAATTGAGTTCAAGAGTCAAGATGTCATGTTACATCTTAATAAGACTTTAGTCAGGCCAAACTTAGAGTATTGCATTCAATTCGATCGTCACATTACAGGAAGGATGTGGAGGCTTTGGAGAGGGTGCAGAAGAGGTTTAACAGGATGCTGCCTGGATTAGAGGATATGAGCTATGAGGAGAGTCTAGCAAAACTTGGGTTGTTTTCTCTGGAGCGGCAGAGGTTGAGGGGAAACTTGATAGACGTCTATAAAGTTATGTGATGCCTAGACAGAGTTGGGGGTCAGAACTTTTTTTCCAGAGTTGAAGTGTCTAATACTAGTGGGTATGCATTTATGGTGAGAGGAGGTATGTTCAAAGGAAATGTGAAGGACAAGTTTTTTACACAGAGAGTGGTAGGAGTCTGGAACATGCTGCCAGGGGTAGTGATGGAGACAAATACGATAGGGGCATTTAAGGGGTTTTTAGATAAACAAGTGAAAATGCAAGGAATGGAGAGATATGCACCAAGGGCAGCCAGAAGGAATTAGTATAATTTGACGTCATGTTCAGCACAATATGGAGGCCAAAAGGCCCGTTCCTGTGCTGTACAGTTCTATGTTCTATGTTGTTCTATAATTGGTTAAAATACTCGACTTTAAGCAATTTATTTTATACAGGACAGTAAAAATACTGGCAAAATAAAACTAAAACAGTTGGCTTAACTGCAGCTCTAATGAAATAGAGTCATTGAACTGTACAGCATTGAAATAGACCCTTCGGTCCAATTTGGCCATGCCAACCAGATATCCTAAATTAATCTCATTCCATTTGCCAGCATTTGGCCCATATCCCTCAAAGTCCTTCCTATTCATATACACATCCAGATGTTTTTTAAATGTTGTAATTGTACCAGCCTCCACCACTTCCTCTGGCAGCTCATTCCATGCACGCACAATCCTCTGCGTGAAAAAATTGTCCCTTGGGCCCCTTTTAAATCTTTCCACTCTCTCCGTAAACCTTTACCCTCTAGTTTTGGACTTTGCTATCCTGGGGAAAAGACCTTGACTATTCACTCTATCCATGCCCCTCATGATTTTATAAACTTCTATAAGGTAACCTCTCAGCCTCTAATGCTCTAGGAAAAATAGCGCCAGCCTCTTCAACCTTTCCGTATAGCTCAAACCCACCAAACCTGGCAACATCCCTGTAAATCTTTTCTGAACTCTTTCAATTTCACAACGTCCTTCCTATAGCGGGGAGACCAGAATTGAATGCAGTTTTCCAAAAGTGGCTTAATCAAAGTCCTGTACACCCACAACATGACCTCCCAACACCTATACTCTATGCACTGACCAATAAGGGCAAGCATACCAAACACCTTCTTCACTAACCTATCTACCTACGACTCTACTTTGAAGAAACTATGAACCTGCACTCCAAGCTCTCTTTGTTCAGCAACACTCCTCAGGACCTTACCATTAAGTGTAAAAATCCTGCCCTGATTTGCCTTTCTGAAATGCAGAACCTCACATTTATCTAAATTAAACTCCATCTGCTACTTCTCAACTCACTGGCCCATCTGATCAAGGTCCCGTTACACTCTAGGATAACCTTCTTTGCTGTTCACTATAGATCCAATTTTTGTGTCACCTGCAAACTTACTAACCATACTTCCTATGTTCACATCTAAATCATTTATATAAATGACAAAAAGCAGTGGATTCAGCATCGATCCTTGTGGCACACCACTAGTCACAGGCCTCCAGTCTGAAAAGCAACCGTCCACCACCACAGCGATAGCAAGAACTGCAGATGCTGGATTCAGAAACAACACGGTGTGGAGCTAAAGGAACACAACAGGCCAGGCAGCATCAGGGGAGCAGGAAAGTTGATGTTTCCGGCTTGGGACCCTTCTTCCGAAAAAAGAAGGGTCCCAACCCGAACCATCAACTTTCCTGCTCCTCTGATGATGCCTGGCCTGCTGTGTTCCTCCAGTTCCACATTGTGTTACCACTACCACCACACTCTGTCTTCTATCCTTGACCCAGCGCTGTATTCAAATGGTTATTTCTCCCTGTATTCCATTTGGTCTAACCTTGCTAACCAGTCTACCATGTGGAACCTTGTCAAACACTTTACTGAAGCCCATATAGATCACATCCGCCACTCTGCCTTCATCAATCCTCTTTGTTACTTCTTCAAAAAATTCAGTTAAGTTAGTGAGACTTGATTTCCTAAGCACAGATCTATGTTGACTATCCTTAATCAGTCCTTACATGTCAATCCAATCCCTCAGGATCCCTTCCAGCAACTTGCCCACCACAGATGTCAGGCTCACTGATCTATAACTCCCTGGTTTTTCTTTCCAACCTTTCTTAAATAGTGGCACCAGGTTAGCCAACTCCAGTCTTACGACACCTTACCTATAGCTATCAATGATACAAATATCTCAGCAATGGGCCCAGCAATCACTTCCCTAGTTTCCCATAGAGTTCTAAGGTACACCTGATTGGGTCCCATGGATTTATCCACCTTTGTGCATGTCCAGCACCGCTTCCTCTGTAAGATGGACATTTTCAAGATGTTGCTATTTATTTCCCCACATTCCCTAGCTTCCATATCCTTCTCCACTGTAAATACTGGTGCAAGATACTTATTTAGTATCTCCCCCATCTCCTGCGGTTCCACATATAGTTGGTCTCGCTTATCTTTGAGGGCCCCTATTCTCTTCCTTGTTACCCTTTTGCCCTTAATGTATTTGTAGAATCCCTTTGGATTCTCCTTAACCTAATTTGCCAAAATTATCTCATGTACCCCTTTTTTCTTTCCTGATTTACCTCTTAAGTATACTTCTACTGCCTTTCTACTAAGGATTCACCCAATCCATGCTGCCTATACCTGACATATGTTTCCTTCTTATTCTTGACCAAAACCTCAATTTCTCTAGTCATCCAGCACTCCCCACACCTACCAGCCTTGCCCTTTACCCTAACAGGAACATACTGTCTCTGGGCTCTTGTTATCTGATTTTTGAAGGCTTTCCACTTTACAGCCATTCCTCTACCTGGGAATATCCGCCCCCAATCATAATTTTAACATTCTTACCTAATACCATCAAAATTGGCTTTCCTCCAATTTAGAACATTAACTTTTAGATGAAAATGTTTAACAGAATAATATGTCCATTAAATACTACTAATTAACTGTTGCAATACGGTAAAATCCCATAAACACACCCTTGGCAAAGGCAAATTCAGTAAAATAGATTGTCTTACACACAACTCTCACAGCAGAAAGAAAATCCCAGCTTTTAGCTGTAACAGAGAGAGAAAAATGAGAACTTCCATCCAGCTTCAAGTCCTTAGCAACTTCAGAAAGATAAAACTAAAAATTCTGGTTCCATGGGAGCTTGATCCCACCCATTCAGGCTACTTCTATTGTTCCATTCTTTCAAAAAAAAAGGCATTACAAGCTGTTTACTTTAGTGGTTTTAAGTATGCCAGTTGTCACCTCTGTCTCAACCTTTCTGCTTAAAAAAAGAGAACAATATAGACCTCTTGGAGCCACGGTGTTGTCACAGTACTCACCAAACTGACTTAAGATGTATCACCATTCTTTCAGTGTCACTGGATCGTATCCTAGAAATCCCGCCCTAAGGGCATTGTGGTCTACCTACAGCAGATAGATTGTAGTGGTTCAAGAAGGCAGCTCACCATTACTTTCTCTAGGGCAACTAGAGACGGAAAAAAAAGCTGACCAGCCAGCGAAACACATGTCCCACGAATGAATAAATTTTGAAAAAGGTCATCACAAACAAGTTGCTTGTCAGAGAGAGTAGAAAATTATTTGGTTTCTATGCTAAGCTGGCCTTCAGATTGTGTTTGCAGTGGCAGAAGGGATGACATAGCATATGGTGGAGAAGATGCATTGATCAGACTCAGCAGTGAACCAGAGATTGTTTTATTGGGGAGTCAAGAAGAGCATGCCAAAAAAATCTCCTGTACCTTCTTGACAGCCTCCAGCAGTTCCTTCCAGATGTCATTAAGTAATAACCTCTCAATGGGACCTCTGATAATCAGATTGCTTATTTCTTCTGTTTTATTAGAAATTATTAAAATCATTTATTCATAAATGTAACTTAATAAGGTCACCCAGTTATTTCCCTTACCAAAGAAATGTAAATAATTTAAAACACTCTCATGGGATCTAATAATAAATTCTTCCAAATTGATCTGCAATTTCCTAGAATAGTTTTCCAAATATAGTTGCATACTCTTGGTTATTCTATTAAACTGTGACGCAGAAATCATACAACAAGCTTTCTTTATCCTGCATTTGAGTTTTGCAAGCTGTCTTTGTAGCATGAGATTTGAAAACATGAAAATGAAGATCATGAAGCAAGGATTATTTATTCCGTTGGTATCAGGTCGTTATGAACATGAGGGGAAACTAAAGTTAAACAAGCAATTATTTACATTGGGTTGAGGAATTATTTGTTTTTCTGCTCCTCTTTTCTACGAGTCTTACTTTATCTAAAGAACTCCTATTCTAAGGAAGGGTCACTTGACCAAAAACGTTAACTCTGATTTCTCGTCAAAGATGCTGCTAGACCTGCTGAGCTTTTCCAGCAATTTCTATTTTTGTCTCTGATTTACAGCATCTGCAGTTCTTTCAGTTTTTAATCTAAAGACACCCATTTCTTTCTCCAGAGGGGAACTGTTCGACTGTCCCAGTTGCCAACTGCTGTTGGATGTCCTGCCACAATTGCTTGTGCTCCCCTGTTCAGAGAACTCTGTTACATATTTTTAAATTGATTTAAGCAGTACATAACAGATCACCTACCTCACAATGCAAAGACTCATCCTGAATAAAGGCTCATATTCTCAGTTTCTTCATAGCACAACATCTCAGGAAAAAAAAAGATGGTATGTAAGTGCAATGATTTTAATACTTTAATTTCTCAGATTTACTAGTATTGAATTTTCTTGTCTCTGTGATCTGCTCCACCACACCCTTCATACTTCTACTTTAGCTCATTCATTCTCCAGGGCTTTCTGCATGCTGCAGCCCAATTTGTTTAGCTTATCTGTAAACTTGACAGATTTCATATAAGAAGCTTTCACCTCCGTGCTAACAGTTGAGGGGGCATATGGGATCCAGAGAGAAAAAGAATGTTCAGGAGTTAGTGAAGAAATATGTTAAGAAAAATATATGTGATACAATCACAGAAATCAGCAGACACAAAGCCAAAGACAACCAAAAGCACCCATACAAACTTATATAAATAATTCAACTGAGCAAATGGCAGATCTCAATGTAGAGAACAATGGCTATGAAAATGCCACAGCTTGTTTTAAAACAATTTGTAAAAATTAATAACTATAATTCATTTCAGATTTCAGGAAATGAATATTTTTGAATCACTGAGTGTCTTTTCTTCAACTACACTGCTTTGCAGTTTGTTCCACATCTTGAGCACATTTTATTTAAAGAAATTTTGTCTGAATTGTCCACTTGCTTCAAATTTCATTATCTTATATTTCATTCCAGAATTCTGGAAACAATTGTGCTCCCTCATAATCTAAAAAAGGTCTATCAAATCTCCAGTCATATTTCCTTTCTCAATAAGAAATCCCCTATATATGAAATCACAGCCTATGGCCCAATCCTGTACAGTGCAGTAGGATTTTTTTTATTATTCATTAACATGATGAGGGCATCGCTGGCTAGGCAGCATTTATTGCCCACCCCCAATTGCCCAGAGGGTAGTTTAGAGTCAACCACATTGCTGTGGATCTGGAGTCACATGTAGCCCATACCAGGTAAGGATGGCAGTTTCCTTCCCTAAAGGACATTAGTGAACCAGATGGGTTTTTATGACAATCGGCAATGGATTCATGCTCATCATTAGATTCTTAAATCCAGATATTTTTATTGAATTCAAATTCCACCATCTGCCATTGCAGGATTCGAATCCAGGTCCCCAGAACGTTATCTGGGTCTCTGGATTAACAGTCCAGCAATAATATAACTAGGCCATCGCCTCCCCAGTGTTAGAATGTGTTAGTCCTTCCTTCAGTTTCATTTCAGCAGTACATCAGGGGATCATACATTAAACACAGCATCTCATAATCTGTCATATTAAAAATACATACCATTTTGAAATCTCTTTGCTTTTATTTCTGTGCAATACATTTTCTTTAAGAATGCTCAACATTTTGTTTTTTGTTTAACAGCCGAAATACTGAATTAATAACCTGCATGACAATATTCTTTCTTCAGCATGTATCAGGGACAAAGCAGTGATATTGTTGTGACATCATTGTAAATGGTAATCTTGAGGCCCAAACTAATCATCTGGGAACATGGGACTACATTCCATCATGGAAGCTGGTAGTGTTTAATTTCAACTAATAAGTCTAGAATATTAAGCAGGTCTCATTAATGTCAACTGTCAGTGATTGTTATAAATGTCTATTTGGTTCATGAACATCCTTTAAGGAAGGAAGGGTTCTGAGGAAGGGTCACCGGACCTGAAGTGCTAACTCTGATTTCTCTTCACAGATGTTGCCAGACCAGCTGAGCTTTTCCAGCAATTTCTGTTTCACAGCATTAGCAGTTCTTTCAGTTTGTCTTTCGGAACAGAAATCTGGTTCACATGAGACTCCAGACCTACGGCAATGTGGTTGACCCTGAAATGCCCTCTGAAATAGCCCAAGTTCAGGAGAAGTTGGAGATGGCAAACACATGCTGACCTTTCCATCAATCTTCCTATCCCATGACAGAATGAAAGAAAATTAAATATTCATTCTATACTACATTTTCTTCTGGCAAATGCAATCATTTTAAAATTGGTTTTAATTGTTTCTGCCATATTTATGTCCAGACTCAACCATCTCTTGCTGAATTTCTACACAGTTGCACTCATTTGCTCCCCCTTTTTATGCCATGTTTACAATGAAATGCTAAGTTCAGTCTCTAAATCATGTAATACATCAATCATACAGCTGGATAGCGGAGCTGCAATAATAAAATGGGCATCCATGTAAAACATTTAGTCATTCGGAATTAGTAAAAAACAATGGGCCTTGTCATTTTTGAGGTTAGAAACCTTATCCTTGATCAGATGAGAGGATAGTAATCATTTCCTTTCAAAGTGTATCCTGGGAAATGAAGTTATCCACTTTCTTACGGCAATAGAAATTCAATGTTATGGAAGAAAGAAAGGTGGCAAATGCACTAAATTATAAGGAATGTGAGCTTACTCATTTGATAATAAGTACATTAAAACAGTATACTTTTTAAATGTGAGAAACTTGGAATTATTGGTATTCAGAGAGACTTTGGCATGCTCATACAATGTTAAGCAGAAGGCTAACATGGAGATATACTAAGAAGTAAGGAAGGCAAATGGAAAGCTGGCCTTCATTACAGTGGTATTGAAGTCTATGCCAAATACACTTGGATCTGCCATAATGCCTATATCATTGAAAACTCACGCTCTTGCTCCAATTCAAGGGCCAGACGCCTTATAATGATAGTTACTGGGAGACGAGGGTTGCCCTCTGCAACCATGGCTAATGACTCTGTCATGCAATTCCGTGACCAATTATGAGCATTAAAAAATGGCAGCCCATTCTTTGCCATCGTGCAGCAAACGATAAGGCTTGTTGAAGATGAGGGTCTGATACTTGGATCAACCTGGGGGTGGCCTTGCGGTCCAGTTTAGACAAAATGTGCCACATATTCCTATTTAGTGTGCTGCTGTTCTGCACAACTGGAACAGGCAAAGTGGGAATGTTGTGAAACTTCCTGAACGTGACAAATGGCCAATTGTTGGTAAATTCCAGCCAAAACAAACAGAAGGAGGACATTCAGCCAATCAACACTGTTTCATTGTCCAATGAGACTACGACATATCCTTATAGCATGGACTAGTTGGACCAAAGGGTCTGTTTCCATGCTGTATGACTCTAACAAAAATCTATCAATCTCAGTGTCAATTAACGCAGCATCCATAGCTTCCTGGCGTAGAATGTTCCAGATTTCCATAATGTTTCATGCGAAAAAGCCCTTCTTGATTTTGTTATATGATTAGAATAGGGTAATAGTCAGATACAGGAAATATCACAGGAGGTGATGCAATGTCACACAATCTGATTCTTTCTTGCAGGAACCTGTGGCAAGATATAGTCACAGTGAGACATATCTTCATAATATTAATGTTTCCTTACCAAAGCAGATTGTAAATATTCCTTAGTGACACAATATGAAAAAGAATATCATAGATTTTGCTTTTAAATAGCCCCTAAATCAGTCCCCTAAACCCCTGCCTGTTCTGGGTATCCTTTTTACCGTATAGATACGTTGTATCTATCCTAATTCAGTCCATTTTTTTTAACTGTTTAAACAATTCAATCGATCATCTGTTAAACTTCTAAATGCCAAGGAATGGTAACAACATTTTACAACCTGTTCTTATAACTTAATCTTTCCATTCCTATGTGGAAGCTGGAGAATTGACATGAAATATTTGAACAGATTTTCAAATCATTGGTATTAACCATGAGGAGATTCTCTATGAATTTATTTTAATAAATGGAAATCCCTGACAGATCAGTATGCACCTTACAGCCTTTCACAGGGTTTCTTTGTTTCTGCTGTATTTCAATGTATAATCCATGATTCTATTTATTTGAAACATTTATTTGAAACATCTCATATCATTAATTGCTTAAAAATTACCTCATATATACTATTTGAAAAAAATGCACAATGCACGTTTTTGTAAGTATCAAGAAAAGAAGTATTTCACAGATCTTAAACAATTATATTAATCACTGGGGCATAATAGCTTCATAATTATATTGCTGGAGTGGTAATCCAGAGGCACAGATGAATAATTCAGAGACATAAATTCAAATCCCACCATACCAACTGGGAAATTTAAATTCAATTAATTCAGGAAATCTGGAATAAAGATCAAGGGCGGACTTTTCTGTTCTATTGAGCAGAATGGGCAAAGGTGATAAATTTAGAAAAATCAAATTCTTGATGTCAAGAAAAATATTATCCATTTTCCTCTTAGGGCTTTAATAGTGAGCTCAGAATCTCTCTAATGAGAAGTGACTACCTTCATTCCAATAGTGACAAATTTCAATATTAGTTAATCGACTCCCAATTTGACCCACCTTCTCTGAGAAAGCAAAATGGCACCAATTCCTGACATGAAAATCACTGTGGTTACCTGGCCACAGTCAGTCAGGTATTTGTTTCTATCAGAGGCTAGGGATCAATGCCTTTGCAGTCTTGGGGGTTGGTCCATGGTCAGTCCAGTAGGTGAAGTGGAACCAGTCCAGTTAAAACGGGTACATCGCTTGTTGTCCTGACAAGACATCAGTCCAGAGGCTGAGCCATTCTCTGTTGAGGCAGTCCCAACTCGTCAGTCTGGAGCTAGACTTTGGGTAGCTGTAGGTGTTTGAGAGTAATTGGTCTGGGGCTTATCAGGGGCCAGTCTTTGGAGTCCTGAGTAAACTGGAAAGCTTCAGTCTGTCGGGTGGATAGTAGGAACTGCAGATGCTGGAGAATCTGATATAACAAGGTGTGGAGCTGGATGAACACAGCAGGCCAAGCAGCGTTTCGGGCCTAGATCCTTCTTCAGAAATTTCATCCAGCTCTACACCTTGTTATCTCAGCTTCAGTCTGTGGTTCAGTTTCACTGGATTGGGTCATTAAGTGAATGGTAATAGTGAAAGTTGACAATTTCAAATGGAAGGATGGGGTTTTGTAGAACATTGGAGAGAATGGGGAGCTTCGGGAGTGCAAGTTTCATAGTTCACAATCACTCTGGCCTCCACATGATGTGAGTATATGGCCAACAGGGGCATGGTAATTCACAAAGCCATGGGCTCGGGAGTTAACTGGGGTCATTAACAATGATATAAAGGGGCTAAACAAAACAAAGGGATTGGGCTAAAAGTAATCGGAAATGCAAGGAAAGTAACACAAAAGGGATCATGAAGGTTAGGGGGTTCATTGTGTCACTCACGAGAACTCAAAGCTGAAATCTTGCTGCTATTGATAAAAATTCAACTGCACAATAACGTGACAAAATGGCTGCCACTGCATGCAGTCTAGGCAGAGTAAGTTACTGTTTTACCCTCCATGCAGAGCATAATTCTTTGAATGCGAGGCACTGCTAGGGACAATTGTATTAATTCTACATCCACTGATTCAGCAATGCCACCGATCTGGCATCATTGGCAGGTCATTTGTTTTGCATGAATGAATATTATAAATGTTATGGCCTCAAGCAGTCAAGACCATTATAGTGTTTGACTCCTTGTCATATCAGAAATGTAAATGTATTCAGAACGATAAATGTACTCCATCAGGAATGTTAATCTGATCTGCCCTCTCAATCTGTTGTAGGTGCAGTGATGGGCTTTTACCTTCAGCAGAGCATTCATACCTGATGAGGTGATACTTACATTAGCTCCCGTTACATAAGAACGAAATGCAAGTCAAGGAGTGCTGAAACACATTTATTACAGCTCCTGTTATCCAAATATATTACAATTGCATGCACTGCCGTCAGCAATTTGGCTATTTCCTCAAAGGTAAAGGTGAAGCTGAGGGTCACTAGTGCTGGCCTCTTCCTGAAGGAGGTTCGCTGGGTGCCATTAGTCGCTGCATGAGAAAAGAAAGGATATTAGGTGTGTAAAATGGATATAAGCAATAAACAGAATACGTATAAGTTAACACTAGTATTAATAGAAGAGCAGCACAATACAAAGAAGTTCATTTGGTTGATAGTTCACAGAGGTCTTGGTATCCCCATACAAGTGGTCACCCACTTTTCCAGCTAAACTAAGCATGAGATGAGTTAATTTCACAAAATCAAAGCAAATGAAGAAAGCTAATATTTAGATTTCTTATTTCTATTGACCTAGTGGAACACTGTCCCAGGAGCTCATGTCATAGGGATTGAAGTTCATAGTCACTCATTTAGCCAGAGATAATCAAGCAGTTCAGGAAACACAAAAAAAGCAGATCTTATGATTTTATGCAATTGTGCAAAGCATTTGTTTTCATTTTCATTGTCTACAATGGGAGCGATGTAAATTGGTTGCTTGCAAAATGCTATCAGTTGCTTTATACAATCAGTCAAAGTCAGGATCCAATCGACTTTTCCAGTAAACTGTAATATCATGTTGTCACTGTGGAAAGCGCTTGGCTAAGTTTAAACAATGCAGATGGGATTTTGTGCACTATTTTTTCACCGATGAAGAAACAGATTTGCACTTGTTAAGTTCAGGAAGGCACTGCCTTTAAAGGGGAGGTGGTTGGATTCAGATTTAATATTAACTTTCAGAAGGGAAGTGGATAATTAGTTAAGGTGGAAACATTTGCAAGGCCAAGGGGAAAAGCAGAGGATTGGGGTAACTTTCAAGGATAGTCAGTCACAATGGGCTGAATAGCTTCCATCTGTGCCTTCGCATTCAAGTTTGGAGGCAGGGGTACCATTTAGTCAGGTGGGTGGATATTGATTGGACCTCCTTCCTGCCTCTAACCAGCCCCCCACCCCCGATTAATTCAGGGGTCAGCTCATGGATGCCAATTGAGTCCTTAAGTAGGGAGTGAAGATGGAAAACCCTCCTCAAAGGAGGAAATTCAAGATGGTGGCAGCGTAGCAGGGTTGATCCCAGAGCTTGTCTGCTCTATCTGTTTTTTCACTTTTCTTCTTATTACTTGTGATCTTTGTCTTTTTTTCTTCGTTTTATTTTCTTTAAAGCCCGTAGAGTGACAGGTGAAGGAGAAAGTCCTCAGTGGCAGCCCAAAAATGCCAGTGTGAGCCAGACGCGGTTCCACCCCATGCCGGGGTCTCCCAGCGAGCGAGGGGCAGGTAGTGAGTGCTTGGGCTGAGCTCGTCTGCTCACGGGGAACGGGGACTTCTGGCTGCAGTAGGCCCGGAGTGTGAATTCCTGATGGCAGTGGTAGGTCGCCGAAGGTCGCAGTGTCGATGCTCAGAGCTGGGACTCTGTAAAGTCCTGGAGCCAAGTTTGGGACCCCTGCCGATGAAGATGAACTCTATTTACGTGCTTTCTTTTAGTCTTCTTGTATCTCAAAATGGCATTGGATTGTAGTGACAGAACACTTTTCACTGTATCTCTCTAGATATATGTAACGATAAATAAATCATTCACCATCACTCATTCATCCTCACTCATTTATTCAAAGCAGGACTTGCACTAGCTCTCTAGACAGTGAGCAAGACCACTATAACCTGGATTAAAATCTGTAGTAATATTATGATTTATTAGCCAAATCACAATTTTTTTTTTCTCTGTCTATTTGTCTATTTTATAAATGCTACATCATTTCTTGTTATTCATTATTTAACAGTGAATATGTAGAGCGGCATCAATTGGCTATTTGACAATGGGGTGTATCATTTCTAGTCATTGATTTCCTTAATGAATTTTAGCTGAAATATTGTGCTTGTAACAGAATGCTGCTGTGCCCACAATTCTGCAAAAATCTGCTCTAAAGATCACAGAAGGGACATCATCCACTTAATTAACAACAAATAACTGCTTTTTGCATCATGTTCACTCTACGACATATTTGATCAAAGGTTATGTCAATCAAGAAAACTACTTCAATCAACTGACCCACTGCCAGTACCTACATTTCATTAGTCAATGCACTATCACATTTTAGTGAGAATTTGAGTCTCCTTCTCTGCTCGACATTGTACAATTAATTTTAGTGAGTCAATATCACATCAAGGCACAGTCACTGCTGTTAGTTATGTTTCAGTCAGAGTTTAAAAGGCACTGTCTAACTTAAGGTGCAAAATATTTTTAACTTGTTACTTGCACATATTTTACAATAGGTGTTTCTACAATCTGTTAATTGAATGCCCCTGTCTTAATCATTTTTTTCACATGATTTTTTTCTTGAGATGGCGAGGAGCAATACAGAACTGGAGATTAGAAGCCCATTATGAATGTCACAAAATTGTTGCAAAAACGAAATCAAAGAAATGGTTTTTAAAATAATGAGCACAAATACAACAGATATGCAAGGTTTTTTATGGAGCATTTTGTCTTTATCTTAACTTGCCACTGCAAGTAAGATGGTGATTGACTTATACTTAAAAACATAGAAACAGAGAAAATAGTTGCAGCACTAGGCCATTTGGCCCTTCGAGCCTGCACCACCATTCATTACGATCATGGCTGATCATGCAATCTCAGGATCCCATTCCCGCCCTCTCCCCATACCCCTTGATCCCTTTACCTGCAAGGGTCATGTCCAGCTCCCTCTTGATTAGATCTAATGAATTGGCCCCAACAGCTTCCTGTGGGAGAGAATTCCACAGATTCACAATTCTCTGAGTGAAGAAATTCTTCCTCATCTCAGTCCTGAATGGCTTACCCCTTATTCTTAGACTGTGACCCCCAGTTATGGACTTCCCTAACATCGAGAACACTCTTCCCACATGTAGCCTGTCCAGTCCCATGAGGATTTTATATGTTTCTATGGGATCCCCCCTCATTCTTCTAAATTCCAGTGAATACAGGCCCAATCGATCAAGTCTTTCCTCATATGTCAGCCCTGTCATCCTAGGAATCAAGACCCTAGTTTCAGAATTAATTGTGTTACTCTCCATCTTAATGAAATCTTAAGAAATCTACAATATTATGATCACTCTTCCCCAAAGGATCTCGCAGCACTATGTTGCAAATTAATCCTCTCTCATTACACAATACCCAGTCTAGGATGGCTTGCTCTCTAGTTGGTTCCTTGACATATTGGTCAAGGAAACTATCCCTCATACATTCCAGGAAATCCTCCTCCATTGCATTGCTACCAGTTTGGTTAGTCCAATCAATATGTAGATTGAAGTCACCCATAATAACTGCTGTACCCTTACTGCATGCATCTCTAATTTCCAGTTTGATACGGTCCCCAACCTCACAACTACTGTTTGGTGGTCTGTACACCACTCCCATTAACGTGTTTTTCTCTTTGGTGTTCCACAGCTCCACCCATGCAGATTCCACATCATCGAGGCTAAAGTCCTCCCTTACTACTTTGTTAATCTCCTCCTTAACTAGCAATGCTATCCCACTTCCCTTTCCTTTCCGTTTGTCTTTCCTGATAATTGAATATCCCAGATGTTGAGTTCCCATCCTTGGTACCCTGGAGTCAGGTCTCTGAGATGCCAAATACATCATATCCCTTACTAACTGTTTGTGCAGTTAATTCATCCACCTTATTACAAATGCTTCTCACATTGAGACACAGAACTTTCAGGCTTACTCTTTGTTATTTATTGCCCATTTAGAATCATTGTGAAATGCGGCCCTTTTTGATTTTTGTCTTTGGTTTCTCTGTCTTCCACTTTCACTTTTTTCTTTACTGTCGTTTGCTTTTGTCTCCATTTTACTTCCCTTAAGTTCCTGTATTGAATCCCATTCCCCTGCCATATTAGTTTAAAATCTCCCCAACAGCACTAGCAAACACTTCCCCCAGGGAAATTAGTTCCAGTCCTGCCCAGGTGCAAACTGTCCAGTTTGTGCTGGTCTCACCTCCCCCAGAACTGGTTCCAATGTCCCAGGAATTTGAATCCCTCCCTCTTGCATTATCCTTCAAGCCACATATTCATCTTAGCTACTCTGCCATTCCTACTCTGGCTAGCAAGTGGCACTGGTAGCAATCTTGAGATAACTACCTTTGAGGTCCTACTTTTTAGTTTAACTCCTAACTCCTTAAATTCAGCTTGTAGGACCTCATCCTGTTTTTTTTTTAACCTATATCATTGTTGGGCATATGCACCACGACAGCTGGCTGTTCATCCTGCCCCTCCAGAATGTCCTGCAGCCGCTCCAAGGCATGCCTGACCCTTGCACCTGGGAGGCAACATACCATCCTGGACTCTCATTTGCAGCTGCAGAAACACCTATCTATACCCCTTACAATTGAATGCCCTATCGCTATAGCTTTGCCACTCTTTATCCTGCCCTTCTGTGCCATGAACCTGGCTGCTGCCACCTTCCCCTGGTGAGCCATCTCCCCCAACACTATCCAAAATGGTATACCTGTTTTGGCGGGGGATGACTACGGGGACCCCTGCACTGCCTTTTTACTCTTCCTCTGTCTGTTGGTCACCCATTCCCTATCTTCTTCCGTAATTTTTATCTGCGGTATGACCAACTTACTGAACATGCTGTCCACAATTTCACAGCCTCAAGGATGCTCCAAAGTGAATCCAGCTGCAGCTCCAGAGATGTCAAACTGTCAGATAGAAACTGCAGTTGGACACACTTCCTGCACGTGAAGGAGTCAGGGACGTCGGAACAGTCCCTGGATTCCCACCTCGCACAGGAGAAGCATGACACAGGTTAACAACAGTAGCAAAGGGAAGAGGAAATAAGAGAGAAGAAAAACTACTCACCAGTGACTCACTTACCTGCTGCCTGTGACTTCATGGTTAAACTTCCTTCTACTTCTCCTTTACCCTCATGGGTTCAGTAGCTGCAGTGGTTTTCTCCTCCTCCAACTGCCTTACCTCGCTGGTGATCGCCCTTCTCACTGAAGCCCAATATTCACTTAAGCCTACACCTAAACCTTCAGCAGCACATCAACCACAAAATGGTTGCTCCAAAAATGGCCGCTCCACTATAGCTTGCCTTCCTTTTATTCGCTCCTGGGCAGTGACTGAAGAACAATAAAATAAATTGTAATACAATCGAATATCAGAGAAGGTCAAATTTATTCAACATTCTCACTCTAACCTCATTGTGGGTGCGTGAACCAGATAGGTTATAGTGCAACGTATCCTGACCCGCAGTAAATTGACAGAGTATTGACATAACATATTCCCTTAAGTGACATTAGCAGAAAGATACTGAGCTATTGAATACAGTAATTAATGCAGTAAAAAAAAAATTCCCAAGCAGCCTGTTATTCATTGAATCGATAGACTTCGAGAACAACTGCTGCCTGGGACTGCTTATAAGGGTCTAAGCTAACTGATAAATTCAGATGACACCATGCGTAGCTTAAGCAACTTATTGTTTGAGTGCCAAAATCTTGAGTAAACAGATGTTTGCAGGCTGTAGAAGCAGACACAGTAGAACTGGGTATTATAATCTATATATGTTCTAATAAACCTCAAGGTCTGATAAATGTGTCTTTCTTAATCCTCACAAATTTATTATAATGTGGACTGACTGTAATTTCTGAGATAGTAGGAACTGCAGATGCTGGAGAATCCGAGACAACAAGGTGCAGAGCTGGATGAACACAGCAGGCCAAGCAGCATCATAGGAGCAGAAAGGCTGACGTTTCGGGCCTAGACCCTTCCTCCCACCTCAAGCCGCACTCCCATCTCCTACCTACTAACCTCATCCCGCCCCCTTGACCTGTCCGTCCTCCCTGGACTGACCTATCCCCTCCCTAACTCCCCACCTACACTCACCTTTACTGGCCCCATCCCCGCCTCTTCGACCTGTCTGTCTCCTCTCCACCTATCCTCTCCTCTATCCATCTTCTATCCGCCTCCCCCTCTCTCCCTATTTATTTCAGAACCCGCTTCCCCTCCCCCATTTCCGATGAAGGGTCTAGGCCCGAAACGTCAGCCTTTCTGCTCCTGTGATGCTGCTTGGACTGCTGTGTTCATCCAGCTCTGCACCTTGTTGACTGTAATTTCTCATTTGTTATCTCATTTGAGAATGCCTACAGGCTGTTTATTTGGTATCCATGCTTATCCAAGCTAAATAATGGTTTATAATTACCATCTTACCGCTATGGCAAGTTAGAATAAAGGCAAAATGCTCAACAAAAATCTTGCATATCTGTTGTACTTGTGCTCATTATTTTAAAAACCATTCCTTTGATTTTGTTTTTGCAACAATTTTGTGATATTTGGGATGGACTTCTAATCTCCAGTCCTGTATTGCTGTAGCCACCTCAAAAAAATTCCTCAAACAAAAAGACTTTTTTATCTAAAAAAAATGGATAGCTTTGCAGGGGGAGAAAAAAAAACATTGTGACATGTACACTGTTTTAAAAATGTACCTATTGATTTGCTTTTGCTCTCATATTCATTTCAAATGGAAGGCAGAACAAAACAACATCAGCTGGCTTTGATTTATTCCAAAGCTTAGCAGGCTAATGACCTTTCATCTTATGCCATTTTCACAGTAGCAGTTTGAGCCTTCGATCAACAGTAACAGGCTGAGTCAGAGGGTCATGGGTTCTACCTCCCTCCAGTGACTTGGGAACATAATCTTAGTTGACACTTCAGTTATATCCGAGGTAGTGCTGTGCTGTGCTGTCGTCTGTTGCAGAAGGCTCAGTAATTGGATATTTTCAACCATTTAGCATTTTTCTGGCAAGATTACAGACAGAAAGTCAAAATATTTATTTTTATTGAAGGGTTCGATGTTTAGACTGTGCCTTTAGTTAAATTCCATCCACATGTCTTATGCCAAAGAAAGCTTGAAAAAGTGTGTCACTTTGAAAACTCTTGTCAACGAATCAAAATTCTTAAAAATAGTTTTTAATGCAACAGCTGGCAGAGGCCAGACCAGTGTATCCATTGAGCAGATCAAAGGAAAAGAATATTGCAAAAGCTAAATAACGGCAGAATTAGAGATATATAAAAGAACAATGAACCTTTTTTTTTCTGAAGAAGGGTCTAGGCCCAAAAGGTCAGCCTTCCTGCTCCTCTGATGCTGCTTGGCCTGCTGTGTTCATCCAGCTC
>NC_063339.1:20219833-20226268 GCF_021869965.1 Rhincodon typus
CTTCCTGCTCCTCTGATGCTGCTTGGCCTGCTGTGTTCATCCAGCTCTACACCTTGTTATCTCAATGAACCATATTTGACAGGTTATGGTGAGGTTGGGAATAAATATGTATGGGCATTAAGTAAAACAACCAGACGCATTACGTAAGGCTCAGTCTAAACAGCTGATATCAAATGTGCTGATTTTTAAATACATATTCATGTGATTTGGGCTTTGCTGCCAAGACCAACCCAGATCACCCTTGAGAGCAGTCACGAATCAATCACATTGCTATGAGGCTGGAGTCACATGTCAGCCAGACCAGGTAAGGGCAATACATTTTCACAGCAATTGATGGTTGCTGTATGATGTTATAGATTTCAGGCGAGACAGGCCAGTATCTTTTAGACAGTTTTTTGGCATCACAACATGTAATGTTCTGGTGTAAAGGTACCCATCTTATCTTTTTTTGTATGATGGAGTCAGTACATTGTCTTCACTCAGTCAGCTGTGTACTTTACAATAGCACGAATAAGCACAGAAACCAGATTATACATGTAAGTCTGGGATATTGTAGCTGTGTATATAGCTAGTGTTGTTAATAAATTTCAAGATATATAACTCAACAAGAACATGAGTTTCCATGCTATCAGGCATAGGTACTTGGGACCAGGAGTAGGCCATTCAGCCACGCTCACCAATTAATACAATCATAGCTGATCAAGCCTTTTATCCCTACTATTCCCCCAACCCTTTACATCATTGGTAACCAAACATTGTTCAACTTTGCTTTAAATATGCCAAAGATTGTACTTCCATCGCCAATAAGCTCATCTGGGATCAGTTCTGTGCCTAGGGATTGCTGAGATGAATTTCCAGTGATCAATGGATGGTCAAGATTGTCTGTGACCAGAATTTCTAAGCTACAGTTCCGAGGAAGCGTCACCGGAGCCAAAACGTTAACTCTGATTTTTTCTTCATAGATGCTGTGAGACCTGCTGAGCTTTTCCAGCAACTTCTGTTTTTGTTCCTGATTTACAGCATCCATAGTTCTTTCGCTTTTTTTCTAAGCTACATTGTTGTTCGGTGCATGAGATGTATGTGTGGAATTCTATGGTAACTGATGTTTTAATATCAAACCTATGAATGCCTGGTTAATGCAATAAATCCTTTGAAGAGCTTTACATCACCTACAAGTGGAGCCTTTGAAAAAAAGAGAAAAAAAACAACCTACTCTGTTCATCCTGGTTGTGCTGGCAGCCATATTTCATGTTTATTCCACACTTGAGGTTTGGTTGAAGATGGAAGATTTTCCAGATTGTACTAGTGGCAATGAATTGCAGGCTCTACCTGTCTTCTACGTATCCCACTTACTTGATCATCAGGCTCCATGCTTTATTGCAGTTCCTGTCAACTCCAACAGTTTTAAATCTCGCCTCATTCCAGCATAATCCACTTATTTAAAGATTCATATCTCCAGTTGATCCCCCAAGCCCCAGACTTTCCACACAGCCATATCTAGTATCATGTTCCACTGCCTCCCCACACCTCATCAATGCCAGGGTGCTAGTGACCAAAGAAGACCCTTCCCTCCTGTAGTATATCGGCTCCAAATCTTATTTCTAGAGCGGCTGCCTTCACTGTGATTGTCACCTCAGAATCCCAGCATGATGTCTTCCATCCCCACACTTGACTTCCTCAGTTTAAAGTAATTCCCCTTAATGTTTAGTATCTAATCACCCAAGACTGACTGTAGCTTTGCCCCTGGACTGACTTGGGAAGACCACCTTGAGCAAGGATGGACCATTCTCCCTAAAAGATTTCTGTTTAGCTTTCTGACTGACTTTCCAGCAACTCTTGGACTGGTCAGACTCAATCTGCAGAAAGTCTGTGGCTCAATCCCTAGAATGTGAGGACTCAGAGGCTTGAAAGCACCAAGTAGCTGACTGACTGTGGTTCAACTCCCTGGACTGAGATCAGATGATGCCTTTGACTGTCTGTGGTGGCACTACCTGACTGACTATCAGCCTAAGGACTACACTCCCTAGACTTTCAGACATGTTTCTCATGGAAGCTGTTGTCTTATGCTGGAGATGTGACATTGACACAGCACAGTGTGGTACAGCAGCATTTACATCCATTTGACTTTTTAGTGCTGGCAAACATGACAAGCTGTCTGGCTTTCTGTCTGTGCGGAAAGGCATGGAAGGGCAGAGCTATTGTGAGTCTCTAAGTACTGAATGAAGCAGCAAATGCTCTTAAAAGGTAAGGCAAGGCGGATCCCTGTGAGTGTCCAAGCAAGCACAAAGTGAATGAATGCAAAAGCAAGCTAAGAGTCAAACGATGACCAGGCAATGACCACTTGCAACAGAGAGAGTCTAACCATTGTCCCTTGACATTCAGTGATGTTATCAAGATTGAAGCTCCCATGATCAACATCCTGGTGTTTAGCATTGACCAGAAACTGAATTGGACTAGCCAGATAAATAGAGTGGCTATAACAGCAGGATAGAGGCAGTGCGTGGTTCCTTCACACACTAACGGTCTCATGGGCTGCATAAGGGCACAGAGCTGCTTTTCTCACACATTGAACTGTAAGAATGTCAGAACATGCTCTTGCACGAAATGCTGCATTTCTTTCGTGATATGGTTGGAACGGGTGTGGTGGGGCACAAGGTTTCAGCAATCCTACAGCACTTAGAATCTCCCATTGTGTTTGTGCCATATGCTCTGTGTAGCAGACAACAGAATACAGTCTACTATATCAGAGGTCAAGTTAGAACCATACATGACCCTGTTTGTCAGTGGCCTCCATGTCCTACTATATCCAGGGTCACGATAAAGTCATATGTGACTAGTCAGCTGTCACACATTACGCAAGATATTCTTTGTTTCGCTATTTCTCACAGTATCATTGAATGGTCCCTTATTGATCCAATGTAACTAGTTTTATCATTGGTGCAGTCGCTTTTTAACAAAGAAGCAGAGAAGTTGAGAAGAAACAATGACATCAGTAAGTCCAGGACTTCTTTTGTCCTGAGTTCAATGTATTTAGGTCAATGTATATGTGCAAATACATTTTTGTAAATTCTGTACCAAAATATGTTCAGCACAAAGTAATTCTACACTTATTCCAGAATCATGCTAATGTGGTCCAGCTAACAAAAGAAAGACTTAAAGGAGGATCTTGTGTCTTTTCCTGCAGTGAGTTTAATGGAAGGGACCATGAGATACAGTCTGATGCAAGGTTGCTTTTTAGCTCCGGGGTTAGAGTCTCTCCTTCAACACACTCACTGTCTGGGGCTAAGCATCAGGAAGTGGGTTCTGGCTCCATTGCCTTTGATGCCACACATTGCCACATAATCTAGCCCCCCCCCCCCCTCCCATTTGCCCCTATCCCCTCCTATCACTGGAATCCAGTGATGATTTAGCCCTTGGGCAGTTCTTCTGGTTAGAGACAGCTCTCAGTCAGCCAATTTTCATTCCCAGGGTGCCTGATCCCAGGGGAATGTCTGTCACTGGTAAGCCAAGTGCCTGATTGGGGCGAGATGCAATGGACCTTCCTGAAAAAAGGCAATGCAGGCCTCTTGCTGATTCTGTAGTCAATGGCTGATGTCTCTTTCGCCCCCACAAGAATCTACCCTTTCATTTTTTAAACCAAGTTTGCAATCATGTTTGAGGCATAATTGTGTGCATGTAAGTGGATACAACTTTTTAAAACTTGTTTTGACCTAGAGACTAATACTGATGGCTTTTAATCTCTGGTTATGTATCCCTTAAAACCAGTTGCACTCAAGCCACAGAGTTAATTTATTAGCTGAGTGACTGCACCCCAAAGCACAGAGTATTTCTCATGGAGTTTTGAGTGTTGAGCCTGCATTATGAAAGTGTTAGATTAAAGAAGTATAGCAGATTGTTTCATACATCTGACAATGCAAACAGGGTAATAACATATACTCAGGACCAAAATTATCTCAGCAGTAATTAAAAAGGAGAAATATTTTCTTTATGATGAGGGTACAATAATAAAATATCCCTTGTCAGGCAAACATTCCAACATCAAGGTTCAAGGCAAATTTCATAGGGTTACCAGTACAAGAGGAGGACTTCCTAATGATGCCTTTGTTCAGGAGGGATACATTCCAAGTTTTCTCACATGCCAGTGATATAACAAAGTGACATCTGCAATGCTCCTGTGTAATCAAGTAAATCATTAAGTGCTGTCCTGAATGGAAGTGCTTGACAACTTGACAAAGATAAATTTGTCATTGCTTTCTTGGGAATTAATGAAGCTCCCAAATTTTAATGAATTACTTTCAACATCAGTGCTGTCTTCCCTGAAGCTATGGCATTGATTAATACTGTACTTTGAAATATCTGTGATACAATGGGTAAGCTTCTATGGACCTGTTTCTTTCTCCTCATTGGGATGGTATGTTCTCTGCAAATTTTTTATTTAGTTTAGAAGTTGGCATCAATTTAAAAGATTTTCGTTCACAATAAATATCCATTAATTGAGAAAGTAATCAGAAGTAAAGTCAAAGATGATGAGAGTGCACAACAGACCTGTTACCAATTGAAAGAGAAAGATAAAATGACATTTCCAGTATGCAGCGGAGGTGAATCATATTTCAGTAACGTGCGGCATTGGTGTAAGGTTGTATTCTGTGTCTTGTCCTTTTTGTAGCTTTTCATGCAGGGCGTGGGTTCCCCACCAAGAGGCCACTGGCCTGGGAGGGCCCTGAAAACAAAGCTCAGTTGGGATTGGGAAACCCCCTCAGAAGAGTTCTTTGTGGGAGATCCTGAGGGCCAGAGTGTGAATTGAAGAAGGGTTTGACCCCAGATGATGCAGAGGGAGTAAGAGCAGCAGATGGAGTGCAGAACTGCAGTGCTGGAGGGAAAAGGCCACTGACCATAATGCTGGCTAGAGGACTGGAAAGAGAAACTGGAGCATATATTTCTACTGGACACCTAAGCAGACCATCTGTATAACACTCTGGAGTCTGAGAAGTGAAAAGAGAGGAAGATTCTCTTCCTGCAGGGCAGACAAGATAACTTGGTTCCGTGGTCTTGGGAAATTAGCACAGTTAGCTCCACCAACTGAACATTGTCACTTTTCTGTTTAGTGATCAGGAATTCATCTTCAAAATGTCCAGCTGGTGGATCTGGAGTGTCAGATAAATGCACTATATAAATATCTTGTTTCTCAGAATACAGCTTTTCCTTTGACTTTTTTTGTTCATTTTATTGTTTCCAATATTGTCTCCTTTCCTTGTGTATCTTTCAAAACAGTCCCAATCCTCTGGCTTTGCCACATTGCTTTTGTTTGTTGCAATTTGATGCAATCCTTAACTTCTGTATTTTTATGTATTCATTCACAAGATGAGGGCATCACTGGCTGGACTGGTATTTATTGCCCACCCCTAATTGCCCAGAGTGCAGTTAAGAATCAACGACATTGCTGTGAGTCTGGAGTCATATGTAGGCCAGACCAGGTCAGGATAGCTGTTTCCTTCCCTAAAGGACATTCGTGAACCAAATGAATTTTTCTGATAATCAACAATGAATTCATGGTTATCACTGGATTCTTAGTCCCAGATGATTTTTTTAATTGAATTTGAATTTCATCATCTGCTGTGGTGGAATTTGAATGAAGGTCCCCCGAACATTACCTGAGTGGCTGGATTAAAAGTCTAGCAATAATACCACTCGGCCATCACCTCCCCAAGGCAGTGATTGATTTATCCCTTTCCTCGAATCTTTCTTTCTTACTGAGATATATTTTTGTTGTTAGCCATAGACTATTTTCTTAAATATCTGACATTTTTCATAACCAACTTTGCTGTTAAACTTCTTTCCCAGTCCACTCCAGCCAGCTTTGTCCTCATCCCTTTCTAATTGCCCTTATTTAAGTTTAGCACAGTTGCTTCTCACCCTAGCTTCTCTCTCTTAAACTAAAAGCTAAATTCTACCTTGGGGATCTTTTAGTCTGATCGTTTAATAAGCTTGCCTCATTATACATCAGATCCTAAATTACATGGTCCATCATTGGATTGACAGCTTATTGTTCTAAGAAACTGTCACAAATACATTCCGCAGTCTTCCTTATGTTTACCTCTGCCAAGTTGACTTCTTTAATCTCCATGAGGATTAAAGCCACTCATGATTAATGTACTTTTTTTTTCCACACCTTCATTATATGCTGATTCATTCTCAGTCCTACTATGTAGTTATCTATATTTATCTCTTAAAAGTATACTGATATAAGCACATGTAAATGTAATGCACCACCCTTTGTGTAGACAGTGTTCTTGAATCACACAGTACAATCCTTCATTAATTAACCAGTACTTTCACTCCTAACTTGAAACTGACCCTCCATTAGATAGCGATAACACAGTGTGGAGCTGGAGGAACACAGCAGGCCAGGCAACATCAGAGGAGCAGGAAAGCTGA
>NC_063339.1:20226668-20269937 GCF_021869965.1 Rhincodon typus
GATTTTCTGAAGAAGGGTCCCGACCCAAAACATCAGCTTTCCTGCTCCTCTGATGTTGCCTGGCCTGCTGTGTTCCTCCAGCTCCACACTGTGTTATCTATGACTTCAGCATCGGCAGTTCTTACTATCTTTGAGCGAGTTATAATTTCATTAGATAGATACTCTCCTGTGCATTTGTGGCATTTCCATTTTCATTTGAATATCAAAGATATTTGAGGCTGTTTTGAGGTGGAAAAGTACAGAGTTCCAATCAAAATTCTTGGAGCTCTCATATCCCTACTCAACAGTACATAAACATTCACTTCTTCAGTCATCGGAATCCTGTTCTTAATTGACTGGAATTGTAGCAGCTCAAAACATTAATGAAAGTCCCAAAAAACAAAATTAGCCCAACTAGAATGTTTTATCTGTTAGGAGCGCTGACTGCAAATTTAGATGAACAGGTTGTCAAACTCACATAAGATTTTTCAAAATAATAATGAATAAACTACATCAATATGCCTGATGACTACCTTACACAAGTTCATGATGTAGAATCCAGTAATCTAAAGCTCTGTTCATTACAATTATATCAATTGGTCATATATGAATGCAATAATTTCATATGAAAAAGTGTGCGTGCATATATGCTGTAGCAATTAGGATTTGGAACTAGTTATCACATGGTGTAACTCAGTTGCTTTTAAGCTAAGTTAGGTATGCATATAATGGACAAAGCAGACAAATTAAGATGAACGAGGGTGGGAGCAGGTTCATGTGGATCATTTCTACTGGTGCAAAGCGGCTGGGCAGAACGACGCACTCCCACACTGAAAATCCCATTAACCTTTCATCAATGAGACATGAGTTGGAATGCAACGCTGACACATGGACTGAATACTTCCCTCTTTATGGCTGATAAGATCTCTCAGCATAGTAGGACCGATTAGCCTCAATCCAATTCCTGTTGAACACAATTTAGAATTCACAGCCAGCCAGGTAAACACAAAACAGTGCAAAGCAGTATTATAATCCTCCTTTGACAACTATTCACAGTGCCTTTTCCATTTGTGTACTCTAGTTACCATTTGCAATTTTGTGGGCAGATGAATTAATGGCACTGTCATGAAATTTGGTGGAATGTGGAATTATTACATACATCCCTTTTTAATAATACATGTTTTTTAGTGAAGCTTGAAGGGTATCAATAAAATTTAGCTGCAATTCCAGGTACAATGAGATTGAGCTGTTCCATAGTTTCCTGTTTCGCTCCATTTTAACCACGTTACTGAGGTTACTGCTCAAACCATAAAGCTGACAGGGCAGCTCTGCAGCATTTACGTTAAGGCAAGCCATAGTATCAAAATCAGGCATTCGTTAAAACTAACAATTGAGGACAAATTTCAGTAAGAACTTCATTATATGTGGTATGTTATCTGATGAGAAGCAATTGAGATAAAAACCTTGGATTCATTCAAGATCAGGTTAGATAATGAGATGGACTAAGCACTGTGTTTTTGAATAAACAAGACAATAGGCACTGAATGTCCTACATTGATGAATTGTTCTGGTGTCTATCGCACAACTGTACATGACATTCTTGTTCAGGCTAACAAGTAAGAGTATTTCCGTGCACTTATTACTCACGAAGGAACCGCAATTCCTAATACTGCATAAAAGTAACATATCAATTTTCACATTGGCAAAACCTCTTGTGTTATAACTGGCTTTGAGATAGGCCTCACCATGTCTCATATTTTATATCACGTATGCACTTTACAGAATGCAAGTAATTGTTCTTGCACAACGTCTCTATTACCCCTGCATCTGTCTCGGGTCCTACGCAAAAGAGAAGAGATCAATCTCATGAAAGATTCACCACAAATTTTTCAAACTCAAATTCGCACATCCCATTATACTCCAGCAACTGAGGTACTTAAAATTCATTGAACTAGAACGAGCAAAAAAAAGACAACAATAAATATTCTACAGTTATCGAGGTGAAATTTCTTTAAAGTTTGTTTTGGCACATCAGCATGAGAAACTAAGAATATCTCATTGTAATGTTCCTAAAAGCAAGAGGACAATTTTAATCACAAGGGAGCGAGGAAGAGGGTTTGGGCGGATGGTTTAAAATTTCCAAAGCCTGAAAGCCAAGCTAACTGGATACTGATTGTGGCAGAGATGGGTTGGAGGTAAACAACTAAGCCAAGATATGGGTGAGTAGTTTAAATATTTTTAATGAGGATAAGTATCTGAAGTTTTACCAGGACTGAAATTTCCATGCCTGCAGGCCATAAGCCCCAAGGTTGCGAAGATACAGTAACTGAAGGGATACATCAGTGGCCGGATTCTGCAAGCAATTACTTATCGAGCATTGTGTGTGGCACAATAGGAGTCAGAATGCATTGTCCCAGACTCACAAAAGGACCTGTTGCAACTGGCTTCCCTCTCCTATCATATAACCTCCCCATCCACAGTCTCTGCCTGAACTCACATTCAACCTGTACCTTAAAGAGCTTGACTGCAGCATGGAATTCTCTCATTCTCCTAATTTCCCTTGTGATTAAAATTGTCCTCTTGCTTTTAGGAACATTACAATGAAATATTCTTAGTTTCTCTTGCTGATGTGCCAAAACAAACTTTAAGAAAGAATTCACCTCAATAACTGAAGACTATTTATTATTCCCATGTTTTTTTTTGGTTCTAGTTCAATGAATTTTAAATACCTCAGTTGCTGGAGTATAATGGGCTCAAATTTGAGTTTGAAAAATTTGTGGCGAATCTTTCATGAGGTCGATCTCTTCTCCATTGTGTGGGACTCAAGACAGATGCAGGGCTGATAGAGAGGTTGTATGAGAACAATTATATGTATTCTGTGAAGTGCATACGTGATGTAAAATATGAGATATGGTGAAGCCTATCTCATAGCCAGTTACAAGACAAGAGATAGTAGGAACTGCAGGTGCTAGAAAATCTGCGATAACAAGGTGTAGAGCTGGATGAACACAGCAGGCCAAGCAGCATCATAGGAGCAGGAGCATTTCTGATGAAGGGTCTAGGCCCGAAACGTCAGCTTTCCTGCTCCTATGATGCTGCTTGGCCTACAATACAAGAGGTTTTGCCAATGGGAAAATTGATATATTAATTTTAGGCAGCATTAGAAATTACAGTTCCTCAGTGAATAATAAATTTAGAGGCAGACATCAAAGCAGGAGGAACTTCCACAACCACAAAAGGCAAAACTTTTGAGTTCCACCTCTTGTGTCGAGCAAAGTTTGCTAATATCAATCAATGCCGTAGCCTTGGTTGGACAAGTTTTAGGCCTAGAAAGACTTCACTGCTGGCATTGTAAGCACTTAAAAAGAAACCAGACTGCATATGACTGTGTTCTCTTATGAGCTAATGAACTTGAAGAGGCTGAATCATAACACTTAAAGCACTTGCACAAAGCCTTGTTTATGAAGAGCAAGGTAACTAAAGTAGTACATCAGAGCTTGGAGGAAGAGGCCTATTCTGCTATGTACATACCTTATGTATAATCACGTTTGTAAAGAGACGTGTTTCCCATTTTTGGCTATGAGGATTGTGTCCCTAAATCTAATTTGAACAGGCAAAGATGTTAATGAGCATTCATGACATACTGATGAATACAAAACAGGTCATCAGGAAAGATGTTCTGGAAGAAATCTGTCAGCAGCTGAAACACAATTACTGACAAAGAGAAACAGCAGCAGCTGTGCAAGAAGGTAATCTTACCACTCCAAGGATAAAACATCACACAAAAGATGGTAAGGAGTACTGGGACAAGAGTGTGATCAAGAAAAAATGAGAAAAAAAATCAAAACTTAAGCGCACAGAAAGACCTGAATGAAGATGTTTCTCTAAGGAAGAAACGAAGGCTCCAGTGGGTAAAATTAGAGATCCCTCAGGGAAAAGGGAATAATGTTATTTTTTAAAAAAAGTGGCATAAGGATCAGAAAGGGAAAGCAAGGCAGTGTAAAAGAGAGTCCTCACCAATAAGCATCATTGCCATTAAGGTCAGACTGCGTGTCATAGAGATACACAGCATGGAAACAGACCTTTCGGTCCAACTTGTCCATGCTGACCAGATATCCTAAATTAATCTAATCCCATTTGCCATCATTTGCCTCATATCCCTCAAAACCCTTCCTATTCATATACACATCCAGATGCCTTTTACATGTTGTAATTGTACCAGCCTTCACCACTTCCTCTGGCAGGTCATTCTATACACGCAGTATCCTCTGCGTGAAAAAGTTGTCCGTTAGGCTCCTTTTAAATTTTTCCCCTCTCACCTTAAACCTATGCCCTCTAGTTTTCGACTCCCCTACCCCAGGGAGAAGACCTTGTCTATTTATTCTACCCATGCCCCTCATGATTTTATAGGCCTCTATAAGGTCACCACACAGCCTCTGATGCTCCAGGGAAAATAGCCCCAGTCTTTGTAGAATCATAGACTTCATCATCACAGAATCTCTACAGTGTGGAAACAGGCCCTTCAGCCCAACAAGTCCACACTGACTCTTGGAGCATCCCACCCAGACCCATCCCCCGATAACACATCTAAGCTACACATCCCTGAACACTGTGGGCAATTTAGCATGGCCAATCTACCTAACCTGCACATCTTTGGACTGTGGGAGGAAACCAGAGCACCTGGAGGAAACCCACGCAGACACGGGGAGAATGTGCAAACTCCATGCAGACAGTCACCCGAGGGTGGAATTGAACCCCGGTCCCTGGTGCTGTGAGGCAGCAGTCCTAACCACTGAGCCACCGTGCTGCCCTTAAATCTTGCCCTCTACTCAGCCTCTCCCTATAGCTCAGACTCTCCAACATCCTTGTCAATCTTTTCTGAACCCTTTCAAGATTCACAACATCCTTCCTATAGCAGGGAGACCAGAACTGCATGCACTATTCCAATAGTGGCCTAACCAACGTCCTGTACAGCTGCAACATGACTTCCCAACGCCTATACTCAATGCAGTGACCAATAAAGGCAAGCGTACCAAACGCCTTCTTCACTGACAGTGAAGGATCAGAGAATAAATTTAACAAGAGGCTACAAAAATGAGGAGGACTTATAATTTGCTCCAGCTAAAACATGCATACTTAAAAGAATCTATTAGCAGAGTCTAGCAGTCAAAAAATGTCAAAAAAAAAGAAAGATTTAAAAGAACTGGGATTCAGTATCAAGCTGGGATGTTGGTGGTAAGATTTATAAAGGCAGCAACCAGAGGACTTTATTTACAAATTGTTTGCATAAGAAAGTGTGATGCACTTTGGGACACAGAAAGTGGGAAAACGTTCATTTTTTTTTCCCAGGAAGAAGAGGGAAAATCCCATCTTGCCTGCAGAAATGGGAAAACCCTGAAAAAGGACAAGAAGCCACCATATTGATAATATAAAAATAAGTCGGCAACACTAAGATGGAAAAAGCCAGTAAGCAGGAAATTAATGTTACAAAACAGATTTAATATGCTTGAAAGTATAAATTAGCACAGAACATCCATTAATACAACTATTTAAGGCTTTATTGAAGAACTAAATACAGCATCACAGATATACTGAGTTTAAAAGACTGTATTAAAGGAAATACTGTCAACATTGCTGGAGTACATAATTCTACTTTAAATAGCATTTGTGAATGCAAGAGTACAAGTTTAGGGAATAGCTGATTACAAACGGTAATACAGATTTAAAACAGCCAAAAAAAATTGAGCTAAAGAAATTGAAACGAATTTAAGAATTCAATATCAGGGACAGACCGTACAGAACACTAGTTCGGACTTCATGGAGATGACAGTTCTTTAAGATGCAGAAGTTCTTCCCTAGTAATATCAAGACTGATGCTGAGCAAGTAAATATATTATTAAATGGATACATTGTTGGTGGGGTCTGGTTGAGGTGATATGAACAGACAAAACTTCCAAGAGAGCTCAGACGTTTTGATGATGTCCTACAAGCTATTGATAAGTACTTCACTTTAAGAACAAATAATCCTTGAATGAATAGAGTTTATCAGAAGAGATAATCTTCCAGGAGAATCTTTAGACAAGTTCATCAATGACCCCTACAGATTTGTTTTAAAAAGCTGTGAACGTGGAGTTTGGAAATCAGAATTCATATAAGGCAGAGTTGCTATTGGAATTCCTGATAAAACCTTATCAGATTTCATGTGGTCCAAGGATAACTTTGGATGAATCTATTCAACTCATGCAGAAGGCAGAAAGACTCATAGACAGATCCAGAGAGAAGACCAATTCTGCCTCAAGAGGATAACTAAGTCAACTCAATTCATACATTTTGGACATTTTAAAGAGGCATGTGACAAAGCTACACAGAGAACAAGGGGCTTTTATGGTGCAGTGGTCATTCCCTAACCCTGGGCATCCCACATGCCCAGATGTGTGTCTTAATGCGATAAACTGTTTGATTAACTTAACTACACAGAGAACAATCCAAACTCATGATTCTAAACACTAGTGTCATCACAGCAGCACAAAGAGGGCTCACATATACAATGGCTGGCCATCACGAATGAATGCTAAATTTTGCAAAGTTGTCAGCCATTTTTATAAAGTGTAAAGTAAGATACAGTTTGAAACCAGTGGAAGCATTAGTGGTCATGTATACTGTGAGGTCCACATAATGGATCACTCACCGCCATTAGAAAATATACCTGCATTTGATGAGGTACCTCCATTAGAGAAGATGCCTGAGGCATTCCAGGAGAACAAACAAATCCACTGGAGTCAGAAGAGACAGAATTAGTCTATATTAATAGACATCTGGTTATTTGTTTGTTTGATGGAGGAGCAAGTGTCACTGTCCTATCAGACCAGCTATCATGGCTGACGAAGCAAAAGTTACAGCCTACAAAGATAAGACTATGTGGTGCAGGTGGAATTACTGTCAGAAACATAGGCATGCTACAATTTGTATTACAACACAATGTACACACAAGAGAACTGAAAATATACACATTGCTCACAAGCAACCAACTTCATTTTAAAATCTTCAAACATCTCTTGAGCTCAGTTTCATAGATCATCATAGATCATAGAATCTCTCCAGTGTGGAAACAGGCCCTTTGGCCCAACAAGTCCACAACGACCCTCAGAGCATCCCACTCAGACCCATCTCCCTGTAAACCACCTAATCTACTCATGGCCAATCCACCTCCAAAACTTTGGACTGTGGGAGGAAACCCACGCAGATATGGGGAGAATGTGCAAACTCCACACAGACAAGGGTCATTAACTCCACACCGGAGGGTGGAATCAAACCCGTGTCCCTGGTGCTGTGAGGCAGCAGTGCTAACCACTGAACCAGAAGAGTTGGAGGAGATCCTTGAACTCCCAGAGAACAACTGATCCAGGACCAAATATTCCAGTAAGATCACTTAGGGTGGATAGGAGAGCTGTTTCACATGGTAAACATACAAAACATCATAATATTCACAAGAGTGGTGGAAATGTATTACCTCCTGCCTTTTAAAACTGAACAGCCAATGCCAGTGACATAATTAGCATTGTGTGAGCTTCTTTCTTTAGGTAACATGGTTGAGAGACTGAAAAAGTTTACATCACTCATTAAAAAGCCAAAATTAATTACTGGAATGTCCAGCCTGATCTACACAGGAGCTTGGCCAATGTCCACAGATCCAAGATATGGTCAAGAAGAAGAAACAGTCCATTCTACATATCCAGGAAAAAACTATCTCACCCAATTAGAAAGACATCACCTGATCCAGAAAACATGGATAGAAGAAAAAAACTTATTTCAACAAAGCAGTTGACTTCCAAAACAGAGATTCAGGAAATTAAGGATCATCCAGCTAAGGTAATGAACCAACAACAATTGTTGGGTCAACAAGATACAAAGAACGATGTCCTCCACAAAAGGTATTGGAGAGATGAAAGGTCATCCAGTAAAGAATGGTCCACAGATCAGTCAATGATCATCAAAGAAGAAACCTATCATTCTTTCATGTCTGAAGAGAATATGTTCTGAGAGAATTGTAAAACGTCCAAATCACCTGTATTTTTAATGTTAGACAGTTGGGATGAATGTGATGAGATATATGTAAAATAGCTTTATAGATGATTGAATAATGGATTTACAATGGGGGAATAAAAAAAAAACTTGATGGAGGATGTTGCAGAAGGCAATGTTTCTGAAGTGATTAGACTTCACTTCACATTTTTTGCACCCGTTCTACTGACATAATATGCAGTTTGTGCTGGATACAAAGAATTCTACTCTAGTTTTCAGAGTGAGTGGATTATCTGTATCAGCTCCATAAAGGTCTTAGTAGTTATGCCTGATGAAATGCAGTTGCACTTAAAGCTGTCATGCAATAAACATTTTTTTTAATTTTAAGAACAGTGCCTCTTCTGTAAATACTGCATGTTGGAATATCCTCTAGCTCTAGAAAAGCCCAAGATAAATGAGGATTGGTGGCAGTGAACTATTTTAAATGATCCTCAGATAGTGCCACATACTGGCAGAGTTGGTAAACACCATATGATGCCAGTAATATTCATCTGGGAAAATACTACATCCTTTCTGTGGGACAAAGAGTCTTGTCTGTCTTGCATTTATACAGCACTGTTAATAATCAACAGATATCACTAAACATTTTAAAGCTACAATGCATAGTGAAGTACAGTTAAAATGCCCACTTAACTGACTAGTTGCAGGCCAGAAAGCAGAGACAAAAAGAAAATCAAGTGAACAGTTTGGGAGGTTTACCACTACATTTTCTGCATTTTGGTATTCACAGTACTTGTAAACCCATTCATAAGAACATTAGAAATAAGAGCAGGAGTAGGTCATCTGGCCCATTCAGCCTGCTCTGCCATTCAATAAGATTATGTTTGATCTTTTCATGGACTCAGCTCCACTTGCCTACCCTCTCACTATAACCCTTAATTAATTTACTGTTCAAAATCTATCTATCTTTGCCTCAAAAACATTCAACGAGATAGCCTCAACTGCTTTACCCTTTGGGTGAAAACGTTCCTCTTCAATTCAGACCTAAATCTCCTCCACCTAATTTTGAGGCTATGTCCCCTTGTTCTAGTTTCACCCGCCAGTGGAAACTACCTCCCTGCTTCTATCCTACCTTTTCCCTTCATAATTTTATGTTTCTGTAAGAAACCCCCTCATTAGAACATAGAACATAGAACAGTACAGCACAGTGCAGGCCCTTCGGCTCATGATGTTGTGCCGACCTATTATCCTACTCTAAGATCAAACTAATCTGCATACCCTTCATTTTACTATCATCCATGTGTCTATCCAAGAGTCACTTAAATGTCCCTAATGTATCTGACTCTACTACCACCGTCGGCAGTGCATTCCACGCACCCGCCACTCTTCTAAATTCCAATGAGAGTACCAGTCTGTTTAATCTCTCCACATAAGCCAACCCCCTCAACTCTGGAATCAACCTAGTGAACCTCATCTGCATCCACTTCAGTGACAGTACATCCTTTCTCAAGTAAGGAGGACAAAACTGTACACAGTACTCCGGGTGTGTCCACCCTATATAGCTGCAGCATAACCTCCTTGCTTTCAAACTCCATCCCTCGAGTAATAAGGACAGTATTCCATTTACCTTCTTAATTACCTGCTGGACCTGCAAACCAACATTTTGTGAATCATGCACAAGGACATGCAGGTCCCTCTGCACAGCAGTAAGCAGCAATTTTTCACCATTTAAATAATAGTCTATTTTTATTTTATTCCTACCATAATGAATGGCCTCACATTTACCAACATTGTACTCCATTAGTCAGACCCTTGCCCACTCACTTAACCTGTCTATGTGGCTCTGCAGACTTCCAGTGTTCTCTGCACACTTTGCTCTACCACTCATCTTAGTGTCATCTACGACCTTGACATTACACTTGGTCCCCCGCTCTAAATCATCGATGTAAGTTGTAAATAATTGCATTCCCAACACTGAGGTACACCACTAACCACTGATCGCCAACCAGAAAACATTCATCTATCCCCACTCTTTACTTTCTGTTGGTTAACCAATTTTCTATCCATGATAATACATCACCCGTAATACCATTTACCTTTATCTTATGCAGCAGCTTTTTGTGTGGAATGCCTTCTGGAAATCCAGATACACCACATCCACCAGTTCACCACTGTTTACTGTGCTAATAATGCCCTGAAATAATTCCAGTAAATTAGTTAAACATGACCTGCCTTTCACAAACCCTTCCTGTGTCTGCCCAATGGGACAATTTCTATTAGATCTCTTACTATTTCTTCCTTGATTATAAATTCAAACACTTTCCCTACTACAGAAGTTAAGCTAATGGGCCTATAGTTACCTGCTTTTTGTCTACTTCCTTTTTTAAATAGTGGTGTCACATTTGCCATTTTCCAATCTGCTGGAACCGCCCCAGAGTCCGGCAAATTTTGGAAAATTACCACGAGTGCATTTGTTATTTCCCTCACCATCCCTTTTCGTACCTTGGGATGCATTCCACCAGGCCAGGAGACTTGTCTACCCTTAGTCCCATTAGCTTGGCCAACACTATCTTTTTAGCGATAATTATCATTTCTAGGTTCTCACCTGCCACAGCTTACTTGTCGCCAATTATTGGTATGTTATTTGTGTCTTCCACTGCGAAGACTGACACAAAAATATCTGTTCAACGGTCAGACATTTCCTCATTTTCCATTATCAAATCCCCCTTCTCAACCTCTAAAGGATCAATGTTTACCTTAGCCACTCTTTTTTTGTTTGATGTATTTGTAGAAACTTTTGCTATCTGTTATTATATTCTGAGCTAGTTTACTCTTGTAATCTATCTTACTTTTCTTTCTAGCTTTCTTCATGGCTTTGCGTTGACTTTTAAAGATTTCCCAATCCTCTGGTTTCCCACTAATCTTTCCTACTTTGTATTCATTCAGTTTCAATTTGATACCCTCCTTTTATTTCATCAGTTACTCATGGCTGATTATCCTTTTTCCTACAGTCCTTCCTTCTCACTGATATGTACTTCTGCTGAGCACTGTGAAAAATTGCTTTGAAAGTCTTCCACTGTTCCTCAGTTGTCCCACCATATAGTCTTTGCTCCCAGTCTACCTTAGCCAACTCCTCCCTCATCCCATTGTAGTGTCCTTTGTTTAACACGAGACACTGGTATTAGACTTTACCTTCTCACCATCCATCTGTGTTTTAAATTCAATCACACTGCGATCACTCCTTCCAGGAGAATCCCTAACTATGAGATCATTAATTATTCCTGCCTCATTACACAGAGGCTGGCTGTGAGGCCAGATCTAGGACAGTTTGCTCCCCTGTAGGCTCCACTACATATTGTTTGAGGAAACTATCATGTTTACATTCTATGAATTCCTCCTCAAGGCTGCCTTGACTGATTTGGTTTGACCAATCAATATGTAGATTGGAATCCCCCATGATAATTGCCATACCATTTTTATATGCATCAGTTATTTCTTCATGTATTCCCTGGCCCACCATGATGTTATTATTTGGTGGTCTTCAGTGACATTTTCCTCCTATTATTTCTAATTTCCACCCATGCTGATTCAACTTTTTTCTCCGTAGAACCTATCTCACCTCTCACTATTGCCCTGATGTCATCCTTAAATTCACAGCCAATGTCTGTTACTGTGGGTTCCAAAATCCCTATTTAAATGTATGTATCGGTTAGTAAAGGGACTGTATATTGATGTTTAATACATGTGGAAGACTTGAGGAAGGAAGGCAGCAGGATTCTCAAACTAAAGTAGAGCACATTAAAAAGTAATGGAAAAGCCATTAATATTGATCAACCAACCAAGCAATACAGTTGATCCATGTAAAAATGAAATGACAGAAATGAAAATAAATGAATCATCTCATCTCACCAAGCTCCCTATCTGGTGCATCATCCAATCTTGCTCTGATTCAGAGATGGAAGGTGTTCTTAGCTTCTCCCTTTCAAACGTTCACCTAAAAGCACTGCAGAGATCCGACAAACTTCACATTTGCATCACAAATGGTACGCAAGGTGGAATATAGAAAATTACAAGCGAAAATCTAATGCTGCCATTCCCTGTTAACTTGCACATCATGATGCCAAGTAACATTCATGCCAACAGTGTCAGGAAATTGGTATCTCAAACAAGAGGGAATCCAATGAGCGCCTTTGATATCCAATTTTGGTCATGTCCACAATCTGGTAATCCAAAGGTTCAGGCTAATGGTCTGAGGAAATGAATTCAAATCCCATCACTGCGGGGGCAGGAATTGAAACTCAATTTATATAACTGGAATTTAAAAATGAGCAGAATGGCAACCTCAAACCATTTTCATAGAAACACCATGTGATTCCTTACTGTCCAATAGGGAAGAAAATTGTCAGTTCTTACCTGGTCTGACCTACATGTGACTTCAGAATCACAGCTAAATGGTCTAGCAAGCCACTCAGTTATATCGAACCACTACCTAATAGCTTAAAATAGGATGAACCATCTAGCATCAGCCTAGCACTAGAAATGACAATGGCAAGCACAATCATGGACGAAGAAAGTGCTGGAGAAATTCAACGGGTCTGGGCAGCATTGGTAGAGAGAAAAACAGAGTTAACACTTTGAGTAATCTTTCAACAGAACTGAAAGCATCTGGGAAAGCAAATTATGGTAGAGTGAGTTTGGTGGAAGTGGGGAACTGTTAGAGGGCATGAATAGAATACACAGAGATGATGCCGAGAGAGAGAGAGAAAAAAGGAGGCAAACAAAGGGATTGCTGATGACTCAAGATGGAGGCAATGGTGAAAAGAATGCCAAAACAAAGTCATCCTACCTTACTTGCCAATATCTCATTCTCAATTCATCATCAGTTATCCCTTTATATGTAACATCTTTTGTTCTCCCTCTCTCTTTCATAATGTTAAATCTGTTTTTCTCTCCACAGATACAGTCAAACCTGTTAGGTTTGTCCAGCACTTTCTGTTTTTGTTTCAAATTTCCAGAATCCACAGTTCTTTGTTTTATTTTAACGACAAACAAATCCTTGTCAACCCTGTAAGGCCCTCCTTACTCACATCTGGAGATTTATCCTGTAATTGGGAAAGATGTCATTGAGATTAGTCAGGCAATAACCTGACATAGTTATACTCACGGAGTCTTACGTCATAATCTATGTCCCAGACTCCTCCACTACTATTGCCGAGTATGTCCCATTCCATCAGCAGGACAGAAGCGCCAGAGCACGTATACTATACGCATTATATATACTATATACAATCAGGAGGGAGTTGCCCTGTTAATATGCACATCAGAATGCCAAGTAACATTGATGCCACCAGTGTCAGGAAATTAGCACCTCAAACAAAAGGGAATCTAATGAGTGCCCTTTGACATTCAATTGTGGTCATATCCACAAACTGGTAATCCAAAGGCCCAGACTTCTTGCTTTTGGGAAAGCAAAACAATGATACTGGATCTCATGAAATCTCACAATATTAGGTCAAACATGAGCAAGGATCCCGCTAATTATTAGCCTCCTGGATGAAGAGTCAGTATTCTTCAATACTGAACACTACTTGAAAGAAGCAGTCAGGGTGGTAAAAGCTCAGAATATGCTGCAGATGGGGTATTTCAATGTCCATCATCAACAGTAGCTCTTTTTCACCATTATTGACTGACTTGGCCAGTGTCTAAAGGACATAGCTACTAATGTAAACTAAATCTATATCAGGTGATGAGGGAATCAACAAGAGGGGAAAAGAAAAAACATAATTGACTTCAACCTCACCAATGTAAATATTACAGAGGCATCTGCCAATGACCAAAATGATAAGAGTGATCACCCTACAGACCTTATGGACGCAAAGTTACATCTTCATCCATCGAACTGTGTGCCATGACCACCATGCTAAATAGGGTAGATTTTTGAACAGATCTAGCAACTCAAATTGGGTACACAGCAGTAGCAGAATTCACAATTTGCAACCTCATGATGTGGTATATCTCGCACTCTACCATTACCATCAAGCCAGGAGTTCAACCCTGATTCAATTAAGAGCTCAGAAGCTCAGGGTGTTGGCAAGAGTGGTACTAGAGGCACTTAAAATTGAAGTTAAAACCTGGTGAAGAAACAAAACAAGGCTGCTTGAGCACCAAACAGGATAAGCAACATGCGACGCAAAAAGTTAAGAAATCCCATAATCCATGGTTTAGGTCTATGTTTTGAGGTCCGGCCAAGTCATAAATGGTAATGGAAAATTAAACAACTCATTGCAAGAGGAGGCTCTAAAATATGCCCATCCACAATCATGTGGGAGCTCACCACACCGGTGCAAAAGATGAGGTATTTATACACATCTTCAGATAAAAGTGCTGAATAGAAGATCCATCTTGGTCTCCTCCTGAAATCGCAAACATCACAGATTTCTTCAGATAATAGCGATTATAAGAAACCGTTGAAAATACTGCATACAGCAAAGGGTATGGGCCCTGACAACATTATGGCAGTAATATAGAAGACTTGTGCTCCAAAATTAGCTGCACCTGTAAACCTACTGTTTTCGTACAACTCCAACATGAGCATCTGCCTGGCAACATGGAAAATTGCCCAGATATGCCCTGTCGCAAAAAAAGCTGGATAAAACTATCCTAGCCAATTGCTGCTAGATCAGTCTATTCTCTATCACCAGCAAACAGAAGGCATCACAGGCAGCTCTATCAACATCACTCAATAATAATCTACTCACCGACAGTCCATTTGGATTCTGCAAGAGTCACTTGGCTTCTGACCTTATTACAGTATTTGTCCAAACGTGGATAAAAGAGTTGAGCTTTACAGATGAGGTGGGAGTGACCACCCTTGAAATCAAGGCAACATTGGATCAAGAATGGCATCTAGGAGCCCTAGCATGGTGAGACTCGATGGAAATCAGGGAGAAAATTCTCCACTGGATGGATATCTAATACAAAATAAGATGGGTGAATGCTGGAAATTATTTTTCTTTATTTGTTCATTGGTTATGGGCATCATTTGCTTGGCCAACATTTGTTGTCCATTGCTAATTGCCCAGTGGGCAGCAAAGAGTCAAAGAAACATTGCTATAGGTGTTGAGTCAGAGATAGGCCAGACCAAGTAAAGATAGCAGATTTCTTTCCCTAAAGGATATTAATGAGCAAGATGTAATTTTTTGACTCTCAAAAGTGGTTCCCATCATACGAGCTTTCTGTTCTCCAAGATTACTATTGAGTTCACGTTTCACCATCTGCCATTATGAGATTCAAACCCATGTGCTGGGATATTTAACAAGGGTTCCTGGATTACTAGCTCAGTGGCATTGCCACTATTCCTCTACCTCTCCAATATCAATCATTTCAGCCTCAGGACATCACTTCAGGAATTCATTAGGGTAGAGGCCAAAGCCCAACTATCTTCAACTGTTTCATCATTGATCTTTCCTGCATCATAAGGTCAGAGATAGGGAATGCTTGTTGATGATTGCACAATGTCCAACACCACTCACAACTCTTCTGTTACTGAAGCAGTCCATGTCCATGTGCAGCAAGACCTGAACAATGTCCCAACTTGGGCTGATGAGTGGTAAATAACTTTCACAACACACAATTGCCAGACAATGACCATCCACAACAAGATGGAACTGAATTAATATCTTTTTACCAGCACTGAATTCCCAACTGTCAACATCCCAGGGATAAAACTGAAGTTGCTGAAAAAGGTCAGCAGGTCTGGTAGCATCTGTCAAGAGAAATCAGAGCTCATGCGTCGGGTCCGGGGACCCTTCCTCAGAACTGATTGTAGCTATAAAATTGTCAGTGTAAATGCAGAAAATAGGATGGAGAAGGGGGTCACGAGAAAACGATAGGTGGGGATAGAGCCCAAAGAGAGAGAAGAGCAGTTGGACAGACAAGGGAGTAGATAACAATCTGGCTAGGAGGGTGAATGTCTGTTAATGGAGACTGTTAATGGATAACAATAGGAAGTGTGTAATGGCAGACGTTGTGGTAACAAGGCCTGTGTGTGGGGTATGGGGGTGAGGGCATGGGAGAGTTCAGGCCATAAAATTATTGAACTCGACCTTGAGTCTGGAAGGCTACATGGTCCCCAAGTGGAAAATGATGCATTGTTTTTCCAGTTTGCACTGAGCATCAATGGAACACTGCAGCAAGCATGAGACAGAGGTGTTGGCCAGGGAACAGCGAGAGTGTGTTAAAGTGGTAGGCAACTAGAAACTCAGGGTCATTTTTGCTGGTTGAACGTAAATGTTGCCTTCCAGTTGCCTGCCACTTTAACATACCACCCTGTTCCCTGGCCAACATCTCTGTCTCTTGGTGTTTGACCAAATGTTTGCTAAAACTTGGTTTCACAGCCATATCACGTTCCTCAGTGACTGCCTCTGGCTCAGACTCAACCCACGTGAATTCCAACTGAAGTTTCATGAATCGTGCTTTGAATCTACCCAGGATCGCAGATATCTCTGTAATGTTCAACGATCCACAGACAGCTGCTCTTGCTGCATCCTGAGATCCACACTCAGTGCCATGCGGCATCACATGCACACTCTCAACCTTTCTCTCCAACAGCATCGCATCACGCTGGCTCAGGGCTGCACCACTCCGCAGTTCCACTTCATCCTCCGGCTCATTCGTCGTGCTAACAAGAAACTTTTTCTTTTCCTTTCAGGCATCAAGGCCCATGAGATGCAACAACACAAAAGTACCCATGGCCCGCCAGAACCTTCCTCTGACTCCATCCCCTGCCCCAACCCACCTCCTGTCGGGTATTCACCATCCCTCCTAACCTTCCACTCTCCGATGCTGAACGTTCTGTACTCAGCAAAGGCCTCAGCTTTATCCATCTGCGTCCCCACCTTAATGAATTTCGGGCATGACATGATGGTGAACACTTCTTCCGCCATCTTTGCCTCTGTACCCATTTCTTTAGACAAGCGTCCTCTCCCATTCGCACAGACCCCTTTGCCCAGCTCTAACACTCTCGCTCCTTGCGAACAGCACGGTGGGTCAATGGTTAGCACTGCTGCCTAACAGTGCCAGGGACCCGGGTTTGATTCCAACCACTGGCAACTATCTGTGGGGAATTTGCATGTTCTCCCCATGCTCTGGTTTCCTCCTACAGTCCAAAGATGTGCAAGCTAGGTGGATTGGCCATGATAAATTGCCCATAGTGTCCAGGGATGTGTAGGTTAGGTGCATTAGCCACTGTAAATGCAGCGTTACAGGGATAGGATAGGCAGATGGGTCTGGTGGGATTCTCTTTGGAGGGTCAGTGTGGACTTGCTGGGCCAAATAGCCTGTTTCTACATTGTAGGGATTCTTTTCTATGATCTACCTGGACCCCTCCCTCTGGCCTTTTACCTGCATCAATCTGTTCTTGTGAACTGTTGACGTCACATTGGTCACCTCAATTTCTCTGCCACCCCTCACCCAATCCAACCTATCTCCTTCTAAACTGACTGCACTCCATGTGCTTAGATCTAACCCTGACTCTGTTATTAAGCCTGCCAGTAAGGGTGGTGCTGTTGTAGTCTGGCATACTGATTGCTATATTGCAGTGGCTGAGCGCCAGCTCTCAGATATCTCCTCCTATCTTCCCCTGGACCATGACCCCACTACGGAACATTAGGTCATTGAATCAACTATGGTCACTGACCTCATTTCATCTGGTGACCTCCCACCCCCACTGCCTCCAAGCTGATAGACCACAGTCCCACACAGCTCGCTTCTTACCTCCTTCCAAAAATCCACAGATAGGACTGTCCGGGTAGATCCATTGTTTCAGCCTGCTCCTGCCCCACAGAACTCATCTCTTCCTACCTTGACTCCCTCTTCTCTCTCCTGGTCCAGTCCCTGCCCGCATACGTCCATAATTCCTCTGACGCTTTACACCAGTTTCAAATTTCTAGTTGGCAGGCTCCAGCCGCCTCCTCTTTACCATGGGCGTGCAATCCCTTTTACACGTCCATTCCCCACCAGGAAGGTCTTAGGGCTCTCCACTTCTTCCTGGAGCAAAAGCCTGAACTGTCCCCTCCCACCACCACCCTCCTCCGCTTGGTCGAGCTTGTCCTCACCCTCAACAAATTCTCTTTTAACTCCTTTCATTTTCTTCAGGTCGGAGGGGTAGCCATGGGTACCCGCATGGGCCCTAGTTATGCCTGTCTCTTCGTGGCTTACATGAAACATTCCTTGTTCCAGTACTATTCTGGCCCCCTACAACTCTTTCTCTCATATATTGATGCTATGATCGATGGTGCTTCCCTCTCTTTTGGAATTGGAAAAGTTCATCAATTTCACTTCCAATCTCCACTCCGCCCTCACTTTCACTAGTCTATCTCTGACTCATCCCTTCCCTTCCTCAACATTTCTATTTCCATTTCTGTGGATAAACTGGCTACTAATATCCATTAGAAAGCCACCGACTCCCACAGATCCCTGGACTATACACCCTTGCTTCCTAAAAGACTCTATTCCATTCTCCCAGTTCTCTGTCTCCATTGCATATGTTCAGATGAGGCCAACTTCAACAAGGGAACCTCCAAAATGTCGACCTTCTTCCTCAACCGAAGATTCCCCAGCACCATTGATGACAGGGCCCTCAACCAGGTCTGACCCATCTCCCGCACTTTCGCCCTCACCCTCTCTCTTCCCTCCCGCAACAGCGATAGGGTTCCCCTTGTCCTTATACCATCCCTCCAGCATCCACATCCAGAAGATCATCAACTGCCATTTCCGCCATCTCCGGCGAGATGCCATCACCAGACACATATTCCCCTCCCCTCCATTTCCTGCCTTCTGCAGGGACCTCTCCCTCCAGGACACTCTGGTCCACTCTTCCTTCACATCCAACACGGCACCCCACAGCCCCACAGCATTTTCCCTGCAACCACTGATGGGGTAACACTGGTCCAATTTCCTCCTCAGTATCCAAGGGCCCAAACATATCTTCCTAGTGAAGCAGCACTTCTCAAAATCTAATCTCCTGCATTCGCTGCTCACAATGTGGTCTCCTCTAGATTAGGGAAATGAAGCGTAGACTGGGTGACCGCTTCGTGGAGCATCTACATTCTATCCACAAAAAAGACCCTGAGCTACCTGTTGCCTGCCACTTTCACACACCACTCTGTTCCCTGGCCAACAGCTCTGTCTCTGGCTTGTTGCAGTTTTTCAAAGAAGCTCAACACAAGCTGGAAGAACAACGCCTCATTTTCCTCTTGGGAACCTTGAAGCCTTCTGAGCTCAGTTTTGAGTTCAATAATTTTATGGCCTGAACTCTTCCATGTCCTAGCCTCCTACCCCACACACCAGCCCTTGTTATCGCATAGCCTGCCATTACACACCACCTATTGTTAGCCATTAACAGTCTCCATTAACAGTTATTCACCCTCCCAGCCAGATTGTTATCTACTCCTTGTCTGTCCAACTTTATCTCTTCGGGCTCTATCCCGACCTATCATTTACCCCTTACCCTCTCCACCCTCCCTGTCTTCTGCATATGAACTGATATTTTTCTAGCTACAATCAGTTCTGAGGAAGGGTCCTTGGACCCGAAACATTAGCTTCGATTTCTCTTCACAGATGCTGCCAGACCTGCTGACTTTTTCCAGCAACTTCAGTTTTACCCCTGGGATGTTGACAGTTGGGAATTCAGTGCTGGCAGAAGGGCATTGATTCGATTCTTTCTTGTTATGAATGGTCTTTGTCCGGCAACTGTGTGTTGTGAAATTTATTTACAGCAACTTATCTTTTTGTTCCTGATTTACCGCATCCACTGTTCTTTCGGTTTTTAACATCCCAGGAGTACCTTAAGCAGAAACTAAACCTGACTAGCCACGTAAATACTGCGGCTACAAGTGCAAGTCAATGGCTAGGAATTTTGAGTGAAGTAACTCATCTCCTGAATCCTCCAAGTCTGTCTACCATCTCCAAAGTAAATGTCAGTATTGTGATTCAATACTATCCACTTACCTGAATATGTGCAGCTCCAATAACAGTCACAAACAGGTTGATACTGTCCAAGGCAAAGCATTTCACTTTTTTGACACTCCGTCTACCAACTCCCATATTCACTCCCCACCATCGATAAATAGTGGCAGTAGTGTGTGCCAACTAGAAGATGAACTGAAACAATTCACCATGGGTCCTTTGACAGCACCTTCCAAACCCATGACCTCTACCATACAAAAGAACACGGGAGGAGATGCATGGAACATCACTATGCAAAAGATACCGTCTAAAGCTGTACACCATCCTGATTTGGACCCAAGTCACTTTTCCTCCAGTATTGCTGAGTCTAAATCCTGAGACTTCCTCCCACAAAGCTCTGTGGACATACTTAACTCCCACGGATTGCAAAGGTTACAGAAGTCATTTCACTATCTCAAGAGAAATTAGGGACAAGTACTGGTCTAGGCATCAATATGTGACATATTGTGACTGAATGCAAAATAATTGAAGTATGGTTTCAGATCACTGATCTTTCGTCACTGCAGCTCACCACTATCTCCACAAAGACAATTATGATTGGCAATAAATTCTGGTCTCACCAGTGATGACACCATCTACTAAATGAAAAAACAAAATAATGTCTGTAGTTATACAAATCAAGGCAGACAATGGGAAATCTGCAGTCAACCTCCTGGCTCCTGAAATCCTGTCCATTGTCCTTTAGCTTAGGGATGAAGAGATCAACAGGTATGGGAGAGAGTGGGCTAGGAGTACTGAGTTGGATGATCAGCCACGATCATGCTGATGGCATAGCAGGCTCAAAGGGCTGAATGGCTACTTCTGTTTCTAATTTCTATGTTTCTATCATATACAAGGTACAAGTCAAAAAGGTAATAGAATGGTCTTCATTTACTTGAATGAATACAGCTGCAGAAAACTCAGGAAACTCAACACCTTTCAGCAGACCGTAATCCACTTGCGTGTTTTCCCATCCAACATATTAAACCAGCAGAAGCACACAGGGCAGCAGTGTCTGCTATATGCAAAATGCACTGCAGCAACTCACCAAGGCTCCTTCAATACCTGCAAACCTCTATACCTAGAAGAACAAGGGAAGCAGATGCATGGGAATAGCACCTACAGGTTTCGCTCCTAGTCAAAAGTCATCATGACTCAGGACCATGTCAACATTCCTTCACTGTCACTGAGTCAAAATCCAAGAATTCCCTCCCCGACATCTCTGTTCCCCAGTTGTGAGGAAGGGTCACCGGACTTGCAACATTAACTCTGATTTTCCCTTCACAGATGCTGCCAGACCTGCTGAGCTTTTCCACCAACTTCTGTTTTTATCTCTGTGGATGGATTTACTCTCTTCCTGGAAAGTGGTGGAAGCAATGTCTTTGAGCATTTTTAAGATGGTGGCAGATGCATTTCTGGTAAGCAAGGTTATTTGGAGGATGCAGGAATGTGGATTTGAGTTTAAAAGCGGATCAACCATGATATATTTAAATGGCAGAGCCAATTTGAGGACTCAGTTAGCCTTCAAGACATTAATTCCGATACGAAAACAAACAAAACAGGTGAATGAGGTAGAGATAGTAGGAACTGCCGATGCTGGAGAGTCTGACATAACAAGGTGTAGAGCTGGATGAACACAGCAGGCCAAGCAGCATCAGAGGGGCAGGAAGGCTGACATTTCAGGTCTAGACCCTTCTACAGAAATGGGGGAGGGGAAGGGGATTCTGAAATAAATAGGGAGAGAGGGGGAGGCAGATAGAAGATGGATAGAGGAGAAGATAGATGGAGAGGAGACAGACAGGTCGAAGAGGCGGGGATGGAGCCAGTAAAGGTGAGTGTAGGTGGAGAGTTCGGGAGGGGATAGGGCAGTCCAGGGAGGGTGGACAGGTCAAGGCGGCGGGATGAGGTTAGTAGGTAGGAGATGGAGGTGGGGCTTGAGGTGGGAAGAGTGGATAGGTGGGAGGAAGGACAGGTTAGGGAGGCGGGGACAAGCTGGGCTGGCCTTGGGATGTGATCGGGGAAGGGGAGGTATATTGGTGCAGCTCTTTTTATACTTCAAAGTGGAGCTCCAGTGTGACTAGTATGTTCATTTCTAAGTATTACCCTTTTTTTAAAACTAGTTTTAGCCTGTGGAAAGGAACTAAGGAAACCAGCAGCAGACAAGAATATTGGAAGCATAGCTGAATGGCAAGTGCTGTAATTTTAGAGTCACTCCTGCTTTTGTTAATACCAAGAAACGTCAAGTTAATATTCACCCGAGTGTTGGCTGAGCCATACCATGATTTAGACAGCACTGACATACAATGTATATCACAAAATGAGATTTATGAAGCTTGGTGATGTTTGTTTTTGTGGGTATATAAAATTTAGCAATTTTACAAGCTGGAACTATTTGATTTGTGAGTCCAGAGAGGAAATAAAAGGAGTACGTTTTCTGCTAACTTATGTTGATGTCAGTGAAGTGAGTCATCACACACAGCTCAGTCAGATGGAGATGGCAATACTTCCGCCAATGATTTGCAGGGAGGCAGAAACAGATATAGAAAGTGAAAGATAAGGAGAGAGACAGCTTTGTTTCATTAATTCTATAAATGGCAGTAAGAGTGGGTTCACTGGCAGTGCAGTAATGTAGTTTGTAATGGTACATTGCACCAAACATATGGGCTACTGATGTTATTCATTTAAACTCAAAGAAGCATTTACCAGCAACTAGAATCCCTATAGTGTGGAAACAGGCCATTCAGCCCAACAAGTCCACACCCACCCTCTGAAGAGCATACCTCCCAGACTCATCCCCCTATCCTATCCCTGCACCATTCAATTTCCCAGAGCTAACCTACCTACACACCCCTGGACACTATAACATAGCCAATCCACCTGACCTTTGGACTGTGGGAGGAAAGCAGAGCAAAACCGCACGGACATGGGGGAGAATGTGTAAACTCCACACAGACAGCCACCTGAGGCTGGAACTGAACCCGAGTCCCTGGTATCGAGAGGCAGCAGTGCTAACCACTGAGCCACCACAACTTTTTGCACCAGGAGTACAATGATGAGGATTTATATTCAATGAGATCACAAATATCAGAAATTGAATATGCTATTATTTTTGACTGAAAAATATCTGCCAAAAGAAAATGAAGCCTCAGGATATTTAGAAACCACAATCAGTGCAATAAAATGTCCATAAATATTTCTTTCCAAACTGCGTAGAATCACCGTGGAGAACTAAAATGAAATGAAATCAAACCTGCTGCCATTTTCCTCTTGAGAAGGCCCCAGTGAGTGAGCATGTGAAAAACACCCAAGACTCTAAGATTGAAGTACTGTACTTGCTTGGTGGTTAATTCTGCAAACAGTTGACCTTTGACAGTAAAAGATTAGAAAGTCAGGAAATAGTTACACACATGAAATGCTGCTTGCAATTCCAAGTGCTACCAATGCCATTTTGTCTTTAGAATGGCACCCATGGGTGCCCATAGACACTGCTGGCAGGCATACCAACCATGATTTAAGCAAGGGCACTAAACTGTATGTAGAGAGCTGACAGTATGCAGAGGGAACAGCTCATAGCATCAATGAATATGCAAGGTTAATTAGATGCCATTATTGCCACTTTGAAGAGTAATGCTCTAGCAAAGAATCATGATTTTGCCACCAAGAGGTGTCTTCCCTGACATGGCAATGCTTACGTTATCACCCATAACACAAAAAAAGTGAGTCATGTTAAAGAATCCAGCAGATACTTATTACTGCCAACATGTACAGGATTTGGAGCTATTATTTTACAACAGAGGAACATGTTTCCAGTAGAGTGCTATGCTTTAAGTGATCCAGAGGAAGATGGAAAATGTGATCTTTTTACCCTCAGGTCAAATTTTATGGCACAGTGATGATACCAAGAGCACATCTCTGTGAGGTATACTGACATACTGATCATGAGATATAACGCACAGTCTGTCAAAATATTATATTGCCAAGCAGGAAAGACCTCATTACCTATTTAAACAGATCAAGTTAGTTGCTAATTGATTATTCTGGCATTTACTGAAGATGTAGTTCTTTATATTTGCTAAAGTGTAAGAAGTGAGGTATAGGAATTTGGCCTGATTTCAAGGAGTCTGTATAAACGTCTTGCTCCCAGATATGAGTGCTACTTTTTATATCCCCTTAGTGTACAACATGACAGGGAGAATGAGCAGAGGTGACACAGAGTAGGACATTCTACAGAAAGAAGTAGAAAGAGTCAGGGAGAGAGGTAATTGTTGTTAGTTTGTTTAGTCTAGCCAGGAGAGATTGCCGTGCCTTTTTATAATACATTAGTTAATTGCATATTCTGGAAACATATAAAGCTTTACAGAAGTGTGATTAACACTGACGAAGCCATTATGTTTTCCTTCCAAGTCTCACATGTGTACTCTTACATCATCACAATGGCAGATACTATTCACACAGTCTCAGACATTGGCCTTTCCAAAAGCTTATGTTCAGGAATATACAGGAAGCAGCCTCAGCAGGAGACAATATTTACCCAGAGGGTTCAGGAAGAAATTCTTCCAGTTGAGTCGTAGCGAGGAACGACATTTCATTTTTTGCTTATTCACTCGTGGGATTGTTTGTGTCATAGGCTGGGCCAGCATTTCTAGCTGCCCATCTCCAGTTGCCCTTGAGAAGGTGATGGTGAGCTACGTTGTTGAACTACTGCAGTCTATTTTGCTTAGATACAGCCTCCATGCTATTAGAATCAGAGAATCATAGAATCCCTACACAGTGTGGAAACAGGGCATTCAACCCAACAAGTCCACACTGACCCTCCGAAGAGCATCCCACCTAGACCCATTCCCGTACCCCTGCATTTTCCCATGTCGAACCCACCGAACCTAAACATCCCTGGGCAATTAGGGAGGGAGTTTCAGGATTTTGACCCAATGATGGCGGTATATTTCCATGCCTAGCTGATGAGTTGTTTTGAAGGGAACTTGCAGGACCTTGAGAGGAGACAGTATCTGCTGCCTTTACCCTCTGTGATGCAAGTGGTCCTGAATCGTGTCTCCAATTCAGTAAGCTTATCCTCTCTATAATCTGACACCTGCTGTAGCTACAGCTATAACCTCAGCCAGTGTTGAGAACAGCATTGCCAGCAGGTCCTCATGGGTATGAACGCCTAGGCATCTGGTTCTTTCAAGGTTGGTGCAGGACGACATTTGTAATGTCTTGCAACTTTTTCCCCACAGAGGCTCTCAGGAGGTCACTGTAAGTGAACCTGTATTCCAAAATGGCTGAAGACATCTCTTGTTGGAAAGGAGCAAACTCTTGCTTTTGTGAGGATTGCATGCTTCCCAGAGTTCAGGCCATCATTAATTACATGTACGTGACTTTTCGCCATCTCTTAGATGTTGCAGAACTGTATGGGAATTTTTTTTCCTTTATTCATTGGATGAGGGCATCACTGACCAGGCAACATTTATTGCCCATCCCTAATTGCCCAGAGGGCAGTTTAGAGTCAACCACATTGCTGTGGGTCAGATGTAGACCAGACCAAGTAAGGATGGCAGTTTCCTTCCCTAAAGGACATTGATGAACCAGATGGGTTTTGCCAACAATTGACAATGGATTCACGATCATCACTAGATTCTTAATTCCAGATATTTTGTTGAATTCAAATTTCACCATCTGCCGTGGCGGGGTTTGAACCTGGGTGCCCAGAATGTTATCTGGGTGTCTAGAATAACAGTCCAGCAATAATACCACGAGGTCATCACCTCTGATTTAGCTCCCTCAATGTCTGGCTGGTGTATACACATAAACAGCTCGTCACGGAAGTCAAGTCTAGGCAAGACTAGACATCCACAAATTAAAAAATCTTTACCAAGGATGTCATAAAGGCCCCCCACTTCTTCCTGTCCCGCAGGCCCGACCAGTCCCCCTCCACTGACACCCTCATTTAAAAATCTGACCCCTCTACCAAAAACATTTTTCCCTCCTCACCCTTATCTGCTTTCCGGAGGGACAACTCTCTCCGTGACTCCCTCGTCCATTCCACACTCCCCACCAGCCCCACCACACCCGGCACTTTTCCCTGCAACCGCAGGAAGTGCTACATCTGCCCCTACACCTCCCCCCTCACCCCCATCCCAGGCCCCAAGAAGACTTTCCACATCAAACAGATGTTCACCTGCACATCTACTAATGTGGTATACTGTATCCGCTGTTCCCAATGTGGCCTCCTCTACATCAGGGAAACCAAGCGGAGGCTTGGGGACCGCTTTGTGGAAGACCTACGCTCGGTTTGCAACAAACAACTGCACCTCCCAGTCGCGAACCATTTCAACTCCCCTTCCCACTCCTCAGACGACATGTCCATCCTGGGCCTCCTGCAGTACCACAACGATGCCACCCGAAGGTTGCAGGAACAGCACCTCATATTTCGCTTGGGAACCCTACAGCCCAATGGTATAAATGTGAACTTCACAAGCTTCAAAATCTCCTCTCCCCCGACCACATCCCAAAATCAGCCCAGCTCGTCCCCGCCTCCCTAACCTGTCCTTCCTCCCACCTATCCCCTCCTCCCACCTCAAGCCCCACCCCCATCTCCTACCTACCAGCCTCATCCTGCCTCCTTGACCTGTCTGTCCTCCCTGGACTGACCTATCCCCACTAACTCCACACCTGCACTCACCTTTACTGGCTCCACCCCTGCCCCTTTGACCTGTCTGTCTCCTCTCCACCTATCTTCTCCTCTATCCATCTTCTATCCGCCTCCCCCCCTCTATTTATTTCAGAATCCTCTTCCCCTCCCCTATTTCTGAAGAAGGGTCTAGACCTGAAACGTCAGCTTTCCTGCTCCTCTGATGCTGCTTGGCCTGCTGTGTTCATTCAGCTCTACACCTTGTTATCCTGAGATTAGTCATGATTCTTTTGTCTGTAGTTGAGAACCCAGGCAAACCACTGGATTGGGAAACAAAGGGCATCCTTTGACAACATGTCTCATGACTCTGGTATATACACAGTGATGCCAGCATGTATGAACCAAAAGTCATGCTGCCACCTAAGATATGATAGCCCAAATAATTGCCATTTTAAACAAAGTTTCTGCTGCCTACATTGCTTTAGGAGAACATACAGGGCTAGAAATAAAGCTCCTGCTATGAAACCTCACCATTACAAAGACACAACATTTACCATTTTATACATGAGGGGGGGGGGGAAAGAGGAAGAAGAGAAGAAAGAAAATGAGGATGAGTTGAATGAAAGGAGGAAGAGACAAAGGAAAGAAGTAGACCAAGGCCTCGGATCTTTTCTGACTGGGTAGTGCTTCTGATCTGGTGTCTCAGTTTTGAATGAGTAACAATGTTTTTTTACTCTGGTTTCACTTTCTTCTGATCTTCTACTTCTTGATACTTCACCATTACTTGAACAGGTTGCAGTTTATGGACATCTGAATAAATACAGGCACATGACTAGGAGATAATGAGAGGAGGAAAAAGAAAGCATGAGGTGCTTTCTTTTATCAACTGTGGGTTGTAAATCTGAAGAGATTATGGGATGAGGAGCATGTGAGATGGGAGAAAGAGAATTGGAGTTGAGCATATAGTGATCTTCAATGGTTCTGGCTCCACCACTGGATACATACTCAGGTCACAGTGATGCCAGTCATTGACAACCACCCTCTCCTCCATGAAGTTAAGGACATCTAGCTGTGCCTCTCCTTTGCCAGTTATACTACCTTGTCCATGAGAGGGGGATTGGGATACAATAGGTGTGGGTGATGTGGGTGTAATGTTGTACTATGTTCAAGCTGTGAAATGTGGTTCTGAGTCTTGCTGAATATACTAGGGTGAGATAAAGCTCTGAATTTTTAATAAGAGTCACAACTAATAGCGATAGCTATTAGGCAAGTGCTGCGTATTACACAAAGCTTTTGGTGCGGTTTATAGGATTTGGCATTTGATGATACATTCATTAGGTTTGACTACTAGCGTGATATTTCTGAACTCCAGTTCCTCAGATCTAAAATCCTGGAATGGACTGTCATGTCTGTCTAGTTCCAATTCCTTCATTAGACCACATGCTTCAACCAGATTGATCCTACACAAGAGGGACAAGTTGGCTGGGTTTAAGCATTGCAGGCTGGCTTGAACTCATACTGTCTGTCATAATTTTGAGCCCCTTATTTTATAACATGCACTGGCCACGCATTATGATAGCTTAAATGAGTAGGCAGTACAATGTTTGCATGATGCCCCCTCAGAAACAATGGACATGGGTTCTGAAGATACTTAGAGAAGTTAGAACTGATTTTCTTAAAGAAAAGGAAGTTGCTTGGAGAGTTTGGCTGAGATTTTCAAAATCGTGGACTTGTCTGGGCAAAGTCAAGAGAGAGAAATTGTTTCTGTTCCTGAAGCAGCGAGACGTAGAAGTCATAAATCAAAGATAATTGTTAAAAGAAGCAAAACTGACATGAGAAGAAACTTTTTTCATACAGCAACTGTTTAAGGTCTGGAATGCATTTCTTGACAGCATGACACGAGCCGCTATAAGTGAAGCAGTCAAAAGGAAATTATACTGTCATTTCAATGTGCAAGGTTAATGGAAGAAGGCAGGAGAATGGCTCTCAGTGAGATGATCATTTGAAAAGCTAGTGCGGACACAATGAACTGAATGGACTCCCTCTGTGCTATAACAATTCTGTGACTGTGCATCACAACTCCCAAGCCCATTTTCAGGACTTGCTGAATTTCAAGGCTAGGAACTTTGCAGGATGGTGCTCCATGTAGTTTATCCTTTTTAAGCACAAGACAGTTTCCCATCATAAGAATCCCAGTGCTTCAATAAATTTATGTTTAATACATTTTTCTGTTTTATTATGAACTCCATCACCACAGCAGTTTGATGCCTTCTTGAATCTATCGTTTATCAAATTTCTCTATTTGCACCGAATAGGTTACAGTTAGATGGCTTGTCCCAGACAGAAGGTTCATAAACAAAATTAAAGCACATGAGATTGAAGGTAATATACTGGCATGGATTGCAGATTATTTAACAGGCAAACAACAGAGAGTAAGAATAAATGGATCATTCTCAGGCTGGCAGGCTGTGACCAGTGGAATATCACAAGGATCAATACTTGGGCCCAGTTGTCCCTCATAAAATATGGAGACAGATCCTCTGGTCCAACTCATCCATACTAACCAAGTTTCCGAACTACTCCCATTTGCATGCATTTAGCCCTTATCCCTTGAAACCTTTCCTATACATGTACTGTCCAAATGTTTTTTTAAAATGTTGTAACTACACCTGCGTCTACCACTTCCTTTGGCAGTTAATTCCACATATGAACTAGCCTCTGTGTTAAAAAGTTGCCCTTCAGATCTCTTTTAAATCTTTGTCCTCTCACCTTAAAATATGCTCCTAGTTTTAAACTCCTCTACCCCAGGGAAAAGACCTGTCTATTCACCCTAACCATGCCCCTCATGATTTTATAAACCTCTATAAGGTCACCCCTCAACCTCCTGTACTCCAGTGAAAAAAGTCCCAAGCCAACCAGCCTATCCTTATTACTCAATCCTCCAGTCCTGATAACATCCTTGTAAATCTTTTTTGCACTCTCCAGTTTAATGATATCCTTCCTATAGCAAGGTGACCAGAACTGTACCCAGTACTCCAACTGTGGCCTCACCAATGTCCTTTACAACTGCAACATGACATCCCAACTCCTATACTCAATGGCCTGAGCAATGAAGGCAAGTGTGCCAAACACCTTCTTTACCAGCCTGTCTACCTATGATACAACTTTCAAAAAACTTCGTACCTGAACCCCTTGGTTTCTTTGTTCAACAGCACTCCTCAGGGCCTTACCATTAACTGTATAAGCCCTGCCCTTGTTCATCTTAAAAAAATGCAACACCTTGCATTTATCCAAATTAAACTTCATTTGCCATGCATTGGCCCTATTGGTCAAGATCTGTTTGTGATCTTAGATAACCCTCTTCACTGTCCACTGTACTATCATTTTTAGTGCCACCAACAAACTTACTAACCATGCTTCCTCAATTCTCACCCAAATTGTTTATATGAATGACAAACAACAATGGACCAAGCACTGATCCTTGTGGCACACTGCTGATCACAAGCCTCTAGTCCAAAAAATAACCCTCCACCACCACCCTGTTTCCTACCATCAAACCAATTTTGTATCCAGTTGGCAAGCTTTCCCTGAATCCCATGTGATCTAACTTTACGAACCAGTCTACCATGCGGAACCTTGTCAAAGGCTTTACTAAAGTCCATGTAGACAATGTCTAATGCTCTAGCCTCTTGGTCACATCCGCAAAAAAACTCAATCAAGTTTGTGAGACATGATTCCCCATGTCCAAAGCTATTCTAAGTATCCATAATCAGTCCTTGCCCGTCCAAATGCATGTAAATCCCATCTTTCAGAATCCCCTCCAACAACTTTACCCAATGCTGAGATCAGGCTCACAGGTTTATAGTGCCCTGGCTTCTCCTTGCAACCTTTATATATCAATAATTTGGAGATGAGGATCAATTGTAAAATTCCCAAGTTTGCGGATGATACAAAATTTGATGAGAATGTGAGTTGTGAAGGAAAGTGCAACAAGACTGGCTGACTGAGTTGACAAGCGTACACCAGATGAAATGCAATGTGAATAAGTATCAGGTTATCAATTTTGGTACGATGAATGGTTGTGAAAAGTATTTCTTGAATAGTTTTGATGACCAAAGGGACCTAGAAATCCTTAATTATAAGTAACAAGTGTAGGCATGCAGGTGCAGCAAGCAATTTGGATGCAAAGAACATGTTAGCCTTTTTTCATAGAACCCCTACAGTGTGGAAACAGGCCCTTCAGCCCAACAAGTCCACACCCAGGCTCATTCCCCTATAACCCACCTAATCTACACATCCTGGAACACCACAGGCAATTTATCATGGCCAATCCAGCCTGCACATCTTTGGACTGTGGGAGGAAACTGGAGCTCCCGATGGAAACCCACGCAGACATGGGGAGAATGTGCAAACTCCACACAGACAGTCACCTGAGGGTGGAATTGAACCCAGGTCCCTGGTGCTGTGAGGCAGCAGTGCTAACCGCTGTGCCACCATGCCACCCAAAAGTTTTTTGCAGGAGAATTTGAGTACAACAGCAAAGTCATGGATTCATATGGCACAGAAGATGCCCATCGAGTCTGCACAGACCTAGCTGCACTCTCCCACTTTTCATTGCTCGGCCTACAGCCTTGAATGTTCTGACATTTCATGTGCTCATCCACGTATTTTTTAAACATTGAAAAGTCTCCTGCCTCTATTACCCTGCCAGGCAGTGCATTCCAGATATCCATCACACTCTGAATGAAACATACTTTCCTCAATATCCCTCTTAGCCTTCACCTTAAAATTATACCCCCTCATAATTAACCCTTCAACTTAAGGGGAACAGTTGCTTTCTATCCACTCTGCCATGCCCCTCATAACCTTATATATGTCAACCAGATACACCTTCAGCCTCTCTGCTTGAAAGAAAACAATCCAAGCTGATCCAGCATGTCTTCAAAAACTAAAGTGCTCCGTCCCAGACAACATCTGGTTAAACAAGTCTTGCTTCAACTTACAGAAGATCGATGAGACAGTGCTTGTAGAATTATGTGCAATTTTGGATTCTTTGTCTAAGAAAGGATACTTGGCATAGAGGGTGTCCATTGAGTAGTGATTGAGGATACTGGGCCTGTATTCACTGGAGTTAGATGAATGAGAGGGGATCTCATAGAAAATTATAACATTCTTAAAGGAATGGATAGAGTCAATGCAGAAAGGAACTTTTCCCTGGATGTAGTGTCTAGAAAATAGGACAAAGTCTCAGAATAAAAGGCAATCCATTTAGGACTAAGATAAGGAGGAATTGCTTAGCAGGGCAGTGAAATTTTAATTCTTTACCTCTGAGTGTTGTGATTAGAATTGGAATTAGATTTCATTGTCACATGCACAATTTCAAGACAGTGATCAATAGATCCTCATAACTAATGACATCAAGGGTGATGGAGATAGCTCAGGGATATGGTGTTCTCATAGATGATCAGCCATGTTCTGGAATAGCAAACCAGGCTCAAGGGCCTGATTGACTAACTCCTACTCCTATCTTCATCACAAATTTTCAGACAAAACTTATTGTGTCACCTAGATGCAGCATCTGGAAGAAAATCAGTGAGGGAGGTCTGTGCCTGTAACAGAACGCAGCTGATTTCCCATCCACTGGCGTAAACAAATGGGGAAGAAACAGGCTGTGTTAAGGACATGTGATCCTCCCAACCTGCTTTTCCTTTTCTGTGCTCAGGCAACTCAACCCACCCAGCGTATCAATCTTCCCAAATAAAAACCAAAAGAACTGCGGATGCTGTAAATCAGGAACAAAAACAAAGTTGCTGGAAAAGCTCAGCAGGTCTGGCAGCAGCTGTGAAGGAGAAAACAGAGTTAAAGTTTCGGGTCTGGTGCGGAAGGGTCACCTTTAAAACGTTATCTCTGTTTTCTCCTTCACAGATGCTGCCAGACCTGCTGAGCTTTTCCAGCAACTTTATTTTTGTATCAATCTTCCCGCCTCCCTCCCCAAGCTTGGAGAGACGGGTTTAGTTCTAACCAGACGTACAATTCAAAAAAGTATGTAATTTATATTCCATCTAATTAACAGCTCATGATGACTCACAAATGATGACCTGGTAATTAGGTTAACACAGTTATATTGATTATCTGTAAGTACTGGGTACCAAGAATCAATGTTTTCTGCATGAAATGGTATTTTGAAATGTATGCCCTACTTAAAGTTTGCTTTATAACTCTGAGTTAGCTTCAAGCAAGCTGCTTCTAACTGGCAGCCATCCCAAGCTAAACCTTACATCTGGGTTTAGACCCACCAGGAGAAGCTGTGAGTGCTCAAAACTGCCATCTACTTAACTGCACACTCAATTTTGATCAGCAACTGTAAATTATTTTAAAGTATTTTTCCCTTAATCAAAAATGAAGAATTCTTATATGTGGCATAACTCCAGAAACCAAGGGCCGAGCCCCTCCATGTTTAACAGTGGCAGAAATCAAGAGTTCACAAATTGAAACGTCAAAACAAATCGCACTCCATAATAGGTAACGAACAGAATATCAGAGCTTGTTTGGCAGGATGCAGGTAAAGATCATTTCTTGTCCCTGGGTTCAGTCCAAAGTTATTAGGATCATTAGTTGGATCAGTTTGATCAATTTAATATTGCAGTCCATTATCTGCAACATTGCATAGATGTAATCAGACTGTTAGGTATTTCTGTTGTCAAACCAGGATTCGTGCTCAATTTTAATTTGCTGCATCAATTCAGAAAGTCTACATTGAAAGCCCAGGCTGGAGATTTTAAATTCCTGCTCTTCTTTGATTCAGTCTTTCTCACCAGTCTGAACTTTGGGAACTATATCCACTGAAATCAGAAGTTGAAATGTGAAATAAACCAGAATGTATTAACTTGAACCAAAAGAACTGTGGATGCTGTAAATCAGGATCAAAAACAGAAATTGCTAGAAAAGCTCAGCAGGTCTGGCAGCATCTATGGAGAGAAATTAATGTTAACGTTTTGGGTAAAGTGACCCTTCCTCAGAATCGATGGTAGCTAGGAAAAGCATAGAAGCATAGAAGCATAGAATCCCTACAGTGTGGAAACAGGACATTCGGCCCAACAAGTCCACACCACCCCTCCGAACAGCATCCCACCCAGACTTGTTCCCCTAATTTCCCATGTCTAACCCACCTAACCTAACCATCCCTGGGCACTATGGGCAATTTAGCATGGCCAATTCACCTAGCCTGCACATCTTTGGACTGTGGGAGGAAACCGGAGCACCTGGAGGGAACCCACGCAGACATGGGGAGAATGTGCAAACTCCAAAATATTGGTTCATATGCAGAAGATAGGGTGGGGGGAGGGGGGTAAGGAGGAAACAATAGGTGGGGATAGAGCCCAAAGAGAGACAACAGTTGGGCAGACAAAGGAGATGGATAATGATTTGGCTAGGATGGTCAAGATCTATTAATGGAGACTGCCAGTGGCTAGCAATGGATTGTGTGTAGTAGCAGACTATATGATAACAAGGACTGGTGTGTGGGCATTGAGGTAAGGACATGGGAAATCTCAAGTCCTGAAGTTGTTGAAAACTCAATATTGAGTCCAGAAGGCTACCGGGTACCAAACCAGAAAATGAGGTACTTCACTGGAACACTGCAGGAAGCCTGAGACAGGGATGTTGGGCAGGGAACAGGGTGGTGTGTTGAAGTGGCAGGCAACTGGAAGCTCTATATATTTGTGTGTTTTGACATTTACGTTTGTCCCTGGGTTCAGCCATTAACAGCTAGCAAGGTCAAGTACATTTTTCCAATGATCATTGACTCTGAAGTCTTGATTAGTTTACATAGCAGAAGATAATACTTAAAGAAAAGCAGAAAATGCTGGGAGTACTCAGCAGGTCCAAAAGGAACTGTGCAAAGAGAAGCTGAGTTAATATTTCAAGTTGACAACCGTACATTGCTATCCTGAATTGTTATGTTTCTTTCTCACAGATGTTGCCAGACCTGCTGAATATTGCCAGCATAAAAGATTTAAATGTCCGACATCGACAGTAATTTGTTCATGCATTAAATAGAACAAATTACTTCTATGGCGCCCAGCCGAGCAAATCACAGATTTGGCATATCAGTTTTTCTCTGCAAAGAAGTTAAGGTTGACACTCCCTTTTAATGTTGAGGAAACACTGCACCGTTGAAGGTCAGACATTAAACCAAAGTCCTATCTACTTTCTCAAGGGACATAGTAGGAAAGTAGTCATCCCTGACTTGAAATCTGCTGAAAAAGAAATTTCTTGGCTGATCCTAATCTAAACGTTCATCTTGACAGTCACCTTGACCCTTAGTCAATTGGTACACCCTGTCGAGACAGAGGTAGCCCATACCAAACACTTACTGGGTCCTGAATGAAGCCCACAGCAGAAGTTAGACATCCAGAGGTCACCATCCTGGGTTTCACAATCCCATCCTGGAAACTTCACTGATATATTCTGATTCCAGTTTGGTTTTGAGCCATTCCAGCAGTCGCCTGCTGAAGTTCCATAAGTATTTTGACTCAGTAGCATTCAGCAGTGAATCTGTTGAACTTGCTGCTATAGAAGAGCTCTGGAGGCCAAGTAATTGAGTGTATCTAAGACAGAGATAGATAGGTTCCTGATTAGTTAGGGGATCAAAGATAATGAGGACAAGACAGGAAAATGGGGTTGAAAAAAACATATCAGCAGTGATTGAATGGTGTAGCAGAATCAATGGGCCGAATGGTCTAATTCTTCTCCTGTATCTTATGGTCTTATGAAATTTTTGCATTCTTAGTGAACACCACATTATTATGCAGAAGACTGTGATTATCCTATTGTGCTGGGTTTTTGCTAGAGCTATCAAATTTGACACACACTCCTGACCTTGATACATAATCCTGTAAATTTTTCCACTACACGTTACCAGAACAGAAGATCCAATCAGATCCTTTGGGAATGATCCTGCTTACTTTCCATGCTAATAGTCCTCATAAACAAAAAGGAAATCTGTCAAAATTCAAAGCAACATTAAACGTTATTGCACATCTGTTGTAATGCACAACATACTTCAAGAGTGAAATAAAAGCAAATTGCAGTCACCACTTTATTTCGAGGTCACTGCAGAACAATAATTTGTACTTTCTGAACTTAAAAAGGTGCAACTATTTTATCCACCCCTGCTGCCCAAACCTGACGTTTGATGTTGTTGAAATACTGTTGTGTTGGCTGACACAAAGGGACATTTTTATTGAACAGGAAATGAAAATCTGATTTATGGAATCCTGTTCCCAAGACACATAAGCCATGTAATATTTTGCTGTGGTATTTACACCACTGATTGAATCAGTATGGTAACAAGGGGCCTGTAATACTGTCGGAGTACCATTTCACTTTCTCACAGCTTCACATGTTCATTGTTAATATACGGCAGAGATCAAACTGCAGATGTACGCTGTCAAAATTGATTAACTTCAAAACAGCTTATTTTCTTTAAGAGAAGGTGTCAAATATATAACCTGAAGACAAAATAATAGCGAAAGAAGGAACTGGGAATGGATGGGGGATTGATGTTTGTCTTTGCCACCTACACATTGCCAGGTGGAGGTTATGGAGGTTGAGGGGTGCGAAGCACTGAAATGAAACTTTGGTGGTGAGGATTGCACTCCAAGGATGCGGCCTTGCCAATTTTCCTTTCAATTAAATTAATGAAAGAGAATAAGGTGACTTCCTTCATGGGCGTGCAATTGTCTCTGCTTGATCTGCCTCGTTGTGTTTACTCCCACACAGAAGTCATGCTTAACGCTCCGGTCGTAAAGATTAAATCAAGCCCACTGTCTTGGAATTTGAGTCTGAAGTTGTTCTTTTAAATCCCACTCCAGGCCAATGCATTGGCCATCTCAGTTAAAGTGGTTGTGTTATTAGTACTCCTGCACATTGGATTGAAACCTTGACAAAAAAAGACTTGTGTCCAAATGAACCATTTATGGAGTTGATCTCCACATGAACAAATGCAATTGTTGTCAGGTTTACAAACATAATGATAGTCATTCACATAAATCTGAATCACTGCAGAAGCTCTCAGACCATTCTACAACTACCAGATTTTTTTTGTATTGAGAAGTATTAGCTTGTAGTGCAGGATTAAAAGGGAGTAGATAGGCAATAGCAAGTACAAGAACAAGAGGAGCTCATCAGTCTCCTGGCGCTGTCATTCAAGTAGGTCATGGCCGATATCCTCCATGAATTACCTTTCTTCCATATATCCCTAATGGTCTTGTCGATTAAAAACAAAATGCATAAATTTTATTTTTGAAATTTTCAATTAACCTGGCATCCTCAATTAACCCTACTGTTTGCACCATCCTCAGCCTTTTGGGTCAGTGCAAGGAGGTTGTATTCCAGATTTCTGCTGCTCCTTGTGTGAAAAATTGCTTCTCTCATGTCCACCCCCAAATAGTCGCATACTAATTTTTGGAGAACAGCTCAGGTATTCCGAAAGGAAGATACTCATTGCAAAAACCAGGATGATGTGGAAATCTTGATGTAGCTGGATGCGAGGGAATTGCCTGACAAATTGAAAATTCCCATTAGCAATTCCCTCATGTGTGGAACACGCCGAAAAGTTGGAGATTTTGGAGGGTTCCAACTCACTGGAGCTTAATATTTGCCCAGGAAAAATTAAAAGATTAAAAACCCAACTCCAGGTATCTTTTGAACAGAACTCCCAACACTCAGCACTGATATCCTCCCTCCCTCAATACACTACACTAGCCACTGAAGACAGAGATGAGGAGAATGTTTCTTTCCCTCACAGAAGGTCATGTGACTTTGGAACTCTTTAAATATTTTTAAGGTAGGTAGACAGATTCTTGATTACCAAAGGGATGAAAGGTTATTGGGGGTATGCAGGAATGTAGAGTTGAGGTTTAGGTCTGATCAGCCATGATCTCTTATAGAATGGCAGAGTAAGCTTGAAGGGCTGAATGGTCTGTTACTTGTTTGTACATTAACACGCTTCTCTCTGAAGATGGTGGAGGTGGGGTGATTGCATATTTTTTGAGGTGGAGGTAGCTAGAGCCTTGTTAGGCAAGGAAGACAGAGGGTAGATGGGAAAGTGGAATTTGAAACAAAAACTGATTGAACGTGATTTTACTGAATGGTAGACTAGGTTGGAAGGACTAAGTGGCTTTTTTTCTGCTTCTAATTCATTTATTCCTGTATTTGGAACTGGATCCAGCTGCCCTACACCCCGACCCAACCCCTCACCACTGACCCTACCCTGCTAGACTTGATCTGCTTGCCCCGGGCAGAACTCAACTCCACTGGAACCAAAATTGCCAACCCTGACCACCTGAGCAGGTATCTACTTACATGACATCCTGTCCGCGCTTTATGCATCTTCTTTGCAGCTGTAACTTTGTAATCCTCGCTCTGTTCAATCACCCTATGATCTTTGTATCTTATGATCTGCTTGTACTGCACGCAAAACAAAACTTTTCACTGTACTTAGGTACGTGACAATAATAAATCAAATCAAATCCCGACCTACTCCTTCACTTACATTGCATACTTAGCCTTTCATGTTAACTCTTGAAGAGCTGCATATTTAAACTTCAGAATAGGGAACTCAGTTCAGCAAAGGAGGGAATGGCTCTGATGATGATCTTCTCCACTGCTGGGTTTGAAGATTCCTGGGCAGCTTCATAACAGGAGCCCGTATTGAGGCCACCTGAAAGTAAGTGTATATATTTTTAACACAAACAGGATCAGAAATACACTGACAGTGATTACAGTTTCTGCATCCAGACAAAAGAAAATCTAATTACTCCAATAGTCTACGCTGAAATCATTTTCATTCTGCAGTGCAAAATAGTGTAAGAGCAATGAGGACACAATACACCTATTAAATAAATTACCATTTTAATACCTGCTTCTTCACAACTAAACAGATGTTAATTTTCTTTCATTACTTTGGGAAACAATACATTTAGAATTAAATATATATGCATGATTTATAATTGCCCATTGGCATAAACACTCTTATTTTACTATGGACCCCTAATGCAGAGGTTCCGTCTTTGAAGCATTTTTTATGAACATGTCACATTGTGTGAAGTTTAAATGCAGAGCAGCTGTGTTTCCATGATCCGAATGTTACACTTACCAGATGTTCTTTCAGATGTTGCCATCAATGATCGCATTAATGATCCATAATCTAATCAAATCAATAAAACTGGTGGTTGCAAAAGAAAGGAAAATAATATTGAATTCAGGATAAAACATTTGATATAAATTCTAATGTTTTTGTCTAGGTCAAGCTGCCTACAATGTTTTGAAATGTCTTCCTTCCACGGAGCTTCAGATTTAATTGAGTGTTCCATCCCTCCCAATTCCCATTCTGCACACCCTGCTGGGAGTTCTATTAGGTCGCAATCTCTGAGTGTCATACACACTTGTCTCCCACAGCCTTATGCTGAAGGACAAGGGAGGCACATCAGTATTATCAGAAATTCTGCGTTTCTCTAATCCATAAGGAAATATAGATGTAATAAATCCTAATGCTTCTACATCTTGCAATGTCATGGCAAAATGCAACTGTCACCACTATGCTTTCAGTGGCAATTTAATGGTTAATTCGAGGCTTTGTGGATCCAATCTGCTCAATGGTGACAACATAGCTGCTAGTTCTCTTATTCAACTTGTACAAGCTAAGAAAATAGAGTGTATTTTTGATATGTCTTTAAAGCAGTCAGTTTAGTTGGATGAGCTAACAAGGTGTAGAGCTGGATGAACACAGCAGGCCAAGCAGCATCAGAGGATGCACAGTTGGTTTGTAAGACAGAATGATATCAACAGTCTGAGTTCCATTCCCACACTGGCTGAGGACACTGTGAGGGTCCAGCCTTCTTAACTCTCACCCCTCAGCTGAGCTATGGTGACACTCAGGTTAAACTCACCTCCAGTCATCTCTCTCTCTCTAATGAGAAAGTGGGACTATGGTGACTTTACCTTTACTGTGGTAATGTCTGAGATACAGCTGATAACATGCACAGAGCAAGGTCCCACATTTGGCAATCTACTCATGTCCAGAGAATCCTTATCTTGCTTGACAAAGAAATATTGGTCAGGACACTGGGAAGAACTCCCTTGTTGTTTCTGAAAAAAAAGTCCCAACAGGATCTTTTATGTTCAGCTGAGAGGCTAGTTGGGCAGTCGAATTAACATTTCATTCGAAAGTCCTCATCTCATAGACTTCTCAGGCTGAAAATGTGGACTTTTGAGGTTGTTGACTTGCTTGCCGAGCTGGCTTGTTCTCGTTCAGACGTTTCGTCACCATGCTAGGTGACATCTTCAGTGGAGCCTCCGATGAAGCGATGTTATTCTACTCCGCTTCATTGGAGGCTCTACTGATGATGTTACCTAGCATGGTGACAAAACATCTGAACAAAAATAAGCCAGCCCGGTGAGCAAGTCAACAACTTCATCCACAACCCGAGCTACAGGTCTTTGCCAAAACTTTAAACATAGACTTTTACGCATCTAATGAGTTAACACTCCTAAAATTGCAAACAAAACAAAAAGCTCTGAATAATTTGATGTGACGATATTACTGGTGAAGCCTAACATTATATTATTATCTTCAGGCCATGGGCGTCATTGAGAAAAGGCATAATTTCAGCTGTCAGTAGCCTCAACACATGGCCGGCTGTGCATTAATATATCTAGTGATACTAATTAAGAAATTACTGCAACTTGAATAATGTTGTCTGTTCCATGCAGAACCTGACTTTGTCAGACATCAAGGGCTGGGGTCTAAATGTCAGATTGGGAACCTGCCTGCTGAAGCAGTTCCAGATCCCAAGCCCACTTTGCAACTTCCTCCCACCCTCTCATTGAAAACTGTACCATGTTCCAGAGACAACAGGCTCCACTGTTGCTCTCCAAGGCTGCAAATTTCAAAAGGTATCTGCACCCAATTTCACCCCCACAGCAACTGAAAATCCAGCCTGATTTATCAGACCAAGGCATCTTTTTGCTCATTGCCCTTGCCAGATCAACACCAGTGAACTCAGTGATTACGGCCTTTACTGTTACTGCAATTTACTTCTTTATCAATCATTCAGTTTAACACTGCAACACAAAACTGCATCAGATTACAAACAAAGTTGCCTCAGACTCCTAGACAACAAGGTGCAGAGCTGGATGAACACAGCAGGCCAAGCAGCATCGTAGGAGCAGAAAGGCTGACGTTTCGGGCCTAGACCCTTCATCAGAAATGGGGGAAGGGAAGGGGGTTCTGAAATAAATAGGGAGAGAGGGGGAGGTGGATAGAAGATGGATAGAGGAGAGGATAGGTGGAGAGGAGACAGACAGGTCAAAGAGGCGGGGATGGAGCCAGTAAAGGTGAGTGTAGGTGGGGAGTTAGGGAGGGGATAGGTCAGTCCAGGGAGGACGGACAGGTCAAGGGGGCGGGATGAGGTTAGTAGGTAGGAGATGGGGGTGCGGCTTGAGGTGGGAGGAGGGGATAGGTGGGAGGAAGAACAGGTTAGGGAGGCGGGGACGAGCTGGACTGATTTTGAGATGCGGTAGGGGGAGGGGAGATTTTGAAGCAATCCGACCCCAACACCAAAGACATCTTTCCCTCCCCACCCTTATCTGCTTTCCGGAGGGACCACTCTCTCCATGACTCCCTTGTCCGCTCCACACTCCCCTCCAGCCCCACCACACCCAGCACTTTTCCCTGCAACCGCAGGAAGCGCTACATCTGCCCCCATACCTCCTCCCTCACCCCCATCCCAGGCCCCAAGAAGACTTTCCACATCAAGCAGATGTTCACCTGCACATCTGCCAATATGGTATACTGCATCCGCTGTACCCGGTGTGGCTTCCTCTACATCGGGGAAACAAAGCGGAAGCTCGGGGACCGCTTTGCAGAACACCTACGCTCGGTTCGCAATAAACAACTGCACCTCCCATTTGTGAACCATTTCAACTCCCCCTCCCATTCCTCAGACGACATGTCCATCCTGGGCCTCCTGCAGTGCCACAACGATGCCACCTGAAGGTTGCAGGAACAGCAACTCATATTCCACTTGGGAACCCTGCAGCCCAATGGTATCAAAGTGGATTTCACAAGCTTCAAAATCTCCCCTCCCCCTACCGCATCCCAAAACCAGTCCAGCTCGTCCTCGCCTCCCTAACCTGTTCTTCCTCCCACCTATCCCCTCCTCCCACCTCAAGCCGCACCCCCATCTCCTACCTACTAACCTCATCCCGCCCCCTTGACCTGTCCGTCCTCCCTGGACTGACCTATCCCCTCCCTAACTCCCCACCTACACTCACCTTTACTGGCCCCATCCCCGCCTCTTCGACCTGTTTGTTTCCTCTCCACCTATCCTCTCCTCTATCCATCTTCTATCCGCCTCCCACTCTCTCCCTATTTATTTCAGAATCCCCTTCCCCTCCCCCTTTTCTGATGAAGGGTCTAGGCCCGAAACGTCAGCCTTTCTGCTCCTATGATGCTGCTTGGCCTGCTGTGTTCATCCAGCCCTGCACCTTGTTGTCTCGGATTCTCCAGCATCTGCAGCTCCTACTATCTCTGATTCGATTTTAACCCCACCAGTACTGAGTTTTGCTTTTGGTTCCCTTTTTGTCCAGCTCAATCTTTCAAAGAGTAGCTTCTGTTTACTTCTTTTAGTTCACATAGAATATGAAATAGATGAAACACGATCAACATCTTGAGATGGATGAGTTTGCTAAATCAGTCAACATCTCCGATGGCTCCTTGTGGGTAATCTACAAAACATTGTGAATTCATTTAGAAGAGGATAAATCAGGAAAACATTCAGAATCAATATGGATGGATGAGTTGAGGAAACAAACCAGCACAGCTGGAGTGTATTTGAGAAACATTCTGAATTTCTATGAATGGAACACTCCAAGCAGAAAAGAAAATCTCCAAACTGTCACATATGGGAGCTATTTTGAATGGGTAGGTTAGAGGCACACTACATTTATGTGAATGGATTAATCTGACTTCAACTGACATCACCACTAACAGATTGTCAGCTCATCCACTTGTTGGCTGTAGAACAGCGTTGACAAGAGCAACAACACCGTATAAGTCAATTTTTCGAGTCAGTGGTGTACATAGCTATACCTTGTCTGTATGGGGCAGCCTTGATGGATTAGTTTGCCTTTCCTCATTATTTTTCCTCTAGATTTGTATGCAATGCTTGACATTGAAAAGATGCAATGTAAATGCAACTTTCTCTAGCTTATTGGAAGAGAATCTAATCGATCTGAATTGGATAAACCAGGAATTATAATTTTTTAATTGGAATTGTTGAATTTGAAAGCAGCGACACATTCACAAGTAGCCCTGTCAGATGTTTTATCTGCAATGACATTCCGTAGCTGTTAAACACTGTGTGACTCCAGTCAGCTTTCCAATAATTTTAGTAATTTTTATCTGCAGCTCCTGTAATGAAATGTTCTGTTAAACGTAATGAATGCTGCAGAAAGAACACATCCAATTTAAATTTGCTAATTTGAATTAAATTTATATCAGTGAATTTGAGAACTGTGCACACCACTATGTTCTAACTTACTTTATGCTTCACGTGGGACAATTAAAG
>NC_063339.1:20270337-20315224 GCF_021869965.1 Rhincodon typus
AAACGTCAGCCTTCCTGCTCCTCTGATGCTGCTTGGCCTGCTGCGTTCATCCAGCTCTACACCTTGTTATCTCAGATTCTCCAGCATCTACAGTTCCTACTATCTCTGAAACATTTGAAACATTGTCACTTTTTTTTGCAGTTGCAGAGAAAAATTTGTCCACTACATATTGAAGGCTCAATGGTGTTTGCGTTAACCTATTATTTTGATACTTATTGCTGTACCTCAACTCAACTGAACCTCCTCCATCTCCTCAAAGATTCTAGCCATGAAACTGTCTGATTGTTGAAGGAGGAAGTCCAACTTCCTTTCTTTATGTGATCTATTTAGTAACAGAGGTGCTTCTAACAATAAACAGCCTCAGTTACTACATGAAGTACATTAAGGGTAAAAAGATAACTAGGGAAAGATTAGAGTCCATTAAGGACCACAGTGGTAATTTGTGCATAGAGATGGAGGATGTAGGTAGTGTTCTACATAAGTACGAGTGTTGGTGTTCACTCGTGAGAGGGACGACATCTATACAGAAATTAGGGAGAAGGACGGTGACATAATGAAATAAATTGCCATAGACAGTGAGGAGGTTCTGAGCAGTCTGGCAGGTTTAAAGGTAGATAAATATCCAGGGCTGGATGAAATGTAACCCAGGCTGCTGAGTGAGGCAAGAGTGGAAATAGCACAGGTGGTGGTAATACTTTTCAATTCCTCAGTGGCCCCAAGGCAGGTTCCAGAGGACTGGAGGATTGCCAATATGGTGTCACAAAGGGAGCAAAGGATAAACCAGTAAATTTCAAACCAAACAGTCTAACCTCAGTGGTGGGGGAATTATTGGAAGCAATTCTCAAAACAAACAAAACCCTGTATTTAGAGGGGCAGGGATTATTAAAGAACAGGTGACATGATTGTATTACGTTTGACCAAATTGGATACATTTTTCAAAGAGGTGACCAGGTGAAGAGATAAGAGCAATGTATTCGATGTAGTCTACTTGGACTTTCAGCAAGGCTATTGTTAAGCTCATGCATGGGAAACTGATGGCGAAGGTAAGAGCCCATAGGATCCAAGGAAATTTGGCTAATTGGATCCAGATTTGGCTGAATGGCAGGAATCAGGAAGTGATGAATAAGTGGTGCTTTTGAGACTGGAAGTCTGTGTCCAGTGGGATTCTACAGAGATCAGTGTTGAGGCCATTGCTGTTTGTAGTATATATAAATTATTTAAACTTGAATGTCGGAGGTTTGTTCGGTACATACGCAAATGATATTAAAAGGGATGAGGTGGTATATAGCCTGGATGATAACCTTAGATTATAGAAATAGTGGGGACTGCCGATGCTGTAGAATCTGAGATAACAAGATGTAGAGCTGGATGAACACAGCAGGCCAAGTAGCATCAGAGGAGCAGGAAGGCTGACGTTTCAGGCCTAGACCCTTCTTCAGAAATGAGGGAGGGGAAGGGGATTCTGAAATAAATAGGGAGAGAGGGGGAGGCGGATAGAAGTGCAGTGGGAGAGAGATCCACTGAGGTCTTTCGGAGGGAGGAGAGTAACTTCTTCAAGGTAGGCATCCTCAGAAGAGGCTTTGCAGTGGGGTTAAAATTGATTCAGAGATAGTGGGGACTGCCGATGCTGGAGAGTCTGAGATAACACAGTGTAGAGCTGGATGAACACAGCAGGCCAAGCAGCATCAGAGGAGCAAGAAAGCTGACGTTTCGACTGTAGATGTTGATGAGCTGATCAGTGGCAAGTCGAATTGAATCTGAATGATTGTGAAGTGATGCACTTGAGGAGAATAAATAAGGCAAAGAAAGACATGATTACCAGTAGGAACCTGGGAAGAACCAAGGATCAGACGGAGCTTGGTGTGCATGTCCCCCGGTCCCTAAGGTAGCAGGACAGGTAGATATATTGATTAAGAAGGCATCATTGAGGGATACTTGTGGAACCTCCTCCTCCAGTGAGTTGTTTAATTGTCCACCACCATTCATGACTGGATGTGGCAGGACTGCAGAGCTTAGACATGGATTGGTTGTGGGATCGCTTAGCTCCATCTGTCACTTTGGCATGCAAGTAGTTCTGTTTGGTAGCTTCACCAGGTTTATACCCCATTTTCAGGTATGCCTGACATTGTTTCTGGCATGCCCTCCTGCAGTGTCCATTGAGCCAAAGTTGAATCCCTGGCTTGATGGCAATGGTTGAGTGGGGGAATGCCAGACCATGAGGCTGCTAATTATGCTGGAGTAGATTTCTGCTGCCTCTGTGGCCTACAGTGCCTTATGGATGCCCAGTCTTGAGTTACGAGATCTGTTCAAAGTCTAAACCATTTAGCACAGCGATAATGCCACACAACACAATGGAGGGTATTCTCAATATGAAGGCTGGACTTTACCTTCACAGGGCTGAGTGGTGGTCACTCTCACTCATACTGTTATGGACAGATGCATCTGCAGCTGGAAAATTGGTAAGGATGAAGTCAAGCATGTTTTTCCACTTGTTGGTTCCCTCACCACCTGCTGCAATCCAAGACTAGAATTTATGTCCTTTAGGACCCGGCCCACTCAGTCAATAGTACTGCCGCCGAGCCACTCTTGGTGATGGATATTGAAATCCCCCCACCTAGCATGCATTTTATGCTCTTGCCATTCTCAGGGTGATAGCACTGGACATGGTGCAGAGGAGATTTACCAGGATGTTGCCTGGGCTGGAGAATTTTAGTTATGAAGAGAGATTGGACAGATTAGGAGTGTTTTTGTTGATACAGAGGAGATTGAGGGCAGATATAATTGAGATGTATTATATCATGACGCATCAATGTGGTAGACAAAGAATTTCTCTCCTTGGCAAAGGGATCAATGGCTATGGCCATCGAGGTAAGGGGTAGGAGGTTTTGAGGGGATGTCAGGGTTTGGGGGAGGAGAGGGTTGCACATTTCTGGTATCCAGATGGAGCCTGAAGCCGATAGTGTCCACCAAAAGCTATCACTTGTTGATCTCTAAATATGCAATATAACTGAAAAATGCTTTGGACAATCCTCAAGTTGGGCAGAGTCAGTGACATTTTGACAGCCAAAAGTGCAATGTCCATCTGCTGGACGTTAGGACATTAAAGGAGCAAATGCATGAAACAACTAAAATTCACAGTCAAAATATTTCAAGGAATGCAACAAAATGTGCTAACATTTATGATAATATTCATCTTTGAGGTATAATGCCCTATTGCCTTTATGACAAACAGTGTTGAGGAAAGAGAAATCTTTACCACTTGATAGAACAACCAGCTTTACTCAGTGAAAGGGAGATTGTCCAAACGGACACAAGAATTGAAGAAGATAAGCAAAATTTATGCACAAATATCTGTACTCAGGTATCTGACATGCCCTTTTCGCAAGCGAGATTCTTTACGTGATGAGATATTGAGTAGCATTTACCCCATTACCTGACTGGTAGCTTTATGTTTATTTATATTATCTTTATTTGTAATGTAAAATAGAGAAATAACAGAGAAGTTACGTGATTATTTTGTATCTATTTTCAGTGAAGAAGATACCAGGAATCTCAGAGAACTAGAGATCCAAGTGGCTGAGGAGAATGAGAAACTGCAGGAAAATGGCATCAGTAAGAAGACTGTGCTGAGGAAATGAATAGGGCTGAAAGTTGATAAATCCCCAGAACCTGATGGTCTACATCCAGAGTTTTGAAGAAGGTTACGATACAGGACGTTCATGCAGTAACGATGATCTTCCAAAATTCTATATATTCTGGAATGTTTCCTGTGGTTTAGACAATAGTGAACATCACACCATTATTTCAGACAGGATGAGTGATGTAACAGAGAATGACAACCACGTTAAACTTATATCAATAACAGGGGAAATGTTGCTATCTATTATAAAGGATGGGATAAATAGACTCAGGTAAAAGCAAAATACTGCGGATGCTGGAAACCTGAAGCAAACACAGAAAGTTCTAGAGAAACCCAGCAGGTCTGGCAGCATCTGAGCACAAAGGAAGAGTTAGTGTTTTGTGTCCAGGATGACTTTTCTTTGCAACTCTATTTTTTGCACATCCATGGTGAAGATGAGATGGCTAGAACCCGAAAACAGGGAATTGTAAAACTGATTTAAAGTGTCAGAAAAATCTCGAATCTAAGTGGGAAGAGACTGAACAAGGAGGATAAAATTGGAAATAATACGTTCAGTAGGACAGAAAGAACCGCTGATATTTCTAGGACTATCACTGACCTTATCTCCTCTGGAGATCTCCCCTCCATAGCTTCCCACCTCATACTCCCTCAAAGCCATACAACCCATTTCTGAAGAACGGTCCTGACCCGAAACGTTAACTTTCCTGCTTCTCTAATGCTGCCTGGCCTGCTGTGTTTCTCCAGTTCCACACTGTGTTATCTCAACCCACTTCTAACACCTTTCCAAAACCCACAAATAGGTCTGCCTTACATTTCAGCCTGTTTCATTTCCACTGAACTTGATTCCCACTTTCACTTGCATTTTCTTTAAAAATATATATGTAAGACAATTTGCTTGATTATTGTTCTTGTAACTACAGTATGTCAAATCTGCCTGTCCCATTAATGGTTAACCTCCTAAAAACAATTAGACAATTCCCTACTGTTTGCAAATTATGGACAGTAATTAAATTCATTCAAGCCATGTATAGCCCTGTGGTTTGTCTCTGGATTTTAACCAAGTGCTGCTCTTCATGTCCCAGGACAGAGAGATGCCCTTCAAATTTGGTAACTACATTTCACAGGTTATGGTAGGAATCTGCTGTGCTCACTCACATTGTGTTGAAAAAGAAATCAATGCCAAAGTACCTTTATTATCATGCTGTTCTTTTCAATGCCTTCAGTGTATTTAAATCTATCTATCAGTCACATTGGCTACTCTTTCCATGCTGTGTTTGTGCTATTTAGTCAGTTGTTAGTCATCTGCTTCAACCACTTTTGGACCAAATTTCTAACTCAAGGTGTAAAATACTGATGAGTGTTAATTGGCAATTATCTGCTGAGTAACAAGTTAATCAACTTTGTGCAGCTCCAAATGAAAGTGTATCCGAATAAATTAAACTCAGCTGTCTGTCACTCCAGTTTGTCCTGCTGAGATAAACTCTAATCCCTTGACCTATTTAGCTATTGCATTAAAGATGTGGGAAGCATTACATTGTTCAATGCTGACCTCAATTCTACAAATTGAAGTTAATATTTTCTCCAATACTAACAGTGACTCATCATATGGATTTTTAAATATTCTCCTTCATTGTAGGAATGCATAAAACAATATTTGACTTGGCATATAAAAGTAAAATACTATGGATGCTGGAAATCTGAAATAAAACAGAATGTACTGGAGAAACACAGCAGCTTTAGATTTAATGTCACACATATGTATATATAGATACAGTAAAAAGTACTTTTCAAGTGTTCAACCCAAAGTGTTGCCTTGGGACTGGGCTGTGATCACGACTCTCAGTAGTTTCTTGTGGTCTTGGGCAGACCAGTTATTGTACTAAGCTGGATATGATGCTTTCTATGGTTCATGTATAAAAATTGTTAAGAGTCATTTTGGACGTGTCGAATTTTCTTAGCCATCTAAGGAAATAGAGGTGTTGGTGTGCTTTTTCAACCGTAGCATCGATGTGGATGGACCTGGACAGATTGTAACTTCTAGGAACTTGACAGTCACAAGTAGAATACTATGCAAACATACTGGTTCACAAGGGAAAGTCAATACTGATGACTGCCACTTGCACAGCTTGACTACAGAACACACCCTTTGATATTGCCTGTCCCCAGGGAATAGACATAACAGACTGGAAGCCAGAAGACAATGTGAGTGGCAAGTTTCCCATCAAATCCAAGTCCTTTTCCAGGTCTAAAACTGCTGAAAGTACGAACCTGGCTAGTTTGTAGCTGGTAAGACATTGCAGGATGGCTTAGGAACTAAGTGAAAGTCTGCCCTCAAAAGGAAGCCACTCTTGCAGACATGTCTATTTTATCCTCTAAGAATGTACAAAAAATTTACTGCAACACTAACCTGGGTGTGTTATGGGCTGAAGTCCCAATGTGTGGATTAAAATGTGACTAGGACCATAGCTTTGAGAACAGACATTTAAACACCCCTGCACTGCAGCTACCACAAACGAATACACACTTTCTAAATCTGCACTTATTCACTGTTGAAATGAATCAATGAAGTAGAATTTCTACCAATCTGCAAATCCAAGAATCTCAAAATTGACCACTCAATTACCAATGCTAACAATGTCATCCAATAACAGGTATAACAGCTGATATGTTTCACCCCCTTACTAATCAAGAATCTATCCATCTCTGTCTTAAATACACCCAATGATTTGGTCTCCACAGTCTTCTGAAGATTTACCACCCTCTGGCTGAAGAAATGTTTCCTCATTGCAATGCAAAAGTGGTATCCCATCACTCTGAGGCTGTGCCCTTGGATCCTTGTCTCTCCTACTTGTGGAAACATCTCTGCACCTACTCTATCCAGGCCTTTCAGTATGCTGAATCACAAAGTAACATCAGTGAACAAACCCTGCGAATGAGCAAGGCACTGAGAAAGTAATAGGTTAATGTTTCTCTGTTATCTCCAAAATATCCTTACCCAGTGTTTTCTTTATGGGAGTGGCAATAGATTTTTCAGAATATTTTTTTCCTTTCGACTTCAAAACTGGGAATCTGGTGGTCTGCAGAGCAGAGCAGGCATGGAAGAAAGTATCAGCGTGAAAAATTAAGGAAGTCTTTTCTAATATTCAGTTTCAATTCCCTCTACTCAGTCTCTTTACTGTTGTAACATTATTACAGACATTATCTACAGACTTCATAGTTTATTTTGCAATATAACACAAGAATGACTTGCGTTTATATACATCAGGGGCATGGCAGCCTGGTAATTATGTTTTTCCACGAATAACCCAAAGACCTGGACAAATGAACAGGAGATGTGAGTTCATATCACACCATGATGGCTGGGGAAATCAAATTCAGTTATTTAAATAAATCTATTATGTAAAAAATCTAATGTCAGTAACTGTGACCATGAAACAATAAGTTTATTGTTTAAAAAACTCATGTTTCATTAAAGTCTTTAAGGGAAGGGAATTCCCCATTCTTACCCAGCCTCAATGTGACTCTAGGCCCACAACAATGTGGTTGGCTTTAAATTGCCCTGTATAATGACTAAGCAAGCCTCAGTTCTTTAAAACCGTGATGAAAAGAAACCTAACAAGATCAGGTCACTTGGATTTGCTAATTTTGACATGATAAAAGCACATCTAGGCCAGACAACTTACAAAGTTCTTCTCACTAACATCTGAGGTCATTTTTCCAAAGTGAGGAGAGCTGTCCCACAGACTAATTAGGTAACAGCCTGACACTGTCATGCTCAAAGAATTGTAAATTTTGGTCAAAATCCCAACAGTACCATCCACATCCCTGGATTGCCCTCTGCAACTGATTGAACACAGCAAACAGAGGGTGAACAACACCAGTTTACAGCTAGTGGCTGGGAGCCTTCAATATTGACTTCAACCCTGCATAAAATCACACAGCATCAAATCAAGTGTGAGCTGAGAAAATTCTGCTGATTATTACCTATACCCACTCCTCTCCATCAACTACTGAATCAGTATTCCTCTGTGTCGAACACTATTGGAAGAAATTTTTAAAGCAGCAAGAGCAGACAATTTAACCTGGAAGGGGGTTTCAATGTCCATCACTAAGGACAGCTTGCTGGCACCACATCTAAACAAGTTAGCTGAGTTCAAATTATATACTATTTTTGTTATTCGTTCAAGGAGTGGAGTTGTCACTGGGTGGGTCAGCATTTCTTGTCCATCCTTAATTATCTTGACGGATGCGAGACTGACCCTGTGAAACAACCATCTCTAATGATAAACCTACTCAATTTCCATCTTACCCATCTATCTGTCCCTGACTAGTAGAAGTGAGCATCAAAGTACCTTTTGGAGATGATCTTCTGACTCTTTCCATTATCATCTGGGATTACCATATGCTGAATGGACAGATTTATCAACTCATTTATAAAGTGCCATAAGCAACAGAAGAATTGTCCTCCGGGTTAAATGGCAATATCAAGGAATAACATACACCTCATTCTATCATTTCCTTCAAAAGGAAATCAACAGTGGGTCAAACAGAAGTACTGGATATCATGTCAGAAGCAATGCCAGGAATATTACAAACGAGGAGGCTATAACACTGGACTGCGTGAATGTTAAAATGCATTCTATATAGATCAAGCTAAGTGATCCCACATTCAACAGATCAGATTAAAGCTCTGCAAACCTGCCATATCCAATTGTGAATGGTCTTGGGCAATTAAACAATGAACCAGAGGAGGAGGTTCCATGCATATCTGTAACCTCAGCGAGTGTGTGTGTGTGTGTGTGTGTGTGTGTGTGTTGTTGGGAGGGATTGGAGAAGACCCAATGTATCAGTGCAAGGATTGGAGACATGCAATTGTCATCAGCCAGATATGCCAAGTGGAAGATCCATCTTGGCCTCCTCCTGAGGTCCCAGAAGCCAACCTCCCATCCATGGACTCCATTTACAGTTCTCGTTGCCGCAGAAAAGCTGCCCACATCATCACAGACCCATCTCACCCTGGATATGCTCTCCTGCATCCTCTTCCATCAGGCAGAAGACACAGAAGCTTGAACAGATGCACCAGCAGGTTCAAAGCACCATCAAGGTTACCATTGACCTAAAACTTAACTGGACTATTAACATGAATACTGTGGCTATAGATCAGAGGCTCAATGTCCTTCTGCACATGACTTTGTTCCTGATTGTCCACTTGTACCAAGGTACAAGCCAGAAGGAAATATTCTCCACACCTGAATGAGTACAGCTCAAACAACACTCAAGGACAGATTTATGGATATGGTGGCAAGATCAGAACTTCTTGTCCTGAGAAGGTTGTAGTAAACTGTCTTCTTAAAACACTGCAGTTAGTATGATGATGTTACCACCACAAAGCTATTAGACAGTGACTCCCAGGATTTTGACACAGGGATAATAAAGAATGATTTAATTTCAAGTCAGGTTGGTATGGAACTTGAAGGCTGCAGGTAATATTTTCTTGTTTCTGTTGCCCGCATGAGCCAAGGCAAAGATGGGTAACAAATCCATCATTTTAAACCTTCACTTCCTCCACGTATTATCTGCACTGATGCACTGAAAAATTTCCACAAGGTTTCAGCACTTCTGAAACCTACCACCTCAATGTCTAGGAAGACCAGTGTTAAATTCCTTGCAAATCCCTGCCTGACAGCACTTTGGGAATATTTTCACCACAGTAACTGCAGCAGTTCAGGAAGACAGTAAAAGCACTCAATGAACTATTTTGAAGCATAGTTACTGTGCTAATCTAGAAAATGTGGTAGCCTATTTGCATACAGCAAGATACCGCTAAAAGGAATGAGATGAATTGCCAGTTAATATCTTTTAATGATGTTAGTTAAAGGTTAATCATTACTTCCTTGGAGAGCAGCCCTCTTTTTCCTTCAAAATGTGAAGGCATCTTTCAGCAGAAATTGAACTTTATTTTAATGTTTCATCCAAAACACGGCACCTGCTACAGTGTACCATTAAACTGTCAGCCTAGACTACAAACCGCTGGAGTGGTCTTGACTCCACAACGTTCTGACCAAAAAGCCAGATCAAGTGAGTGGAGGCTAAGAGGGTTGAGAGCATTGATAGGAGTGATTATAACTGACAACCTGTCCTGGACTTCCCACGTGGATGCCACGGTCAAGAAGGCATAACAACGCCTCTTCTTCCTCAGGCAGCTTATGAAATTCAGCAAGTCTGTAAGGACCCTAACCAACTGTTACAGATGCACCATTGAAAGCATACTGTCCGAGTGCATAACAGCTTAGTATGGCAACTGCTCTGCCCAGGACCTTAAGAAACTACAGAAAGTTGTGTGCCCAGACCATCACAGAAGCCAACCTCCCATCCATTTACACTTCTCATTGCTGAAGGAAGGCTGCCCACATCATCACAGACCCATTCCACCTCAGTAACGCTCTCCTGCATCCTTTTCAACCAGGCAGAAGATACAGAAGCTTGAACAGATGCACCAGTAAGTTCAAGAACAGTGTCTTCCCTGTCACTATTAGACTGCTGAATGGACTTCAAATAATGTTGATCTGGCTTTGCACATCTCCTGTGCAACAGTAACCTTGTATGCCTCACTTTGTCTAAGCACCCTATGCCCTTCTTTGTTATAATCTGCCTGTACTGCTCGCATAACAAAGCTTTTCACTGTACTTAGGTACAGACGACTACAATAAATCAAATCAAATCAAAAATTAGATGAGCCATGACAGATGCTAAATAATACAATGATTTATTTGAGAATTATATTGTAAAGGAAAGGTGCCTTGTCGCAGTACTGTTTTCAACAATATTGCATTGTTCACGGTGGTATCGTCTTTGCATCCTGTTAGCACCAAAGATGTTCTGAGATCTTTCAAAACCCATTGAATGGTGCAGACCCCCTGGCGCGAAAATCATTAGTGCCAGGTGCAAAACCCTTATAAGAACACATCAAACGATAGTTTCAAGCAGGTCTGGTAATGCTGATTGAGGGATAACTAAACTGATTTCATAGCACTACGAAGCCTCTTCTAAGGATGCCTAGCCTGAAGAAGTTACCCTCCTCCCTCCGGACAAACCTCAGGGGATCTCTCTCCCACTGCAACTCTGTCGTCCCCGCCTCTTCGACTGTTTGTTTCCTCTCCACCTATCCTCTCCTCTATCCATCTTCTATCCGCCTCCCACTCTCTCCCTGTTTATTTCAGAACCCCCTTCCCCTCCCCCTTTTCTGATGAAGGGTCTAGGCTCGAAATGTCAGCCTTTCTGCTCCTATGATGCTGCTTGGCCTGCTGTGTTCATCCAGCCCTGCACTTTGTTGTCTTGGATTCTCCAGCATCTGCAGTTCCTACTATCTCTGAGTCAATTTTAACCCTACTGCGAAGCCTCTTCTAAGGATGCCTAGCCTGAAGAAGCTACCCTCCTCCCTCCGGACAAACCTCAGGGGATCTCTCTCCCACTGCAACTCTCTCGTCCCCGCCTCTTCGACCTGTTTGTTTCCTCTCCACCTATCCTCTCCTCTATCCATCTTCTATCCGCCTCCCACTCTCTCCCTATTTATTTCAGAACCCCCTTCCCCTCCCCCTTTTCTGATGAAGGGTCTCGGCCCGAAACGTCAGCCTTTCTGCTCCTATGATGCTGCTTGGCCTGCTGTGTTCATCCAGCCCTGCACCTTGTTGTCTCATAGCTCTGCTGCTTGTGTTATATTTGAATGTAGACATCTGCAAGTTTATAATTCTGTTTGAACAGCAACTTTTACAGCTTACAGGGAGCAACAGATACTTTCCAAATTTACGACTACAATGGAAACCAGTTACTGGAAGTTGACCTAAGACATTTTGTTGATTGGGATGTGGCCTAGGATTTATCAAACCATCCACTCTTAATAATTTAAAGTCACCTTGGTAACAAACAATATATTTTCCAAATGTTTAAGCATTATGCATCAGAAAAGTTGAGTTTTTAAGGCTAATAAATGAATTATCCAATCATTTGATTTAACAAAAAAGAATTTGAATTAAGACCAAATTAAATACGAACCATTGTATTAACCCTGTGGTGAGGTCTTAAGGCTTTATCAGTTATGTTCTTGGTTAGGAAGAATTCAGTCTAATGCCAATGTGTTGGTCTCCTGTATCCACCTGCTAATCTTTTGTTGACCTCCATCATTTTAACAGTTTCCAATTTCTTGGTGCTAGCCATCTCCTCTTTATCTCGGATGTCCAATCTCCCTTCACCTCCACCCCTTGATATGAGAGCTGTCTGTACTTTTTTCCTCAATCAAGATACAATTTTAATCCAGCACCATGCTCCTTTGCCTGCTTGACATTGTCTCTCATTGAACAATGTCTCTATGAACTCATTCCATGTCATTCAAGTGGAAGACGTTGCTGTGGGTAAGTTCATTGTTCCTCACTTTGCCTGCCTTTTTGTGTCAGAGATGTGGAACCCTTCCTATTCCATTCCAATCAGATTACCTCAATGAATTCTATTACTAGTTCATTGATGAGTGTATTGGTGATTTTCTCCTTCTTTCACCCTGAACTGGAAAACTTCACTATCTCTGACCCTAACCACCTAGCCCTTTACTTACCTGGCATCCCTCTTCCCATCTAGCATCCTACCCTCCTGGCTTCCTAACTTCACGCTCAGCGCATGGACTTACCATTTGGCAGCAGCTGTCAAAATGTCTGTCTGTGATTGTCGATCTTTCAATTCCAGGAAATGACAGCTGACTACTGTGAAAAGGGATTGTGGTTTACCTTCTCCCAACTATTAGAGAAGTGTCTGAAAGGAAGGAACACCCAGCCTTTGTCAAGCATTTGTAAACAGAATCTCCTGTCAGAAATGCAGATATCTCTACTTTTGTTAAAAAAGGATTGCAGTAGCAATCTGCAAGATATTCCCGCTCCTCAGAGAATCCAGTCTAACATCTCCCACTTTCAACCATATCACATTCTTTAACCACCCTCCCTCATTTGATCTACTTAAAGCCTACAGCATCTCCAGTTTTTCCTGGTTCCAATGAAAGGTCATCAACCTGAGACATTAACTTTGTTTCTGTCTCCATGGATGCTGCCTTGTTGGCTGAATATTCCCAGCATTTTCAATTTTTATTTCAGATTTCCTGCATCTTCAGTATTTTTGTTTAATATCATCCTGTTGTGCCAAATTCACACAGGTAGGTATGGATGGTCTGTTTACTTATTTAATTACGAATAAAGAGCTCTAAGATACATTGTTATAAACTCACATCCTACATGTTATAATATTTTGTATTGGGACAAAACAAATATGAATCAGTTTGGGCATATGTTCATAATAAACATTGAAACATGGATGGTATTTTTCAACTCCTTAAAAATCTTTGATTACTTGCATTTTAACTTCTGTAAATTTAGAAGTGTGGAGTTAGAAGTGCCAGTAAATGACCAGGAATTTAATGAACTCATAGATATCAAAGGATCAAACTGGTGTTGTATTTTTAGATGCCTTTAAGAAAATTCTCACACTTGTTCTTTTCTACATACTAGATGATATAAAACATTCCTATTGATTGTGACAAGTCGGATTTACACCAGTTGAAGGGATTTGGTAGCAAATGTTGTCATCCCTCTAGAAAGCATTAGTTCTTCACGTTTTGAGGCTGTAAAATGCAAGGGATAAAGCAAGCAGAAATGTGATTGTAGCCATCTCCAGAGGTATCTTCATGTGGAGAAAGATTGATAGCAAATTTCAAAGAAAGAATGAGCTTGTCCTTAAAAACTGCATTTCACAAACTCAGCTTACCGCAAAGTTCTTCATAGCTAATTAAGTATTTTTTGAAGTCTGGTCAACTGTGGTAATGTAAGAAATACAGCCGTCAATGTGTGGATAGCAGATTCTCAGGTGGTTGTGACCAAATAATTTGTTTTAGTGATGTTAGTTAAGCATTGGTCACGATTCTGAGGGCAGGGGATTCCTCTGCTATTCCCCTAATAATGCTACATTGAATTCCTCTTCAGTGTTTATCAGAACAGACAAAAAGGGTATTAGATTAACATCTCATGAGAAAGATGGTGCTTAGTGACATACTGCCTGATTACTGCTCTATAGTATCAGCTCAAATCATTGTTTCCAGTCTCTGGCATGGGATATGACTGTATAACTCTGCATCAGAGGTGAGAGTGCTACCAATGAGCCATAACGAACAACCTTCATGATTATAAAATAACATACAGCTTCATTATTTGCATTCTTCAATCAAATTGTTCAGAGACCAACAGCAAAGGATCTGGAGAGTCACTTAAATAAAATTTATTTTAGAAGGGCTTCAAATTCCTGGCGTTTGTAATTACATGGAGTCTTGTTTCTTTATCTAGATTGAGGGTTTGCCATATTTTCAACTAAATAGTCAAGTACGACATTATTATTTTTCAATTATTGACTTTTTAAAATTTGGAGCTCTTCCAATTCCAGTACTGCATTCTCATGAAATCGCTTGCTCTGAGACCACACAAGTACTGTCTGTCTGACCATAACCTACAACTGTTTCACTCTCTGAGGTGTACAATCTACTTAGAGGTCTGGCATTTGTCTGGATATTCATTTTGCACTGAACACGATGAGCACAACATTTAACTACTGGTTTCAGAATCAATTAGAAATGGTGATTTTTTACCTGAATTTTTTCTCCACTTTTCATTTGTGATTTCCATTAATCCTAAATCACCATGAAAAGTTTAAATTAATAGTTATCAATAATTGATTTATTTCTGCAACTTTGTACGTGCATTTTTTTGACATGCATCGTATAACCTTAGGCTGTTTATTTAGAATTAATTCAAAACTAGTCATCTATTTGCCACATAGGACGGAGAACTGCAGTTACAAACACTTGCATGTACAACAAGTACAGAGTGTCCTTGTCCCTTCTCAGGAATAAATGCCATTTTTCAAGTTTACAAAACTATCTTCTTTGGGCCCTTGTGTTCTCTCTTTTTCAGCAAAGGCACCTTGTTGATTAGCACAGGATCTGAAGAGAGCTGAGAAAAGAACACATCTGTTTGTGCTGCAATTGGAAGAAATCAAAATATTTGAGTCCCGTATTATTTTAACAAATGGGCAAAATTACAAACAGCCTTCAAATTGTTTGTACAAGTCCTCAGAAACCTTGAACTATTTTGAAGATTTCAACCATGCATGATGATAATTATATCTGTAATTCTGTGGAGATTTAAGGTAAAGTGCATATTGGTGCTTAATATGATTTTTCCTTTTTGCTACCACATGGTAAAAATAAAGTCAGGTAGGGTGGGAAGCAAAGGCAATTTTTGCAAAGAGCAAATCTGAGCATTTAAAAAAGTAATTAAAACTTGCTTAAAGTAAGAACTGTTCCTATGAGAAATTTCCTTTCTCACTGTAACTAATTGATTCCATGAATCATACATCACCGAAATTGCTTCCAATCCACAGGGTTTTATGTGGAAAAATCTGCAACACATAGAAACCTCCTTCAAGCTGTGCAAAAGAAAAAGAATAGAACTCTTAGTAATTCGTTATGTTACGCAGGTAATGGTAGATTTAATGCCGTTGCAGTCTGAGAATTAAAACAAGGATGAAAGACTTGTTAGAGGAAGAGCTCAGCACAAAGTTAGTCTCACTGTAATATCATGACAGCTGTCTCTACACACGGTTAAGGTATTTTTACATGAAGCCCCTCGATCCAGTGACTCACTCAAGATGTAGAGCAGTAGAGCAAGTAAGCAGCATTCAGGCTCCTAGGCCTGTCCAATCCAGGTAGCTGCATCCTCCCTTCTTTCCTTACCCTTTTCATCTTCTTTCTGTTTCTTTTTCTTTGTGTCTTCCTGTCGGGGGCAGTGGAGGGTGTGATACTACGGAAGGAAGCGGCTGGAGTAGGACTCTTGGTGAGGCAATGGACAGGCCTGGTGGCCGAGTCAGGGACCTCTGGTTGTGGTATACCCCAGGAGGGGACTCCAGGCATCAACGGCTTCAGCAGAACCAAGGAGTTCTGATTGTGGTACTCCCGGAGCAGGGACCTGGTTATCGGCATGGTGGTGGTGGCAACTCCTGGTTTTGGTAGGCCCGCAGCGAGGGTCTCCTGGCCATTGGAGAGGCAGAAGCAGCAGCTCTTGGCTGTGGTAGGCTCAGAACTGGAGTCTCCTGGTTATCAGCAAGGCAGAAGCGGCAACTGCTTGTTGCTGAGGTCCGGAGCCGAGGTCTACTGGTTATTGGTGAGGCGATGGCGGCAGTGGAGCCGGGGCCTCCTGGTTGACAGGCGAGTGTGGGCCCAGCACAGGACCCGGCATCGGCAGCCTTTTGGCGAGATGGGCCCAACGACAAAGAGGGGGCACCTGAAGAGGCGTGACTCTGAAGTTGGTGCATCTGGTGTGGGTGTCATTGGTCGGCCGACTTGGGACTCATGGTGGAAGCGGTGGATCAAAGATGGACTTCTGTCAGCTTTGTCTTCTTATTCTTGAAGTATTACAATAGTGCTGGATTGTGACGACAATTGAAGCTTTTCACCGTACTTCACTGTGTTGTTCATTTTAGAGTACAAGTGACAATAAATCATCATTCATTCATAAAATGGGCTACTTTCAGTGAACTGACACTTTGTTTGGTTGGTTTCTAATCCATCAATGCAAATTCACTCATTCTTATCGGCATCATAAAGAGTGGTCCTAGTGTTACTGCTATGCTTGGCAGGTAAACAAACATGAACATAATTGGTCAATGTTCCGTGGTACTAATCATAGCTGATAATTTGCATACGCAGCTCAGATTACGGTAAATCAACCAGATTGAGAATAGGGGCCCATCAATAGAGACAGTAATTTTGGAAGAAACAATATCTAAAAGACAGGTAGAAATATTCTCACGGATGATTATAATGGAAGTTGGCTCGGTCTATTTTATGGTGTAACACAGGAAAATCATTTTTTGTCATCACGCTATCCCCCCTCCATTTAGAGGAAAGAAAAGGGAAAAAAGGGACACTCTGCATTATGCATTAGCAGTTAGGAAGTGAACATTCAGTACATAATAGAAAAAGACTTTGTCTCTGTGTGCTGAAAGGATTTACTCCGAATATTGAAGAGAAAATAAGATTCTTTGGAAACTGTTAGTTTTTAAAGAGTTGATCTTAAGTAGTTATCAAGAAATTGGTGAAAGGTCACCAACTGAAGGATATGACTGGTCAGTTTGAGGATCTAACCATGTGCGCCAGATTCCCGAGGATCTGATCAGTGCAATTATTTTGGAGATGTAACAATTGTTGCATCTTTCTTTAAAAAGGTAAGGATTTCTGTCAAGATGTTACCAAGAAAACGTTAACAAAAGTTCAAATTTGTTATATAGGGTGAGTCATCAATAATTCTGCATATAGCTCATCCATTGGTGTTAAAAATTTTATGAATCCAGATGCCCAAAGAGTCAAACAATGAGCAAAGGAAAGTAATTATTTAAATTCTTCAAACAACCTAGCTTTTCCAGAGAAACAGAAGAGATGTCAAGACACACATGCTTGCTTGAGGGCATTTCTATGGCACAGAATTTACACTGACATGATAGCAACCTTTCAAAGTCAACATTTCAGGCAAATGTGAGAACAGAGTTTGGATTCAGGCATGAATTAGACCGTGCAAATTTGGTAATGTAAATGAGATACAGGTCACTTCAAGTTTGCAAGTAAACCAACTAAAATAATTAACATAATTAGGAGTTATTAATAATGCATCGCCCAATTAAAGAACGAAGAAGTCAGTAGTATGATCTATCATTGTGATAATGATATATAGAATATCATTCTATATATCCTGAGTTGATTCTGATACATTAACTGCAATTGATGCCCACTGACAAATCAAGTATCACATTAATCAGCTGCTGAAATAATAATTAGGAGCTGCTGTGATGATTTTGCATCTCAGCAATTCCTCATATCATTGTAAAACCTGAGGTTTAATGTCCAGTCATCAGTAAGTGCAATACATTTTGACAATTCTCAGCAAAACTGTTAGGCAGGGAGCTTGGCCTCAGGCACTGTTATTAAAGTCATTTCTTCTCATACTGCACCCAGCAAGATAGGTGTTAGAATACTCAAAAGACTCTCTGAAATGTGAAATTACATGACTGAAACTTGTTTATTGATATCATGAGATTGCTAGCAACCACTTATAGCATTCAAAGTATGCAGATGCTTTTGTGCTCAGAATAATTTTGTTTTTTTTAAGCATTCATTAGCTGAATACTGACATTCCTGGTGAGGGCAACTTTTATTGTTTTTCCCTAATTGCCCTTGATGAGCTTTCTCCTTCAAGTTTTTTGTCATTATAAGACGAGAAAAACTTGAATTTATGTAGAGTTCTTTGTTGTGTAGGGTAATGGTTCTGATCAGGTTTTGATTCATGCCACAATGGCTTCAGCCACTCTCACCTCAAAGATGTCAGGCAATGACTATCTCCGACAAAAGGAAATTTAGCTGTGATGTTCAATGGTATTCCATTTTTGGATTCCTCACCATCCTGGGAGGTCATCATTGACTAGAAACTGAATGGAACCAGCCATTTAAATGCAGGTCAACAGTTAAGAATTCTATGGCGATTAACTCACCTCCTGACTCCCAAAGCTTGTCCACCACCCACAAGGCACAAGTCAAGGATGTGACGAAATACCTTCTGCTTGCCTGGATGAGTATGGCTCCAAAAACACTGATGTTGACAGTCGGGGATTCAGCTTATGGTAATGCCATTCAATGTCAAGTGGAGGTGGTTAGTTTCTCTCTTGTTGGAGAAGGTTGGAAAAGGCCTGACACTTGTTCGATGTGAATGTTATTTGTCACTTAATCAGCACAAGTCTGGATGCTACCCAGGTTTAGCTGCTTTTGCACACATACTGCTTCAGTAACTGAGGAGTCACAAACGATGCTGAACATTGTGTGATCATGAGCGAACATTTCCATCTCTGATTTTATGATGGGTGCAAGGTCATTCGCAGTGCAGTTCAAGAAGGTTGAGCTTAGGACACTTCGGCAGCAATGTCCTGGAAATGAAAGGATTGACCTCCAACAACCAAAACTACATTATTATGGATATGACTACAACTTGTGAATGTTTTCCATTAACTCCAATTTTGTTGATCCTCCTTGATGCCATGCTGCCTTAGTGTTCAGGCCAGTCAATCTCACTTTACCACTGGAATTCTATATTTCTAGCCATAATGGAATGAAGTAATCAGATCAGGAGCTGAGAGGCCATGACAGAACTTAACCCAGTGAGCGGGTTATTGCTTGGAAAGTGCTGCATGATAGCACTGTTGACAACACTTCCCATCACTTTGCTAGTGATCAAAGTAGAATAATGTGATGACAATTAGCTGCTCTGCATTTTGTAGTCAGGACATACATAGGCAATTTTAAACATTGCCAAGCAGATGCCAGTGTTGTAACTGAATTAGCTCAGCATGACTAGAACTGCTAATTCTGCTTTCAGTGGTATTGTAGGGGTATAATTTCCTCTCTCTGAAGATGCTGTTCAACATTTCCAGACTTTTTTTAATTTTTAACTCCTCCCAATACAACACTGATGGACCGTCTCAACCATATATCCCAATTTCCAGAGTGGGATTTGAACTTATGGCCTTCTAATTCAAAGCTAAGAGAGATGCTATTGAGCCAATGCTGCTGTTATTGAAAAGAAAATGCAACCTTTTTTTCCAAACGTCATCAGGATTGGATTATGGCTATTTTTCTGTTGTTAATTTAATGTGCGTTGTTTATTTTAGTTAGTTCATTAAATGTGTGGTGCTGATGTTTTTGACATGCTTTATTAGGTAAGATATGTGCATATGTTTTATATGATCAAGTTGGCAATTGATAGTTCTATTTGTTCAGGGTATTTTAGTTCTCACACTGGTATGATACCACTCTCCTTCAGAACAAAAAGCCCTATTCTGAAGAAGTCATACTGAACCCAGAATACAGAAACATAGAAAATAGATGAAGGATTAGGTCATTTGGTTCATTTAGCCTGCACCATTCAATATGAACATTGACTGTCATTCTCTCCACAGATGCTGCTAAGCCTGCTGACTTTCTCCAGCGCTCTCTGTCTTTGTTTCAGACTTCCAGCATCTGCAGTTCTTTGTTTTATCTCATTGATTAATTGTTTTGCACGAAATAAGGAATTCGTACATTAATCTAACTGGTTCAAGAATCGCGTCAACAATTTATCATCGTGATTTCATGTACAGATCAAATATTTCAAAATAATGACATTCAATTTGGTTATGTTCAGTTTGGCAGCTGACTATAAATTGAAATAAGAACACTGCAACATTTTCCACTTGGATGAGCTAAAATGTGTTGGAAACTGACAGTCATGTAATTAAATAGACTAGATTGATCACAGTTTCCTGAAAAGCATATACAGAGACGATTGCATTTTAGATACTGCTCTTTATAATATTAATGATGTGTTGACGCACCATGACATGATGTTGTGACATCAGTATACTCACGGAGAAAAATGCCAATGACCGTGTATGCACATTAAGTGGATAGATCTTTACTTTTTGGAGTTATTGTAAAATGAATGATAACCAGCTGGCAGCCTATTTACCTCCCCTTTTGATGTTATTTCTGTTTTCGAAATTAAGATCTATTGTTTGGGGTGCTCAACAACTTTTGTTTGCCATTAAAGGAGCAAAACAGTCAGAACAATTGAATAATTAGCTGCAGCGGATCAATGACCTGCATCTGAAATTGATCAAGAAAATATCAGAACACAAAGCAACAGTTATGCTGTATTGATCAAATCAGTCATGTGTTTCAGAAAAATATGTCAAAAGATTTCTAAAATTGTAGAATGGTAAGCACCCAGAAGGTCATTCTGCCAATCAAGTACATGTCAACTTCCAGCTGGCTCCATTGTCCCACCTTTTCCCTGTAACTTTGCAATTGTTTATTTACAATTCAGGTGATCCAGTTCTCTTTTGAAAGCGTTTCAGAGTTAGTAGGAACTGCAGATGCTGGAGAATCTGAGATAACAAGGTGCAGAGCTGGATAAACACAGCAGGCCAAGCAGCATCAGAGCAGCAGGAAAGCTGACGTTTCGGGGCCTAGACCCTTCTTCAGAAATGGGGGAGGGGAAGGGGGTTCTGAAATAAATAGGGAGAGAGGGGGAGGCGGATAGAAGATGGATAGAGGAGAGGATAGGTGGAGAGGAGACAGACAGGTCAAAGAAGTGGGGATGGAGCCAGTAAAGGTGAGCCGAGGTGGGGAGTTAGGGAGGAGATAGGTCAGTCCAGGGAGGACGGACAGGTCAAGGGGGCGGGATGTGGTTAGTAGGTAGGAGATGGGGGTGCGGCTTGAGGTGGGAGGAGGGGATAGGTGGGAGGAAGAACAGGTTAGGGAGGCGGGGACGAGCTGGGCTGGTATTGGGATGTGGTAGGGGGAGGGGAGATTTTGAAACTTGTGAAGTCCACATTGATACCATTGGGCTGCAGGGTTCCCAAGTGGAATATGAGTTGCTGTTCCTGCAACCTTCGAGTGGCATCGTTGTGGCACTGCAGGAGGCCCAGGATGGACATGTCGTCTGAGGAATGGGAGGGGGAGTTGAAATGGTTCGCGACTGGGAGGCGCAGTTGTTTAGTGCGAACCGAGCGTAGGTGTTCTGCAAAGCGGTCCCCGAGCCTCCGCTTGGTTTCCCTGATGTAGAGGAGGCCACAACAGGTACAGCGGATGCAGTATACCACATTAGCAGATGTGCAGGTGAACATCTGCTTGATGTGGAAAGTCTTCTTGGGGCCTGGGATGGGGGTGAGGGAGGAGGTGTAGGGGCAGGTGTAGCACTTCCTGCGGTTGCAGGGAAAACTGCCGAGTGTGGTGGGGTTGGAGGAGAATGTGGAGCGGACAAGGGAGTCACGGAGAGAGTGGTCCCTCCGGAAAGCAGATAAGGGTGGGGAGGGAAAAATGTCTTTGGTGGTGGGGTCGGATTGCAGATGGCGGAAGTGTCGGAGGATGATGCGTTGGATCCAGAGGTTGGTGGGGTGGTACGTGAGGACGAGGGGGATTCTGTTTTGGTTGTTATTGCGGGGAGGGGGTGTGAGGGATGAGTTGCGGGAAATGCGGGAGACACAGTCGAGGGTGTTCTCGACCATTGAGGGGGGGAAGTTGCGGTCCTTGAAAAACGAGGACATCTGAGATGTACGGGAGTGGAATGCCTCATCCTGGGAGCAGATGCGGCAGAGGTGAAGGAATTGGGAATAGGGGATGGCATTTTTGCAGGAAGGTGGGTGGGAGGAGGTGTATTCTAGGTAGCTGTGGGAGTCGGTGGGCTTGAAATGGACATTGGTTTCTAGGTGGTTGCCAAAGATGGAAACTGAGAGGTCCAGGAAGGAGAGAGAGGTATTAGAGATGGTCCAGGTGAACTTAAGGTTGGGGTGGAAGGTGTTGGTGAAGTGGATGAACTGTTCGAGCTCCTTGTGGGAGGTGTTGGGGAGGACAGGAAGAGGTGGAGGGCCTTTAGGCCATCTGTATGGGACAGGAAGAAGCGGAGGGCCTTGAGGCCATCTATATGGGACAGGAAGAAGCGGAGGGCCTTTAGGCCATCTATATGGGACAGGAAGAAGCGGAGGGCCTTTAGGCCATCCGTATGGGACAGGAAGAGGCGAACACCTCATCTCAACACCTCCCCAACACCTCATCTTTACCATGGACGTCCAGTCCCTATACACCTGCATTCCCCATACAGATGGCCTTAAGGACCTCCACTTCTTCCTGTCCTGCAGGCCCGACCAGTCCCCTTCCACTGACACCCTCATCCGCTTAGCCAAACTCATCGTCACCCTCAACAACTTCTCTTTCAATTCCTCCCACTTCCTACAGACAAAGGTGGTGACCATGGGTACCCGCATGGGCCCAAGCTATGCCTGCCTCTTTGTAGGTTACGTGGAACAATCCTTCTTCCGTAGCTACACTGGCCCTAAACCCCACCTCTTCCTCCATTACATTGCTGACTATGTCGGCGCCGCCTCATGCTCCCACGAGGAGTTCGAACAGTTCATCCACTTCACCAACACCTTCCACCCCAACCTTAAGTTCACCTGGACCATGAGCAGAAAGATCTCGGTGTCCATGTGCGTAGATCACTGAAAGTTGCCACCCAGGTTGATAGCGTTGTTAAGAAGGCGTACAGTATGTTAGGTTTTATTGGTAGAGGGATTGAGTTTCGGAGCCATGAGGTCATGTTGCAGCTGTACAAAACTCTGGTGCGGCCGCACTTGGAGTATTGCGTACAGTTCTGGTCACCGCATTATAGCAAGGATGTGGAAGCATTGGAAAGGGTGCAGAGGAGATTTACCAGGATGTTGCCTGGTATGGAGGGAAGGTCTTATGAGGAAAGGCTGAGGGTTTTGAGGCTGTTTTCGTTAGAGAGAAGAAGGTTAAGAGGTGACTTGATAGAGACATACAAGATCATCAGAGGATTAGATAGGGTGGACAGTGGGAGCCTTTTTCCTCGGATGGTGATGGCTAGCACGAGGGGACATAGCTTTAAATTGAGGGGTGATAGATGTAGGACAGATGTCAGAGGTAGGTTCTTTACTCAGAGAGTAGTAAGGGCGTGGAATGCCCTGCCTGCAAAAATAGTAGACTCGCCCACTTTAAGGGCATTTAAATGGTCATTGGATAAACATATGAATGATAATGGAATAGTTTAGGTTAGATGGGCTTCAGATTGGTTTTCACAGGTCGGCACAACATTGAGGGCCGAAGGGCCTGTACTGCGCTGTAATGTTCTATGTTCTATGTAATACCTCTCTCTCCTTCCTGGACCTCTCTGTTTCCATCTCTGGCAACCACCTAGAAACCGATATCCATTTCAAGCCCACCGACTCCCACATCTACCTAGAATACACCTCCTCCCACCCACCTTCCTGCAAAAATGCCATCCCCTATTCCCAATTCCTTCACCTCTGCCGCATCTGCTGCCAGGATGAGGCATTCCACTCCCGTACATCTCAGATGTCCTCGTTTTTCCAGGACTGCAACTTCCACCCCTCAGTGGTCGAGAACGCCCTCGACCGTGTCTCCCGCATCTCCCACAACTCATCCCTCACACCCCCTCCCCGCAATAACAACCAAAAAAGAATCCCCCTCATCCTCACGTACCACCCCACCAACCTCCGGATCCAACGCATCATCCTCTGACATTTCCACCATCTGCAATCCGACCCCACCACCAAAGACATTTTTCCCTCCCCACCCTTATCTGCTTTCCGGAGGGACCACTCTCTCCGTGACTCCCTTGTCCGCTCCACACTCCCCTCCAACCCCACCACACCCGGCACTTTTCCCTGCAACCGCAGGAAGTGCTACACCTGCCCCCACACCTTCTCCCTCACCCCCATCCCAGGCCCCAAGAAGACTTTCCACATCAAGCAGATGTTCACCTGCACATCTGCTAATGTGGTATACTGCATCCACTGTTCCCGTTGTGGTCTCCGCTACATCGGGGAAACCAAGCGGAGGCTTGGGGACCGCTTTGCAGAACACCTACGCTCGGTTCGCACTAAACAACTGCACCTCCCATTTGTGAACCATTTCAACTCCCCCTCCCATTCCTCAGACGACGTGTCCATCCTGGGCCTCCTGCAGTGCCACAACGATGCCACCCGAAGGTTGCAGGAACAGCAACTCATATTCCGCTTGGGAACCCTGCAGCCCAATGGTATCAATGTGGACTTCACAAGCTTCAAAATCTCACCTCCCCCTACCGCATCCCAATACCAGCCCAGCTCGTCCCCGCCTCCCTAACCTGTCCTTCCTCCCACCTATCCTCTTCTCCCACCTCAAGCCCCATCCCCATCTCCTACCTACTAGCCTCATCCCGCCCCCTTGACCTGTCCGTTCTCCCTGGACTGACCTATCCCCTCCCTACCTCCCCACATACACTCACCTTTACTGGTTCCATCCCCGCCTCTTTGACCTGTCTGTCTCCTCTCCACCTATCTTCTCCTCTTTCCATCTTCTATCCGCCTCCCTCTCTCTCCCTATTTATTTCAGAACACTCTTCCCCCGGCCCCATTTCTGAAGAAGGGTCTAGGCCCGAAACGTCAGTTCCTCTGAGGCTGCTTGGCCTGCTGTGTTCATCCAGCTCTACACCTTGTTATCTCTTTCGAAAGCTACAATTTGTCAAGACCAAAATTCTGGCAACATTTTTTAACTTGGAATTCTGAAAAAATGTTTTTTCGGAAGGCTGATACAGCCACAAACAGCTGTGTGACAAGAGAGACACAGAATTTCATCCCTACAGTGATAAGTAAATTTCAAACAACAGCCCTTAAAGGATAGAAAATGCAAGCCAAAACAGACTGGACTGTAATCTCTTATGACCATGAAGCTAAAGAGGGGCTAATGACACACTGCTCAACAGCACTCTCTATCTTTAGTTTATATCCAAAACTGCAGACACATTTTGTGATTTTCCCTTTGGAAATACACAAGGACAAGGACGAAAAGAAACGGTTTCAACTCTACTGTCGTGTACTGGTGGGAATGTGTACAAGCCTGGGTTGGGCATTAGCTTGCTGTGATGGTCACAGTTGAAGTACGATCGACTCGCTAGCCCTACATTGCCGGTAAATACACACTCTTCCTCTTATTCTGAGTATTGCAGACGAGTTAAAAAGGATACAAGAATGACAAGAGGACTCTCTCACACCCTGATTACTGGAATTCATTCATGATCGAAAAGAATCAGAGCTATAGAATCTCAACCAAATTCCAAAACTAACGGTCATGAAACTGACTGTTCAACTGTCAATAGCAATGGTAATCTCCACTGCAATGGCTGCATTGCTCATCTTTCCACCCTTTACAAACAACTCAGAGACTGATCCATCTGTCTTTTTGTTTAATAACTTTTGGATTTTCCGCATTAATCCAAGAAGACCTGCTTTAATTGGCTCTTTTTAAAAAAAATCAGTTCATTTGGAAATGAATGACAGGTATCCCTGAGGAAAGAAATTCTTTCTAAATTAACTTTGTTGTAACCAACTTATGGAGTGGATGAACAAAAGATAGAAGCCATTTTATTCCTACCCACCCAGGAGATTAACGGTTTGGGATATCCCTTCTGGAAAGTGGGAAAATCACCTAGGTATGCTAACAAATTGAACTTGACTCTATTACACTCCAAGGCAGTGCATTCCAGATCTTACCACTCACTGCATAGAAATGTTTTTTCATCATATTACCTTTGTTTCCTTTTTGCCAGTCTCTTTAAATCTGTGTTTCCTAGTTCTTCATCCTTCTGACAATGAGACTAATTTTCTCTTTTACTCTAGCTAAAATCCTCATGATTTGGATTATATATATATTATATATATATATCAAATCCCATCTCCAACTTCTCTTTTCTAAGGAGAACAATCTCAGCTTCTCCAATGTAACTATATAACTACAGACGCTCAATTGTGAAACCATTCTTGTAGATTTTTGCTGCACAATCTCTGAAACCTTCACATTCCTCCTAAAGTGCCCTAAATTGGATACAGTGCTCCAGCAAAGGCTGAACAAGTATTTCATAAACATCATAACTTCCTTTCTTTAGTATTTTACATCTTTATTATTACCCAATATGCCTTTATAACCATTTTCTCAACCTGTCTTACCACCTACAATGATGTATACACATGCATCCCCAGATCCCCTGTTCCTGCACTCTCCTTTGAGTACCACAGTATTCTTTAGCTTATATTGACTCTCTTCATTCATCCTATCAAGACATAATATTTTCACTTTTCTGCATTAAATTTCATCTGCCACATGTTCACCCACTCAACCAGTCTCTTTATGTCCTCTTGAAATCTGTCATAATCCTCCACTCTGTTGCAAAGTGTCCAAATTTTGTGTCCTCTTTGCCTCTGTGGTACATAGTTAGTTTAATTGCACAGAAGCTTTTAAACATTTTCATCAAAGTAATCACTGCTGTACTGTGTTTTAAAAGCATTGCAGAACAATGTGTTTTAAAAAAGCCAAGTTCTTGTTCAAATATTGGTATTAAATTATTTATTGTTAATATTGATGTTCTTACTGTTTGTGTTATAATTATTTTGCTGCCACACTTAAATTGTTTAGTCAGAAGAAACTTAGAACTGTTTGAAACATTGGCGTTGCCCCACAAAGGGAAAGCAATGGCCTACTGTCATTATTACAGGACTAGTTATCCAAAGATCTAAGTTATGCTTTGGGGACTTGGGTTCAAGTTACGTCACGGTAGACGATAGTGTTTGAGATCAATTGTTTTTCTAGATCTGAAATTATGAGGCCAGTGATGATCATGAAACCGTGATGGAAAACCCCATCTGGTTCACTAATGCCCTTTGGGGAAGGAAACTGCGTTCCTCACCTGGTCTGGCCTACATGTGACTCCAGATCCTCTGCAATGTGGTTGACTCTTAACTGTCCTCAGAAATAGCACAGCAAGCCACTCAGTTGGACCAACCTCTAGAAAGTCTCACAAAATGAATTAAACTAGGTGAACCACCTTGCATCCAGCTAGAAATTGTGGGTCTATTTACAGCACTTACATGGAGTGCAGCAGAAGACAGCTCGCCTCCATGATTGAGTTTCCTCTCAAAGAAAACTAGGGATAGGCAATAAATGCTGGCCCAGCCAGCAATGTCCAAATCTCACAAATGAATATAGAAAAAGCTCAGGCTAAATTGCACTATTTCCATAGCGGGAAAAGATCAATATCTTAAGTTTTTAACGACTTTTGCACTATCCGTCTCAATTAAAAAGAAAGTGTTGAAATAATATAGCATGCTTCATGACTTCAAAATGTCCCAAAACATGTAACAGTCAATTCAATGTTTTTGAAGTGTGGTGAATGTTATAATGTAAAAAAAGCACTGCAGGTAACTTACATGCTGCAAGGTCCAACAACAGCTATGTGATACTGATCAGGTAAAACTGTTTCTGCAATAGTTATTGAAGCATAAAAACCAACAGTGGACATTGGCTCTTCTTTGAAATAGTTCCATAAAATCTTTTATACCCTGACGTATTGGACAGTGTCTCAGTTTTAACATTTTAAGCAAAAGACAGGGCCTCTTGATTTCTGGCATGCTTGTTCTGATATTTGTATTCAAGGTTGGAGTGGAATATGAACACACAACTTGCAAACTCAGAGATAGCAGTCCTGCCAGCTGCACTCCAGCTGACATTGACTAATTGTTGCTTATACCGCCACAAGTAAAATTTATTATTGGACTTAAACTTCCTCAGCACTCATAATTTTCTGTGCTATCTCAGCCTTAAATATACACAAGGAGATTACCCCTACAGTTCTCTGTGGCGAGGAGTTTCAAAAGCTCTCAACCCTCTGAGAGAAGAAATTCCACCTTGTCTGAGTCTTGGATTGGTGCTTGTTCTGAACAGTAGGGTGACATCAGCCACAGCTTTAGTGGGTACGCGTTATATCACCTGCACTCCACCCTGATCTGTGCCACATTCGTGCGATCAAATTGTGCAAAGTAGAGTGCCTTGATATTTCAAACACCTACATAGTGGCCTATATCAATAATCACAATTTTGACGACTGACATGACTGTATGAACTCACTTGCATGATGTTGCATGCATGAGCAGCTCCTACCTGAGGCAAACTCTTTGCATAAAATCTGAGGGTTGTGTCTACTTTCATGGTCACTGATGAACTGCAAATGCATCTGAAGCTCCTCTTTTAGCAATTCACAGTGACAGCTGAAGATTATTTACTGAAGCGGAGCTTGTTGGCACAACTGCCCTGACAACCGGATAGGTGCCCAAGATTCTCTGGGGTGGTAATTGTCCTTCCTAATGAATCATGGTGTATGCTGCTGATATGTTCTTGTTCTTTCTGTGCGATAAAACCTAGTGGAAAAGACACTTTTTTTTAATGAGGGAACGGCTTTGCAGAAACTTTCTAGATTTTATTTTTCCACCTCCTTAGTTGCAGTTACGTTTCTTGATGAGCATTGGCCTATAGCAGAATAGAAAATGTGCTTTCCTACTTCTCAGAACAAATGAACTTGATGTGTGATTGTAGAGGAGCAGATAAGGAATAACAAATTAATATGTTCTGAAGAATGGATCGCTGTATCTTTCTCTCCAGAGATGCTGCCAGACTTGCTGCATTTCTCCAGCAATTTCTTGCTTTTCTTTCAAGTGAATAAGTGGGACGTGTTCACGGATAAAGATTTTTCAGCTGAAGTAAACCTTTCCTTTTAACCTATCAGCACTGAGTGCCTAAGTTTAGCCTTAATATATTGTTTCTTTCCAATCTGTGTAAAGGAGCCTTCACAAGTTGCTTTGAAGGGAATTAAAAACCGAAAGAACTGCTGTAAATCAAGAACATAAACTGAAGTTGCTGGAAAAGCTCATCAAATTTGGCAGCATCTGTGAAGAAAAATCAAAGTTAATGTTTCGGGTCCGGTGACCCTTCAGAACTGATTCTGAGGAAGGGTCACTGGACCTGAGACGTTAACTCTGACTTTTCTTCACAGAGGCAGCCAGACCTGCTGACCTTTTCCAGCAACTTCAGTTTTTGTTCTTGGAGTAAAAGGATATTCCCATGACAATGTATTAGCTTGAAAGGGTTAACCTTAATGAAGACACCTAAGAGCTGAGCACAGGAGCATGGAGATAATCCTTAAGCAGTTTGCTTTGGAAATTCTTCCAAATTATTCTAGGGTTACTGGTGAGGTGAGTGCTTGATCTTGTAGTGTTAAAAGCACAAACAACATTATTTTTACTCTGGTCCGATACAACCTCATGGTTCTTATTTTGGAATGGAGAAACAATGGCCTAATTTGAAATACCAATATCTAAAAGTCCGTGGTAAAGTCCTTGCTTACATATTGCCAATAATGCAGTGAAACCCCACATAATCCACAATTGAACAGTTGTTGGCATCTGTATTATGTAGTTAATTCAATCTTCACTGAAAATTCCAGATAAATGGAACTAGTTACACATGGCATTGCTCAAAGCCAACACTTGACTGGCAGGAGCAAAGTACTATATCTATTGAGGTCAGCTGTCTCTTTGATGCCTGATGCAGTGACTCTAAATCTTGTGACTTCGTTGCAAAGCATAATCCACTTCTGAGCATTACAGCAGAAATTTACTGTTAAGCATGCCTTAATAGAAATCCTCATTTCATCAGACTAGAATGGCAGCCAGTCTCCAAGTGAACATCGAAAGCATTCTAGATTTTGGTTTTGAAAGTCTGGAAAATGAGAGAATAAATGATGCATTACTAGGTAGGATTATATAGAAAATGAAACTGGTGGACCAAAATATTTTTATTGCTATACTTCCAACTTGACCTGAGTGTTAAGCCTACAAGAAACAAATCAAAGCATGCCATAAACATAATCACGTTGGTTGTCAGATTATAAATCCACACAAAATTTTAATGATTTTTTTTTCAAACTATTGTCAATTGCTGTCAATTACATCTTGTACCATATTCATGAGCAGTAGGGATTCCAGTAATATTTTATGTTCCATGAATAACTATGTAATTACAGAGTAAAAGCAGAGCAATTACAATATTAAGTCATATTAATATACATTTGATGTCAATATTATATTTCATATCAAAGCAATTGTGAGCCAGCATGAATTATGAGGCATACTTCAAAGATTCTAAAGTTCCATACTCAGGAGTGAAGTGTCAGTAGCTTTTAAGCCTACTTCAGGATATTAAGAGAGTGATTTTGAGAATTCCACTGTTTGTACTCTGGTTGAGAATTTGACAGTTGCTGTGCGCCACATTTCCTCAGGAAATTTAATATGCAATTTTATTTTGATTACAGGAATTTCGAGGAATGGGGAGGTGGTGGGGGGGGGGGGGGGGGAGTGGGGGGGAGCGTTGGGGAGTGAGATCTCATAGAAACTTATAAAATCCTGATGGGACTGGACAGGCTAGATGTGGGAATAATGTTCCCGATGTTGGGTAAGTCCAGAACTAGGGGTCACAGTTTAAGAATAAGGGGTAATCCATTCAGGACTGAGAAGACAAAGAATTTCGTCACTCAGAGGGTTGTGAACCTGTGGAATTCTCTCCCACAAGAAGCTGTTGGGGCCAGTTCGGTATATTCAAGAGGGAGCTGGACATGGCTCTTGCAGCTAAAGGAATCAAAGGGTATGGAGAGAAAGCAGGAGTGGGATATTGAAATAGTATGATCAGACATGATCATATTGTATGGTGGTGCAAGCTCGAAGGGTCGAATGGCCTACTCCATCTATTTTCTATATTTCTGTTATTGAGGAGTGGGACAAATTAACTGGTGATTTTAAAGAGCTGACACGGGCAGGATTAGCTTAATGGTCACCTTCACAACCACATGATTCTGCGCTTCTATTTTAGACTTGCTTGAAAATAGGGCAAGTGGTAGGTTTGAAACATAGGGTTTTCTTGGATGTAATTTGGTTTCCGGGGACTATGAAAGGCAAGTAATCATGAGCCAGCTGTGATAATGATGTCTTAACACTTCCCAACAAGTCACTTGACCCATATAAATAGCAAAAAAAAGTTCACCTCCCCATTTATGAAGTGTGTGATATTGTTGTGAAATGTCTCTGTGTGATGCTTGAAATCAATGTTATTAATGGCACAAGATAAGTGCTGCTGAAATGCAGAGAAACATCAGGGGCTTGTTAAATACCAGACTCAAGAGCAGGATGCTCCTCACTTGCTGTCACCAAACCTGTCAAGTTAAAACGAACTGGTGGGAGATTGCAGAGGGAGTGACTTATTGTCTGGCTCCCATTAATGCTTCAGCTTTGGTTTCCAGTGATCAAGGAGCTTGATATAGAGCCATACTGTAAATTAGCTTGAAAAGGTATCATCTCTCTATCTAATGAAAAAGTGCAAAAAAAAATGGAATTCCAGCTCACCATACCCCTGTAAATTTTTCATTTCAAATCAATTTTTGTATTTTAAATCTGTGTTAAGGTCAGCTGACTTTTTTGTGGATTGAAACCAACTCCTCATCTTGGGATGAAAACAGAGGAACATTAATTTGAATCACAGCAGGCCAGGGCAGCATCAGTGGAGCAGGAAAGTTCACGTTTCTGCAGCTTTCCTGCTCCTCTGATGCTGCCTGGCCTGTTGTTTTCCTCCAGCTCCACACTGTGTTATCTATGACTCCAGTATCTGCAGTTCTTACTATTTCTCATGTTAAATCACTGCCTTTTTCCTGAAACTACTTCCAAAGGGCATTGTCAAATGAAGTGGATCATTCAAGCACAAAGATAATGCCTGCCTCAAATTTGCAAGATGCGTAACATACAACAAAGAATGTACAATCAACAGAAGGTAAATGATTAGCACCGTTTGTGGGTCAAAATGAGTCGGAAATTTCCTCAACTCTCGTAAGCCACACCCTGGCCCCTCAAGTGGACCTGTTACAATCTGTCTCCCATACATGATCAATGTCATCCGTAATGCCTACCCATTACCCTGTCTTTCACCCTGCTCCCTCAATCCAAACTCTCTCCTTCCTTTTTGCCATCCTCCAAACACCAACTCCTGACCTTCTTAGTTGCTGGAGATTGCCTTAGCCATTTTCAGCTCATGCCTCGCACTACAGATTTTCCCACCTGGAACTTCAATTTGGTTGGCAGCTGGGCAGAATTTGAAGTAAAGATCTTCTAATGAAGACCTCAATTTCTGGTTTTCGATTCCTTCAGCTGCTGACAAACTCCTCTCCTCTCTCTGTAACTCCATAAATATTTGATCCTGTGATTTTAAGGGGCATGCATTAGTTCATCATTAACATGTTTTATTTAAAAAATCAAATGATGCCTGACGGGATAAATTTTTCATTTCTTGTTTTTCTCTGATTGCAAACATTGTCTCAGACAGCATCATCTTGTTTTTTTATATATACTTGGGTTTGAGGCAACAATCTTAATCTGTAATGAAGCATCATTTTCATTGATCATGAATATAAAAGGTAGGAAAAGAAAGAGATAAGAAATGTCACCTCATGGAAAGCACACAGATAGCACACTTTGTTTAGCACTCAGTAGCTGACAATTTGTGTGAGAAGCAAGCAGATAAACTCTGTAATTACAGTTTCTGAAAAAAATGTCAGAAATCTAACAAGCAGACAGGTTTGGTTCTCATAGAACAAATGCAAAAATTGCTTTGATTGAATTAATTCAGCACAGAAAGACATAAAGAATTTGGTGTTATGACAACTGAAATACCCTGAACACGAAGATTATGAGGTGCATCTGAGATTAAAGCGGAAAATTTTGCAATAAAACAGCCCATTTTTTAACTCCTATATATGTTTCTTTAGAAGTTTACATATCCTGTCATGGGTGCTGCACTGCAGGCTGGAAGCACTTTCATCAGGCATGGTGTGTTTAAAACCTCTGAGCAGACAAACTTGCTTCTCTGAGGATTTACAACAAATCGTTGGTTTAACACTCAAAGGGTAAAACTCCACACATGAAACTCGTCAGGGAACTCACAAAAGAAAAGCCAGCTACAGCTCACATAACCTTGAGGCTGTTTACTTGCCATATTTAAGATCCATTGCAAGTGAGGAAATTGAAAGATGCAGTGGTGTGAATAACCCAACTTAAAATAAACAGGTGACCGCTTCAAGAAGAGTAATCTGTGCAGGAATGGAGCATGAATGCATTAGACAATTCATATGTGGATTTGGCCGATTGCATAAAATATACTGTATAGAAGCTTCAGCAATCATCACATTACCTCGAAATCTACTGAGGAGAAACAAACAGCCTAGTGATAAAAATATATTATTTTGATTCATTGAACACTGTCACTTAATATGAGTCACAAAATGACTCTAAGTTCAGAATTTCAAACACTGGCACAAAGAGATATCATATCTGTGTATTTGATATCTTTTATGATCAAACTCTCAAAATACATTATGAATTACTTGAGGATAGGCACGTGATATTACATTGGCAAATGTGGCTGCCATTCTAAGTGCAAACCATTTCATAAATAACCAAAAGGAGAATGTCCAGATACATTAATCTACTCGGCTAAAGCAGCAGAAGAACTTTGTTTTTGTTTAGACAGTGACATGAGATTGTTAATGCTCAGTGAATCATTGGAACAGGATTAGACATTTCAATATTGAGTGCATTTGTACAGATACTAATATAATACAGTCTAGTTCTATGATAGTGGACAATTGTTTAAATCTCTACAACATAATGACCAGTTTCACCAATGAGTTTCCAAAATGAAAGCATATTTAGATGATTTGGCAACAAGATTTAAAGCTGTGAATTAAAAAAAGGACAAAATATGAATTGGGTGTAATATTCTTCTTGTTTGCTGCAGGACCAGCTCTTATAAAGTAACCTTAATAACGTGAGTTGATTATCCTTTATAGTATCCCTCAAAACTTGACTAAATTCTTTCATAAGATTTATTAAGGTAGTTCAATAGAAGGTATACATAGTTTCTAGAAGGCCCTCGATAAATTGCAACTTGGAAGGTGTATTGCAAAGATGGAAACCTAAGGAATTAAGAGGGAAGTATGCTAATAGAAAATTTAGTTTAGAAATGGAAGCAATGCATGTTGATGGTGACAGATAGTCAATTTTCAAATGGGGAGTTGGTTTGCAATACTGTTTTTTAATCACCCTTTCCATTTTTTAGTGATTTCTGTTATGAATGGCTTAAATTCAGGAGCTGGCAGCAGTGTTAGAATAGAATTCCTACAGTGTGGAAACAGGCCCTTTGGCCCAACAAGTCCACACCAACCCTTGGAGCATCCCACCAGACTCATCCCCCTGTAACCCGCACACCCCTGAACACCATGGGCAATTTAGCATAGCCAATCCACACCCAGACTCATTCCCCTATAACCCATCTAATCTACACATCCCTGAACACCACAGGCAATTTAGCATGGCCGATCCACCCAGCCTGCTCATCTTCGGACTGCGGGAGGAAACCAGAGCACCCGGAGGAAACCACGCAGACATGGGGAGAACGTGCAAACTCCAAACAGACAGTCACCCAAGGATAGAATTGAACCTGGATCCCTGGCACTGTGAGGCTGCAGTGCTAACCACTGAGCCACTGTGCCACCCCTAAAGTTTTGCCCCTGTTATAAAGTTAGTACATAATAAAAAACTTGGGAAACCGATGCATCATGATGAGGATATCTGCAGGCCCCTGAGTGTTGTTGATATGATGGTAAAGTGGACAGAAGCATGCTAAGTGGAGTTCAATACCATAAGTGAAACAATTTTGAAAAACGTAGACAAGCAAATAAATGTTGCTATGCATATGTTGATAAAATTGTTGGAAAAAAATTATATGGGTTTAGGAATAGGAAAGTAGAGTATAAAAGCAAATTTGTCATACCAAAAAAGATCACTGATTAGATCTCAGATGGAATCCTGTGAACATTTCTCAGCAAACCACTTCAGTTCAGATGTAAAAAAGCTTAAAATCATGCAGAGGAGGTTGATAATAGACTCCAGTTGTAAGGAGAAGCTGTAAATGTTAGGACGGTTACTTTTGGAACTGAGATTCTTGAGCAATGACCATAGATACATTGAGTGAGTGGGCAAAGGTCTGGCAGATGGAATACAATGTAAATAAATGTGAAGTCATACATTTTGTTAGGAGTAATAGTAAAAAGGATTATTACTTGAATGGTAAAAAGTTGCAGCATGCTGCTATGCAGAGGGACCTGGATGTCCTTGTGCATGAATCACAGAATGTTGGTCTGCAGGTACAACAAGTAATTAGGAAGGCAAATGGAATTTTGTCCTTCATTGCTAAAGGGATTGAAATAAAAAGCAGAGAGGTTATGTTGCAGCTGTACAAGGTGCTGGTGAGGCCACACCTGGAGCACAGTGTGCAGTTTTGGTCTCCTTACTTGAGAAAGGATGTACTGGCACGGGGGTGGTGGTGCAAAGGAGGTTCACTAGGTTGATTCCGGAGTTGAGGGGGTTGGCTTATGAGGAGACACTGAGTAGATTGGGATTATATTCATTGGAATTCAGAAGATTGAGGGGGGATCTTGTAGAAGCATATAAAATTATGAAGGGAATAGATAAGATAGAAGTAGATAGGATGTTTCCACTGGCAGGTGAAGCTAGGACAAGAGGGCATAGCCTCAAGATTAGAGGGAGCAGATTTAGGACTGAACTGAGAAGGAACTTCTTCACCCAGAGGGTTGTTAATCTATGGAATTCCTTGCCCAGTGAAGTAGTTGACGCTACTTCAGTAAATGTTTTTAAAAAAAAGGTAGATTTTTTTTGAACAATAAAGGAATTAAGGAATACGGTGAGAACACGGGTAAGTGGATCTGAGTCCACGAAAGGATCAGCCATGATCTTATTGAATGGCGGAGCAGGCTCGAAGGGCCAGACGGCCTACTCCTGCTCCTAGTTCTTATGTTCGTATGTTCGTATGAAAGCAAGTTTTAAAGAGAAGTTTTAATGTTTTAATGAGAAGTTCTGATCATCTAGACAGAGAAACATTATTCCTGCAATGAGCGTGTCAGCAACCAAACATAATAATTTGAAAATGTTTGGCAAATGCCTCAAGAGGAGATGAATAAAAAATTTTGGATGTATTTACAAAGAGTGCCAGAAGAATTGGACTGACATAGCAGAATCTTCCAGTCCTACAGGTAGCAACTCTCAAGGAGGGAAGGTAATGATTGAGGTGGCTTTGTAGTGTTCCAGAACGCTGCTGCTTTCTTACCTCTGCCTGAATTAAATTCTGGCTGGGATAGCCCAAGTGCCACTTTCTTGTCTCACTGGCTGTCAAGGCTCCTAAAATCATCAATTAATGACCGATGGAGCACCCATTCCCATCTGGGATGCAATTATCTCTGCTCCAGGCGGAATGAAAAAGAATCAGTCCCACTGACTGATAAACCAATGCAGGAAAGCTGTCAACTGGAAGATGACAGGGATATGACCTTGATCTGCGCTAATTTGTGCATGATTGAGAGACTAGAGACCAGGAGTAGCACAGTATCATGAAGTCATAGAAATGCACAGCATGGAAGCAGACCCTTCAATCCAACTCATCCATACTGACCAGACATCCTTAATTAATGTAGTGTCATTTCTCAGCATTTGGGGTGGCATGGTGGCTCAGTGGTTAGCACTGCTGCCTCACAGCACCAGGGACCTGGGTTTGATTCCAGCCTTGGGTGACTGTCTGTGTGGAGTTTGTACATTCTCCCCATATCTGCGTCGGTTTCCTCCAGGTGCTCCAGTTTCCTCCCACAGTCCAAAGAAGTGCAGGTTAGGTGAATCGGCCATGCTAAATTACCCATAGTGTTCCAGGATGTGTAGATTAGGTGGGCTATGAGAGATGGGTCTGGGTGGGATGTTCTGAGGGGCGGTGTGGACTTGTTGAGCCAAAGGACCAGTTTCCACACTGTAGGGATTCTATGATTTGGCCCATATAATTCTCAACAATTCCGACTCATGTACCCATCAAGATACTTTTCTAAATGTTGTAATTGTACCAGCCTCCACCACCTCCTGTGGCAGCTCATTCCATACACACACCATCCTCAGCGTGCGCATGAAAAAGTTGTCCCTTAGGTTCCTTTTAAAGCTTTCCCCTCTCACTTTAAACATATGCCTTCTAGTTTTGGAGACCCTATCCTGGGGAAAAGACCTTGGCTATTCACTCTATACATGCCCCTCATGATTTTATGAACCTCTATAAGGTCACCCCTCAGCCTCCAATGCTTCAGTGAAAATAGCCCCAGCCTATTCAGCGTGACTCTGTGGCTCAGTGGTTAGCACTGCTGCCTCACAGCATTAGGGATCCGGGTTTGATTCTACCTTCGAGTGACTGTCTGTGTTTGCACATTTTCCCCATGTCTGCATGGGTTTCCTCTGGGCTCTCCAGTTTCCTCTCACAGCCTAACAATATGAAGGTTAGGTGGATTGGCCTTGCTAAATTGCCTATAGTGTTGAGGATGTGCAGGCTATGTGGATTAGCCATGGGAAATGCAGGGTTACAGAGACAGGGTAGGGTGGGTAGGTCTGGGTGGGATGATCTTCAGAGAGTCACTGTGGAAACAATGGGCCAAATGGCCTGCTTCCACACTGTAGGTATGCTATGATTCTAGGCATAAAGCAATGGAGTAACCATTGATCGACACTTTCTGCCATTTTTTTCTGAACGCCTGCCACTCTCCCTGTGTCATACAATCCAGAAACCCACATCCTCCCATCTTCCAGAAAGGATTTACCTGGTTTTCACAATGTTCGTTTGACATTCCAATAGCAGCTACAGCCCCTAATTTGAGGAAGATGAGGCAGACATTGCTCTGAAAAGTGAGCTTGATGTCTTGCCAGCTATTCACCAAATAAGCAAGACATCTGATGGAGATGGAAGGTTACCATTCAAAATTTTTATGCCAAAGTTGGATTGCAATTTGGATGATCACTAAGCCTGTTTATCTTCTTGATTGATTGTGCCGCTAAGCAAGTCAGATCGGAAGTGACATCTGCAGATGACACTGAGCTATGCGGAGGGGATAATAAGAACAATACTGAGTACCTGGAGAATGGTTGAAAAGCACTGGAAGACATTTGAAGCAATGTTGATCAAATATGCAACGTATGGACTGTCATTTTGAGTCAAGGGAAGAGGATGAGCATAAATTTATAAAAATTATGGGATGAAAGATTAAATTTTTTGAGAAAGTGAACAATTTGACATAGCTGGTGATAGTGGGGGAAAAAAGATGGAAGAACGGACATGGAACTTCAATAGAGGATTAATTCTGATTGGAATAATTGGAAGAAGTGCAGTGGAGTGTGATTTTACGGAAAAGTTTCACTAAAACTGAAAGAAACTACATGGGCGTTGTGGGGCCAGCCTTGATACGTAATGTAGCAATGAAGACAACATCAGGAGGACAGGAACATTGACTGGATGGTAATAAGATACAGATGTGGAGATGAATGTGTCGAACGATGAGAAAGGTCAAGATCAGTGAAGATTATGAGTACATTTAGGAAAGTAACCAAGAGGAGATTGAAAATGAGGTTGTTGGAAAGAGACAGAGAGAGAATGTGGTGAGGTGAGTGGTGGAGATTGGCCTGCCAGAAAGAAGAAGAGAAAGACAATATGGAAAGAGACAGTTGCAAGAGACTTCAATACAGCAGAACTGAAAGAGGAATGGGCGATTGACAGGAGGAGACAGAGAGAGATCAAACAGCCCAACCAACCTCAAGTAAAACGGGAGCAAGAATAAAACATTGTCAGGATTTAGAAAGGCCCATCTGAAAAGATGATTCGACATACAATTTTATAAGGACTAGAACATGAGAATGAGGAATTTACTGAGCTACAGACAAAATGGGGAAGTTAGCTAAACATGATTGCTCTTTCAAAGATGTAACAAATAATGGCCTCATTCTGTACTGTAAGCTGCCGTGATTCCTATCTAATTTGTGTGACTAACTGCATTGGATACTAAAACTGATGCAAATCCTGTATTTGAGATCATGTTTTGTGCCAAACTAAGTTTACAATTGATCGAAAAGTAAAATATTCTGTCAAGTTTGAAAAGGAAGTAGGGCAAGGAAGCAGGTCTTGATTCCAAAGATCATTGAAGGTGTCAGGACTGGTGACGAGGGCAATTGATAAAGCATAAAGTATCCTTGGCTTTGTTATCAGTGACATAGAATGCAAGAGCAGGGAGGTGATGTTGAATTTATATAAAGCACTTGTTAGATCTCAGCTGGAATATTGTGTGTCGTTGTGGGCACTACATTATAGGAAAGACGTGAATATACATTACTGGACAGGGCACAGTAATGAGGATAGAGTGAAGAAGTTGGGACTGTTTTCCTTGAAGAGAATAAGGCTGAGAGGTGATTTGACAGAGGTTTTCAAAATTATCAGTGGGCTGGACAGAGGCGATAGAGAGAAGCTTTTTCCTCTCATGAAAGGAACATAAACGAGCAGGCATAAATTTAAAGTGATGTGCAAAAGGGAGAAGGGTGATGTGAGAAAAAAACTCTCTCACAAAGCAAGTTGTTACGGTATGGAATGCACTGCCTGGAAATGCGGAGGAGGTAGGTTCAATTGAGGCATTCAAGAGGGCATTGGATAATTACTTAGTTAGAAATAATCTGTAAACGTTTAGGGGAAAAGCAGGAGATTGGCACTAGGTACTGAGGCTCATTTGAAGAGCCAGTGTAGGCAAACTGGCTGAATAGTTTCCTTCTGTGCCATAATAAATCTGAGATTCTCCGAACCTTATATTGTTGACAGTAATCTGGTCCACACTGGCCGTGTAGTCAACTGACCCCCAGGGAATTGCTGTAACTGCACACCCCTTTTACATGCATGTTGCAGCCAGGTGCTATAACTAGTGATGGTGGAGATTCCAATTTCTTTCAATCACACAGCAGATCAGGAATCTCTCCCACTTTTACTACTTATTACTGGTAAATGTTGGGGGAATCTGCAAATAGAGAATCAACCTTGGCCAGATTGTTAACACACCTTCCACACCCATTAAATCTTGGAGTGGTACTTGAACCTGGAAAGTTTGTCCTAGAGTCCACCAGTGGATCCCCTTCCATTGCATCTAGCTGTGAATGAATGTTTTGGTCTATTTAATTTATAACTATTTTTATGTCTTGGGACAGAAGCAGATACAATATTTATTAGCTCTTCTTAATAAAAGGTAGAAGTTACAAAATGCGTATGTACTACCAACACCGAGGATCCACAGAGAGCAAATAAGATGCATTGGTTTATTCACAGGCTTTCTTTAGAGATTTGAATTCATCAAGCAGATGTTGCATTCTTGAGAGGAGTTAAAAAGGTTTGGGAGAATTTTGTAACCAAGAATTATGCAAAAGTGACCTCTACGTTTAATTAATATGCTACTGTTATTTTACAGTGCTCTTTTAATGTGATGTGGCTGTCAATCAAATAATAATGTTAAAAAAAACTTCTTATGTGACACATTTTTGTCCAGAACTCACTGTCTCTCTGCCTGGTCAGCTCCCAATGAACTCACAGAGTCAGTTGCCATGCCCAATGTCCTAAGTGTGATTCAATGCAACTGGGAACTTATCTGGATGAATGCAACTGGCACTAAAAATAAAAGTCTTGTCTGCTTATCCTTGGATCAGTTGAGGTGTTTCAAGTTGCTGAACACATGTTAAGCAGCAGGAAGGATTCCCAATTAGTACTATTTAATGGGATCATTAACCACTCACATTAGCTGCTGGTTGATTTCTTCTGGCTATTGCTACACATCTCAAAATGTTTGGTGCTTTCCACAGCTGTTTCAAAATATAAAAGTTGAAAGGGAATGGTGTGAGAAGTGTTGAATAATGTTTTTATGAGTCCAATGTTTCTGCTCACAGCAATTGTTCTAGGTATTGAGACTCCAGTGGGCCTTCCTTAATAAGAGTGCATTAGTTGGAGAAGGAACTGATACCACACTGAACAGTACAAGCAGCTGAAAGAAGGAGGAGGAGGAATAAGATAAAAAATGAGGAAGAGAAAGAGGCAGCATGCCAGAAAGTCCCAGGCTATTTTGTGTGAGATACCAGTAACCGGAACCCCAATTTTCCACTCATCAACAGTTCCATCCAAGAATAACAGCAGTAAAAAGGCACATTCCAAACCAAATTATTCAATGAATTCTTAATCACCTTTGTATATTCATTCAGTGCCTGATTGTTAGAACAAAGAACAGTACAACACAGGAACAGGACCTTTGGTCTGCCAAATCTGCACCAAGACATGAGGCCTTTCTAAACTAAAAAAACCTTTTGTCTCTGCCTGGTTCATACTTTTCTATTCCAGCCTGTTTGTGGATCCGTGAAGAAGCCTCTTAAATATTGTCATTGTATCTGCTTTTTCCACTTACTTTGGCAGCGCCTTCCAGGCACTTAACACTTGTTGTGTAAAAAAAATGCCTCTCACATCTCTTTTAAAATTTCCTCCTTTTACCTTAAACCTATGTCCCCGAGTAATTGACATTTCTAAGCTGGGAAAAAAGCGCCAAATATTCATCCTCTCGTAATTTTGTAAACTTCTATCAGGCCAGGCATCAACCTCCGACATTCAAGTGAAAACAAATTATGTTTGTCCAATCTCTTCTCATAGCTCCAAAACAGGCTATATTCTGGTCAACCTTTTCTGTACCCTCTCCAAAGCCTCCACATGCTTCTGGAGAAACACAGCAGGTCAGGCAGTATCAGAGCAGTAGGAAAGTTGGTGTTTCATGTCAGGATCTTTCTTCGGAACTGGGGAGGGAAATAAATAGAAGGAGGGGGGTGGGGCTGGGGAAAGGTAGGTGGACGGTGATAGATGAATGCAGGTAGGGAGTGGTGGGGATTGGTCAGTGAAATGGGTGTGGTGGATTGTTGGGAAAGAAGCTGGACAGGTTGTGTCAGGTCAAGGAGGTGAGAGGGAGGATATGTGGAGCTGGGGAAAGGTAGGTGGGGTGGTGATAAGTGGATACAGGTAGGGGGTAGTGGGGATTGGTCGGTGGGAAGGGTCGGGTGGATAGGTGGGGAAGAAGATGGACAGATTGTGTCAGGTCAAGGAGACGGGATGAGAGGGAGAGTTGGATATGGGATGAGGCCGGGGTTGGGGAGATTTTAAAATTGGTGAATTCCATGTTCAGGTCATCGGGCTGTAGGCTCCTGAGGTAGAATATGAGGTGTTCCTCCTTCAGTTTGCGTGTGGTTTCATTGTGACACTGGAGGAAGCCCAGGATGGACATGTCATCAAGGGAATGAGAGGGGGTGTTAAAATGGTGAGCGACTGGAGAATTTTGTTGATTATTGTATACAGAGCGCAGATGCTCCATGAATCAGTCCCCAAGTTTGCACTTGGTCTCACTGATGTAGAGGGGGCCACATCGGGAGCAGCTGTTACAATAGACCAGGTTGATGGATGTACAGGTGAACTGATATGGAAAGTTTGCTTTGGGCCTTGGATGGAGGTGAGGGGGGAGACATAGGTCCAGGTGTAGCACTTTCTGCAGTTGCAGGGAAAGGTGCCAGGTATGGTGGGGTTGGTGGGGAGTGTGGAGCAGACGAGGAAGTTACTGAGAGATAGAGGTCCCTATGAAAGGCAGATAGGGGTGGGGAGGGAACTATCTCTTTGGTCATGGGATCATATTGTAAGTGGCGGAAGTGGTGGAGAATGATACGCTGGATGTGGAGGTTGGTGGGGTGATAGGTGAGGACCAGGGGGACTCTGTCTTTATTTTTGTTGGGAGTGGAAATGTGTTTGAGGGTAGAAGTGTAGGAAATGCAACAGATATGGTTGAGGGCATTTTTGATCACCGGAGAGGGGACGTTGCAGTCCTTCAAATCGGAGTACATCTGGGATGTCAGGGAATAGAATGTTGCATCTTGGGAGTAGATGCAGCAGAGGCAGAGGAATTGGGAATATGGGATCGCATTCTTGCAGGAGAAGGTGGAGCCCCATGTATCACCATCCAACCTACCATCCCCTACTCCTCCTCCCTCTAGTTATTTCCCAGCTCTCTTCCCCCTCCCCAGTTCTGAAGAAGGGTTCCAACCTGAAACATTGACTTTCCTGCTCCTCTGATGCTGCCTGACTGCAGTGTTCCTCCAGCTCCACACTGTATTATCACTGACTCCAGCATCTGCAGTTCTTGCTATCCACATGCTTCTGGTAGTGTGGTGACCAGAACTGTACATAATATTCCAAATGTGGTCTAAATAACATTCTTTACAGCTGTGACATGACTTCCCAATTTTTATACTTTGTGCCCTAACCGATGAAGGCAAGCATACTACACACATTCTTGACCACCTCTAATGTTACTTTGCTCAGCCTAGTGCTCGAACACAGTGGTACACACACTGTGGCTACAACTTGGCTATAGGAAAGCTGTTAACTTTCATTGCAAGCGATTGCAGCTGACTTTGCAGGATGACCTTGAATATCATTGCTCTAGAAGGCTCAACATCAGAATGTACCAGCTCACCAACAGTGTTGGGGATCTGACCTGGCTAGCTAACAAGAAACAGAAAGGACACTGGTGGAATGGTAAGGACGGTAGAATAAATACTATTAACCTTTGAGAAGACAAAAGATTAGCAGTCCACTGCCATTCCTTCAGAGCTGCAGCTGAGCAATATCAGCAACCTGTTAGTGGAGAGATTACTAGACGCACAGGCCCATTGAAACACTGATATTTATAATCAAGGTGATGGTGATCTGAATTTGAACAAAAACAATCTGATTCTGGATGATTTCAGTGTGGTCATCCTGAAACATTTGGACTTCTAGTGCAAGCTGCTTATTTTCCGATACGAACTTAGATCTCAACCATCATGGTTCAGTCCACAAAAATGCGAATAGATTTGATGATCGCTTCCATGCTGGAAGGGGTGGGTTTCAATCTCTGCATGAAGCCCTGTGCCAAGTTGGTGCTGATCTTCTCTTCTCTAACATTAAATACCGGCTTGTTTAGTAATACATGAACGACGTCATTATAAATAGCCAGAGACTTCTATTGTAGCTTGTCACTTTGAATCATTGACTCATAGACATCTACAGCACAGAAAAAGACCTTTTGGCCCATCAAGTCTGCAACCAATCAAAAACAACCATTTAACATTTCTAATCCCATTTTCCAGCACTTGGCCCACAGCTTTGTATGCCTTGACATCACTAGTGCATTTCTAAATACTTTTTAAATGATCTTAGGATATCTACCTCTACCACTCTTAGAAGCAGTGAAGTCCACAAATGACTACATTGCTGCTGAAATCCTGTATGAATTTGTCTTTTCTTTGGAAACTTTGTTTCTTCCAGAACACTGGTGCCTATAATGTCTCATCATATGCAGATTTTGCCTCAACACTATCCTCTAAATTATGTGACATGTTAGTATCTGGCCCAGTGAGGGTGAAATAGAGCAATCATCACTGTTTTCTTACTCTCTCTGCACTATTCAGCCTAGTTGCATTTCCTTATTATCCGAAAACGCGAAGGAGTAATGTTGAGGTGCTGGGAGGAAAGAGTGATTAAAAAGTGAGTGCTTATAATATCTGCAGCTTCCCCTTCAGACCACAGGCTCAGCAATAGCCAATTTGTAATGACTAGCTCCATCTCCTCCAGAGATAGTAGGAACTGCAGATGCTGGAGAATCTGAGATAACAAGGTGT
>NC_063339.1:20315624-20330236 GCF_021869965.1 Rhincodon typus
ATCGTCAGCCTTTCTGCTCCTCTGATGCTGCTTGGCCTGCTGTGTTCATCCAGCTCTACACCTTGTTATCTCCATCTCCTCCATGTTGTTTATGCATACATGTCTGACTCCTCCGGTTACACACCACTTACTCCTCCTCAAGGAAAGTATGTCATTGGGTGTCAAGTAACCTGTTTGGGTGATATGATTGACATAGTTAAATTACTGGTAGTGTAACCTGGCTCTGAAATGCATTTTGAGGATTGCAGCAGTGCTACACGTGTGAGGATTCAGTTACGTGTATGAATCTTAGGGATGTATCTTGTGGGGAAATGTTGGTAGGTGAATGATTCAGAATATGGTGAACTGAGAAGTGTTTGAGGCTAGTGGTTGTCATATAAGGTAATTATTCTGAAGGGTTTAATGTTCATGTTACATTAGTCCAACCCATTCAACTTATGTCATATATATTTTACATTGATGTCTAAGTGTGGAGACCAGGAATTTTACAGTAGCTTTCAGGGGATCAAATGTATCTGTACCAGTTTCCTAAAGTTCTGGAAAAGGGGATAAATTAGTCAGTTTTTACAGTGCCTTACATATCAATGTGCCTTCAGAAGTTCACTTTCTTCAAAAGTTCTCTATAGGAATTTTGTTGGATTATCCTTCATGGCACCAGCTTGCTGTTTGATTTCAAACCTACAAAATGCATTATTTCAGGTTGGGTCACCATATTTGACATCTCCGGTATGTTGATAGCTGCAACTTAAATTGTCTCTTTAAGAATATGGACGTTCTGTGAATGTACAGATCATTTTGGAAGCAGAAGGAGAAAATCTTAGGAATAATAAGTGAGGCTTGAGTTTAGACCTGAGGTAGAGTGCTAGCACCTCCTTATAACCTTACAGTTATGTTTGACAATAGATCATAGTGCATATTTCTAGGTATGTTGAACTGCTTTCATATGAATGCTTCATGAAGGTAGCACTGACTGAATAATGTTGAATTGACTGGCAGGCAAGCTTTATTATAGAGATAGCTCTAACACTGGTTATCAAGATGACCAATGCTTTTAGTGTTTACACCACTGGATCCTTTCAAGGTCCAGCTGAGAATAACAAACATTTTTTTTTCCAACCAGCCGATGCCTTAAAGAGAGGGTGTATGTTTGCGTGTTACAGCAAATTCTCACATGACTTTCTTTGTAGAAAGCAGACAGGAGTTTAAAGAACAATTAGATTTTTATGTGATATAGATTTTCCCTTAAAATTGACTGTGTAACATTTCTGATGTACAGCGATCTAAATCCCGAGATGTAATCCTATTGCCTTTATGGCAGCAAAATGCTTCATTGTACTAATGTACAACTAGTTTGTAGCCATTAAACGCACTTGAATGTTCATTGCCATGGTAACAGTCACATACCTACATTTTACATCACTTTGTAGTGTCATCATTTTCAGAAATACATGGAATGCTGGACATATGACTTCTCTAAGATCAATGATATTCTATGTTGTTTTGCCATATCATCCCTTGGGCCACGTAATAAAAAGAGCTGCGTGTTGCAATAATGAGGCACATTTGGTCATCAGGAATATCATTGAACACATCATGATTCTACAGATTAAAGACTGTCCTATACTACCAGTGAAAATCTTAAATAAATGTAGTCATATTGACCAAAGCACAATGTTGTTATATAATGAGGCATAGCTATAAATAGCTTCTAAGAGAGGGTAATTAAGAGTAAAGGAGACTGAGACCTAAACACTTGTCAGTTAAGATCAAGGGCTTTTGTGCAGCCTTGGGATATGTAACTGTCGTAAATAGGAAGAGCTTTAAGGCAAGTTCTAATCAACAGCCTATTGATTTGAATGATGTTTGATCCAAATTTTAAAGAAGCCTGTGGAAAAGCCAATAAAAAATTGAACCCATATACTAACTTCCCTGTCTTTTTTCTGTCCTTTTGTACAAATCAGTTTTATTGAAGCCAGTCCCAATTGAACAGCCAGTTTCTCTTCCTCTCTAGTTTGGTGAGGGTCATGGAGGAATCAGAGCATTTTAATCTGATACACCCTTTTAATTTACCCAACCTAGGGTCATGTCTTAGTATGGGAGGCTGTGAAGATGACAATCGCTTTTGTTAGCAGGAAACGTGACGTCCTTAGCTGGCAAGGTTTAAATCAAAACAGAAGCATATGTTTGTGCATGTAGTGATTTTTTTTTTGGCTGCATCAGTACGGAGAATGCTTATGCACCTGCCAAAGAACTGAAAGGCTGCTTGAGCACTTTGCATAATGTCTTCGTGAAGCAACCTCCAAGTTGAGAGAATACTCCATATTTTTCAAACAAGGAAATTTGTGGATACTCATACCTTGATCATTTTCTTGAATTGAACAAACTAGTTTCCTTCCCACAGAAAACTACATTTTCATTCCTCAAAGGATCTAATGTGTGTCCTCAGAATATTTTCTGAACAAAGGTAATACTTCAGAAGTAAGGTCACTGGAGCAGTATTCAAAAAGGAATCAATCATCACAGAATCCCTACAGTGTGGAAACAGGCCATTCAGCCCATCGGGTCCATACTGACCGTCCGAAGAGCATTCCACCAACACCCACCAGCCCATCGCCCAATTCCTGTAGCCCTGCATAGCCCATGGCTAATCCACCTAGCCGGCATATTCCTGGACACAATGGGCAATTTAACACAGCAATCCACTTAACATGCACATCTTTGGACTAGGACGGAAACCAGACCACCCAGAGGCGACCCACATAGACACTGGGGGAATGTGCAGACTCCACATGGAGAGTCGCGTGAGGATGGAATCAAATCAGGATCCTTGGCACCATGAGGCGCAGTGCTAACCACTGGGCCAACGCGTTATCCCTTCATTGTCCTACTTCCTGCCCTACTTCATTGTTTCCATGTTGTGCCAAGAAAGTAGAAATCCATTACATTTCTAGCTCAGTTTTATTAATGCATAGAAGCAGAGACACTTTAAGATTTGAGATAACAAGGTGTAGAGCTGGATGAACACAGCAGGCCAAGCAGCATCATAGGAGCAGGAAGGCTTCCTTGGAAGAGGCTTCGCAGTGGGGTTAAAATTGTATCAGAGATAGTAGGAACTGCAGATGCTGGAGAATCTGAAATACCAAGGTGTAGAGCTGGATGAACACAGCAGGCCAAGCAGCATCATAGGAGCAGGAAGGCTGACGTTTTGGGCCTAGACCCTTCATCAGAAAAACCTGCTGTGTTCATCCAGCGCTACACCTTGTTATCTCAGATTGTCCAGCATCTGCAGTTCCTACTATCTCTGATACACTTTAAGATTTGCTGACTCCAATATCCTGTCTGAGCATACAGTGCACTCACTCCCTGTGCTTCGTACAATCTGTCCAAGAATCATTACTGGCCTTACAAAGTCATACAAAGTCAACTGTCTCCAGTACTTGCATGCTGTGTGTGCAGCGAGCTCCAATCCAGCTGGCACTGACCCGATCCTGCAGGCCTGATCACATTCTTAGTTGTTTATTATGATGTACACAATTAGCTACTGTACTAGCCTGCTGACAATAAATGTTTTTTGCCTGTGGAATAGAACAGCAATGTTATGCATCATAAAGGTCATGCATCGGGTTTAGGCCAGAATAGAAATGTGAACTCAATTTTCTTGGTAAACTTATACCTCATTTATTTCAAAGCAAACAGAGCAGAGATGGTTTTATGAAGTCTGTGTTCAAACCAGAGCATGCCATTCATCTCCTCGAACTAGTTTTCACATTCAATTAGACACTAAAATCATGGCTAAGGAGGAGGTCATTCAGCCCCTCAAAGCACAGACAATATTGTGACTTCTATCTGCTTGGAAGAAGTGCACTAAAAACTGGAGGAGGTTTATATAGACTAGCAGCACAGACACAGATTTTTGGCTTATGCTACTACTCAGTTTATCCACTGTCAGAATAATCACAGATTCTTATGCTTCTAGAATGGCAATTTGACACAAAGAGTCTGCAGAAGGACACAGGCAGGTTAAGTGTGTAAACAAGATTTATAGGGAACATGGCAGGGTAAATGCAGAAAGGTTGTTTCCCATTGCAGGCCAGTCTACAGCCAGAGGGCATTGTCTCAGAGTAAAGAGTTGCCCCTTAATGACAGAGATAAGGAGACATTTCTTTTCTCAGAGGGTACAGAATCTGTGGAATTCTTTACTACAGAAGGCTGTGGAGACTGGATTGTTAAGTATATTCAAGGTTGAGATAGGCAAGTTTTTAATCAATAAAGGAATCAAGGGTATGGGGCAAAGCAAGAAAGTGCATTTGAGGATGATCAGATCAGCCATGATCTCAATGAATGGCGAAGCAGACTGATTGGGCTGAAAGGTCTATTTCCACATTTTATGGTATTATGGTTGTAACACAGATAAGAAATCCTGGGTACCAACTATTTATTGTTGGGGTAGAGTGATGCCACTACTACTTCTTCATTTGCTATTCTAGAACCCGTCTAATAGTCTATAGTGAAGGATGAGCACCCAACATGTCTTAACAGAACATTTTCTTGTCTTAGGATGCAGTTTATCATATCTCAGTAACTAGATAGAAGTTACAAAAATTCAGAGGCATTTACCAAGAAGGAGATATGTGCGTCTCCATGAGGAGACTGGGCCAGACTTCAACTACTGCCTATCCAAGCTGTCTATCTGCTGAATGCTCTACACAGTGCCTGTGTCATTATTCAGTGAGTGGATCTTCAGCATAACTCATTAACCATTTCATATCCATTACCTATGCAACAGGACTTGAACCCATGAGCTCAGCGTGCTGCCCACAGAGTGATAGCGAACACCAACCTGCCATCAGCAACACAGATTGGCTCTAGACATTCTTGCTTCCTCTAGCAGGATCACTTCATTGATATGACAACATGCACCCAAACCTAACACTCAAATCAATAGCACAACATGAAAGAAAGAGTCAGTGTGACTATGACCTGCAGATGCTATTTTCTTTACATGTAGGCATGTTGAAAGCAATTGGTGAAAGAACTAACCGGTCTAAGTTGATTAGCAAATGTTGATTTTAATTATAATTGACCCAATAATTCTCGCTTTGCTGTTTACTTTGTGTTTTTAATCGGATCAGTTTTTAATCTGAAACAGTTGATCTTTATTGAAGTAGTTACACAACTAAAGCTCAATCAGTCTTCCACTTGCTTCTGAGTCAGAGGTTGTGAGCACAAGTGCCATTCCAGGGATTATGCACAAAAATCTTGGCAGATATTCCAGTGTAGTACTGAAGGAGTGTTGCAATTTAGCAGAAACCACTTTTTTAAAATGTCTTCGAGAAAACAGGTTCACAGTTTGGAGGATCCTGGCAAATGGGACTAGATTAATTTAGGATATCTGGTCGGCACGGACAAGTTGGACCGAAGGGTCTTTTTCCGTGCTATACAATGCTATAACTCTATAAGATCTTATAAGAAAAGCAGGGAGTTATCTCTTGGGTAAGTGGGGACAGGGGAATGTAGAGCCAGGATGGGTACAGAGCTTTGAAGGTGGAAAGATTTGCTGAGAAAGTAGACAAAAAGACTTCATAAATAAAAGTAATGAGTATAAAAATAGTAAAGTTATGCTCCAGTAAAAGAAAATAAAGAACTATGGATGCAAAAGATCTGAAAAAAACTAAAGCGGAAATTGCTGGAGAAAATCAGCAGATCTGGCACCATCTGTGAACAGAGTTAATGCTTCAAGTCCGGTGACCCTTCTTTCAGACAGGGAGCCATCTTCACAACTTTTGAGGAAGAGGTACTGGATTCGAAATATTAACTAAGTTATGCTTCATCTTTACACTGCTCTGATTACCCGCAATTGTAGCAATCTCTCCCATTCTGGTTACTACAATTTAGGAAGAATGTGAAGGTCCTTGAGAGGGTATAGAGGATATTTTGTAGAATGGTTTCAGGGATGTGGAACTATAGCTGCAAGGTTAGTTAGGTGAAGCTGGTGATATTCTCCTTAGAGCAGTGAATATTCAAGTAAGATTTGAACAGTTCTGAGGAAGTGTCACCAGACCCGAACTGTTAACTTGGGTTAAAATGGTAGGTTGCCCTATCTAAAGAAAACTGGAGAAGCCACAGTTACTTTCATTCCCATCATGAAGGTGTATCTGTAATTGAGCCCACATGACTTTACTATCCATTTAAATTAATCGTTTCATGTAAGTGACCGATACTGCCCACTTGATTTTCCACATGTGCATTCCTCTGGTGAATATTTATGCAAAGAGTGCAGCCACTATAATTGTAACATTTGTCATGTTGCAAACAAATGTATTTGCTTGCCTCAACTTTTGATATAAATTCTCATAATAATTCTAGTCTGTTTAATGTTGAAATTTAAAGTATATTTTACGCAATCAATTCATGAAATCTACTTCATTGAATTTTTTTTTGGTTTGAAATGTTGGTTGTATGACATGCAAAATTCTAAGATAATCATAAAAAAGGACTGAAACCAAATTATTAGATTCAATGCAAAATTAGAATTTCCATTTACACTTCACCGATCAAGATACAGCTGGGAACCCTATCACAATGTGGTGTAAAGTTTCAGTTTTAATGTTTCAAAAACTGTGTATAATACTTGGAAAGAAAAACACATTTACTTGTGAAGACATTTTCTGAGCCTGCAACCACTCTACAAGTCTTTGGCACAGCAAACAGACAGTTATGTACAGCTAATAGATAGTACAGTACACAAATCTCAGTAATGGTTCTTTGGGCACCACAATGAGTCAATTTAACCAATAAATTATTCATGATACTCTGGAGGCCAGGTTTAAATATTAAATTACTGGATCTATCAAAGAGATATAAGTTGATTTAAATTTCTATGGGCAGGCATTTCATCTTCCTGCTGTGTTTACCTTCCTCCCCTGCCAAAGAGAATAGTCAAACATTTGTCTTAAGACAGCAGACAGAAGCTACCTTGAAGGCAACAGGAAATGCATGTTGAACAGAACATTGCATCTTTAAATGTGTGACTATACTATCACCACAGGTTGGACACAAGCCTTACACCACTGAGCTTGGTTTCACCAGCTGGACGTTAAAAAATAAACTATCAGCAGCTACTGCTTCCTTTTCTGCTGTGTCCACTGAGGCAGATAATGCTCGTCATTTACAAGTCTGTTTACCCAGCCTTAGGGCAATAGCTTTGAGCAGTTGTCATTGATCACTTATGCATTGAGAGAACTATGAGATTTGCAAATATCAGCATACCCATGGTGCAAGGACAGATACAGGAAAGTTTGAAACAAGCCTAATTCTGGATGTGTAACTGACTTCTTATTTACTAATAGTCTTCCATCTCTTGAAGGAGGTACATTAGCTAAGTTGGCTGGATAGCTCATTTGCAACGCTGAGTGATGCCAACAGCAAGCTCAATTCTCAAATAGCTGAGGTCACCATTAAGATCCTACCTTCTTAACCTGAGTATTGATCCTCAGATTAAACAGCTACCCATTGCCTCTCTCCAATGAGAGAATATCCCTCTGGACCTCTGGGATAATGGCTGCTTTACCTTTATCTATCTTGTAATATAACACGCTTACAAAGATACTGCAATGAGACTCACACTAATATAAATAAATGCGCTGAGCCATTGTTTAGAACATATCAGATCCATCCTGTTCTATCCATTAAGGATCCACCCTGGTAATTCATCTGGTTTTCGTCTGTCATGGATTCAGGAGCTCCAAATGTTAAAGAGAATTACTTTGACGGACATGTCACATGCCTCAAGCTAATCAGCTTTTTCATCATTGAAGCAAATTGAGAAAGACCAAGATTTTTGCCTCTCTTCTCAGTGCTGTCTTGAAAAAATAGTCTTAACAATTGAGATTTTTGAGATCCATACCTCAACACTGCATCAATATCAGGTTCCACCTACTATAGTAAATGGAGTGCACCAAATCCACACAGGAGTTTGCTAACAACATATCTTCCCTATAAAGAAATGTCACAATTATTTCAAACACATTGGAAGCAAAATCTGTGGTTAAGTAAAGAACTTGGGAAAAGCATCCAACTTAAGGGAAGAAAAAGCATGTAGATGTGGAAAGATGAGTGGCAGAGCAGATGAGTAGTCAGAATTTAAAGACTATCAAAGAATAATTAAAGTTAATCAGGATGAAGAAATTAGAGTGTGTGAGGAAACTAGCTAGAAATATAAAAATGTAAGAATTTCTGCAGGTCATTAAAAAGGAAAAGAGCAAGTAAAGTGAGTGTTGTCCTCGAGAAAGTGAGAATGGCGGGTTAACAGTAGATGATAAGGAATCAGTGGATGAAATAAGCAAATATTATGCTTCTGTCTGCAATATAGAGACTGCAAAAAATTCTAGTAAATCAGAAGGTGGAAAGAGGAGAGCAGCTTAGTGAAACTATAATCATGAGGGAAGTGTACTAAGCAAACTGATGGAACTATGGGCTGAGAAGTCAGGTTGCTAAGGAGGTCGGAGATACATTGTTGTTAATTTTCCAAATTTCCTTGCATTCAAGAAAGGTTCCATCAAACAGGCAAATAATAAATTTGGCCCTTCTATTCAAGAAGTGAAGGAGGCAAGTAAACTATAGGCAAGTTAGCTTGACTGTTCATGTAGGGAAGGAAATTCAATCAACCATTAAAGATGTTATAACTGCACAATTCGAAAAGCCTGAGGTAATTAGAAAATATCAGCATCTTTCCAGAAAAAGAAATCATGTTTAACCAAATTATTAGATTTCTTTGTATGAATAACATGTTCTGTGGACAAAAAGAAGTGTACAGATGTTTCGAGATAGTAAGAATGCCGAGGCTAGAGGCAGAGATAACACAGTGTGGAGCTGGAGGAACACAGCAGGCCAGGCAGCATCAGAGGAGCAGGAAAGTTAATGTTTTGGGTCAGGACCCTTCTTCAGAAATTGGCTTTCTGAAGAAGGGTCCTGACCCAAAACATCAACTTTCCTACACCTCTGATGCTGCCTGGCCTACAGATGTTTTGAGCTTCAATTTTCAGAATGTATTTGGCAAGATGAGACATGTAAGGTCATTGTGCCAAGTCAGATCTCATGATTAAGGGGATAACATAGTAGCATAGATAGAAGATTGACTGGGTGGTGGAAAGTAGAGAGTATGGATTAACAGATCTTTGTCTGATTGGCAAGATGTAATGAATGGTGACCAGCAGGGGCTTGGATGGCACCTCAAAACTTTTACAACTTACATCAATGATTTAAATGAAGACATGGTGGCTAAATCCAAACAATACATTGTGAAGAGGACATAATGAGTTACTGTTCATTAATTAGACGTCACCTGTTTAAGAATAAAATGAGTTATGTTTGCCTCAAACTGGGTTCTGTGACATTGGAACTCTGCCTCAAAAAGCAGTGAATGGTGTACTTCTGCTCGTATTTTGCATGTTCAAATATCCACATAAACCATTTTGTTATACCATCTGAATATGAAGTCATAAGTCATCAAATAAATAGATGTGGGTTTAGAAAGTTTTCTATCTGACACTCATAGAGTCATAGAGATGTACAGCAGGGAAACAGACCCTTTGGTCTGACTCTTCCATGCTAACCAGATGTCCTAAATTATTTTTTCGGCCCATTTGCCAGTATTTGGCCCATATCCCTCTAAACCCTTCCTATTTGTATACCCATCCTGATGCTTTTTAAATGTTGTAATTGTACCAGCCTCCACCACCTCCTCTGGCAACTCATCCCATACAACCACCAGCCTCCGCATGAAAAAGCTCCCCTTTAGGTCCTTTTAAATCTTTCCCCTCTCACCTTAAACCTATGTCCTCTAGTTTTGAACTCCCCTACTCTGGGGAAACAACCTTGTCTATTTACCCTATCCATGCCCCCCATGATTATATAATCCTCTATGAGGTCACCTCTTAACCTCCAACACTCCAGGGAAAGTAGCTGCAGTCTATTCAGCATCTCCCTATAGCTCAAACCTTTCAACCCTGGCAACATCCTTGTAAATCTTTATTGAACCCTTTCAATCTTGAAGCTGAAATTCACACACAAGATAAAATCATTATTTGGTCACATTCTCCTATCGCTTCTATCCTTTTTTCAGGGTATAAATCAATGTAAACAATACAAGTAAGGTTTTCTCTTAGCCTTACAAGTTTTTGATATAGAACTATAACCTGTATGCTGCATAAGAATTGTATCTAGCTTGTCTCTTTTTGGGTTCAATCATGGTCTTCAAAGTATTTGGTGCATTATAAGTGTCAGAAGAATCAAGAATCATCTTGGTGACTGTCAATTTCAGAAAGGCTTCTTGTCTGTTTTCTGTCTTTCCTTGTGAATAAAAGTTACAATGCGGTCTGGAATTGACTTGAAAAATTGTATCCTATCAGTCAATAACTTTGAGTGATTTGACAGAGATGTTCAAAATCATTTTGGATCTAGATTGAGTTAATGGAGAAACACTAAGGGTAGGCATGGAAACTTAATTAGGTTGGGGGACATAAAGTTGGATCCCTGATGACATGTTAAACGTTTGCTATTAAGTTCTCAGGTCCTTTCAGGCAAGGTCAGGTTTCTTGACTTTCATGGGAACCTTTCTCATTCATTAGTATGCCATGAATAGTCATGAATGAGGCATATACCTGGCGGAGGAGACTTCTTCCTCCAAGCTCTGTTGATTCAAAACTTCTTAATTGACATGGCTCCTTCATTATTGGTATAAGTGGTGAAGCCTCTCCAGGTCAACCAGCTCATGAGAAGGCTCAGCCGTATTCAGTCTTGCTTGTAGTTCTTACGCATTTACAATGTAATGGGTGAAGACTACCTAGGGCAACCACTTTATGAGAACTCTGTCATAAACAGTCTTACTTGTAATTAAAAGTAGAAAAATAGCAAATAGGACCACAAGTAGGCCATTTAACCCTTCAAGCCTGCGCCGGCAATCATAATGATCATAGCTGATCACCCTACTCGGTATCATTCCTGCATTTACCCCATACACTTTGATCCCTTTACCCACAAGGTCAATATCTATATCCTGCTTGAAAACATTCAATATTTTGGCCTCAACCGCTTTTTGTGACAGAGAATTCCACAGGCTCAACACTCTCTGGATGAAGAGACTTCTCCTCATAAGTGGTCCAGGAGGGATCATGCAGAACATCCTGCTTGTTTGCCCATAGCTTTTCGTGTTTTATCTGTGCATGAATATGCAATAAGCTGAGAAGAACGTAATAATTTGAGAAAGTCCAACTCAACCCCAAACAGAAGAATTACTTGCTTTAAAGTCCAGATCTGCATTTAATCTCCAAAGTACAAGATTCTGCCCATTATTTTCTTGATGGAAGGACTAAGAGCAAGAGGGAATAGATTTAATGTAACCACTGCTGTAACCATTCAATGATTCTGTGATTTTGAAATACATCAATAAGCTCCATGCTATATGATGGCCATTAGATAGAAACTTTCTATAACGTTAAAGAAGGCATACAAATATTGAATCTTGATTAAATGTAACATTCTGTTGTGGTTCTCATGAGAATAGTGCACAATATCAGAACTTTTAGTTTAATCATTTCTGGAGTACTATTCCACTCCAAAGAACTATTTTGTGATATCAAAATAGTCTGTCATTCAATATGAAGAAATATGCACATTTATTTTTGGAATATATTCTGAATCTATTAGTTCCAAAACTGCCAAAAATGTAACTTCAACATCTTCTCCTTGAATTCTCTAGCCAAAGCTAGGTACAACACACAGGTCCAAGATAGGATGAGGTGCAAAGTCCCAAACACATCTCAATCGGAACAAGGATTGAGTCCTGTGCTGTTGGCATCTAACTCATCCACACCAGCCATCCAGGCAACTGTTCCCTTACCAAGGAAATCAAGCTGCTGTTTCAAAATACATTTTTACATGCATGTTATACCCTAGAGAAATTAATAATGATGGTATAGCCTTCAATTTCTTTTCATCACATGGATGACAAGGAATCTCTCCTACTCTTACACCTGTCATTGACAAATGTTGGAAAAATTTTCAAGTTAATACATAACTTGGTTGGCCAAGTCCAGAAGTGGAACATAAATTGGAACCTTTGACTCAGAGGCAGGGATGTTACAGTTGCACCAAGAAGCCCCCTCAACTGCAGCATACACTATATCAATCATTCATGTTGAAGTACAAGGAAGCAGTTAAGCACAATGACATGGAATTAACTGGTTGCCATCTTAATGACTTGCTTTCATTTATCAGTCAATCTTCAAATGGGTATGTCCTTTATTTTTAGGAAAAGTTAATAAACAAAGCACTTAATAGGACCTTACAAGCAATTCATACCTTCCTTTCGATCCCTCCTTTTCACTTTTTCCTACTTGTTTCCTTCTTCATTAGATCTTGTGTTAATACAGCTTTTCATCTTCAGTTTGTCGTACCTATAGTTTGAAGCACAGTCGAAGAAGAATTGTAAACAACAATCAGTTCACTACTCTAATATAACATTCTCAGTTATTTTAACAAAGTCCAGGATGGTGCCTCAAAAAAAAAATTGTTGCCAAATGCAAGGTTAGGTCATCACTTTCTATTATGGATATTTTTATTTTATTCACTTTTTTTGCAAAACCAATTAAATTACAATTGTAAATTGCTTTGCCCAATATTGTTCATTGAAATTTCCATGATATCTTGACACATTAACCTTAATAATGTCTGATGCTAATACTTTTTGACAACAATTAGTATGAACACAAGACTTTATTCGTAATCTTAAAGGGTTAAGGTATCTTGTTATGAACTGCCAAACTAATATGGATGTTTAAGAAATCAATTAATTATTCATGTGAACTTTGATTCTGTTTCTTGTTTTCCTGCACTTTTCCAGCTACGATTCTTCTGAATCTTAATTAATGACAGATACTATTCGTTATGACAGAATGCCATTCCTAAAAGGTCAGATTCTGTCCCTGAAGCAGGCATATTATCTAAATTCATTACCTATCAGAAGCCAGTCAAGTGGTAACATATGGACTAGAGTTGCAAAATAATTACTACGCATCAGATTTCAGTCTGTATTCAGTTTTCCAAATTGAAAGAACATTGCTGAGATGATTAGGTAAAAAAAAATGCATTGTTTATGACAACCAGCTTGTGTCAACTCACTACCATATTTTCCTATGTAACAATAGTCTCGATGCTTTCCAATGTGTCAAATACTTTGAGACATTTTGATAATGTGTTAATGAACTGCATACATTTCAGAATTATCCAAACATTATTTAATCCAGTCATTTCCTGTGCTATTGCCTGTCAATAGCAAGGAGCTATATTTCTCTCCACTCAAACAAAATAGGAAAAAAGGTTGTTTCCATTTTGTTAGGGTTGGATTTTAAATCTTGCTGCTAGGCAGAAAAATAGAAAAGAAAATTGGTTGGAGTTCATAACAGGCCATAAATCTGCTATTGCTAGTTTTCCAAGTAGCGCTCAAAATTAAAAGCTAGCAAATTATTTCTGAGCCCTTGACTGAAGTTGTCAAAATGAATGATTTTTAAATCACCCTCTTCCTTAGAATATGATTCCATCAGCAGGAACAAAATAAGTTAGTCAGATGTAATTCATTGCTAATGATGACCCTTTAACATCCCTCAATTGTCAATGAGCCATTCTATCAGTGTTAAGATAATGGTTTTTAATCTGCTACATCATGCATAATCTCTGTATTAAATAGCTGAATAAAATTTGAGAATATCTCTAAGTGCTCCAGGACGCACTTCATTTCATGCCTGCTGTTTCTAATAAATGGGAACAACCATACATTTTCCTACCCAATAGAAAGTGACTTTCCCCTAATCTAAGAGTATGTGCCAGAATAAACCAGCTATTGGATGTATTGGAGACCTCCAATCAGCAGGCAAGAAATGGAAGAAGGATGTATCTAGATAAGAGAAGGATCAGAATAACAAAATTATTGCTCTGTGAGATTTAATTGCACATTTTTAATTTGGGACAAGGAGAGGATTAATGAAGAAGGAGGATTTGGAATACCTGGAAAATCTAGAGAGTTCCTCCCTAGGTTGTAAGTTAGCAAGGTAGTGGGATAGAGTTGTGGTTTGATCCAATTTGAAGTAGTAAAATGGTCTGGTCAATGAACTGAATATGGATGATAATCTTGACTGCATGTTACCCATGCTTTCAGAACTCCTTTGAAATGAGGAAGAAAATCAGTACAAAAATGGGATCAGAGTGGATCTTAAAGAGATGAGGAGTGAGCTAGCTGCAGTGAAGCAGAAGGAAAAATTGGCATAGAAGACTGGAGAGCAACAGTGGGATGTTTATAAAAATTGCAAATGTATAGAATGTGAGTAATTCATTAAAAAGGAAGGAAGCTAATAGCTGCTATAGGGTTCCAAGGAAAAACCAGAAGATGAGAAACAAAATAAAGAGGACTTATAAACATGGTAAGACTACAAACATTAAGGAAGAAAGCCAAAAGAAGAACATAATAAAGTACAAAATAAAAATAAGGAGAAAGAAAGTGATTAAAGAGCCTCACAAAAAAGTTTAAGAAATTTTCAAAAGTGTATCAGTAAAAACAA
>NC_063339.1:20330636-20350352 GCF_021869965.1 Rhincodon typus
CTTTACTGGCTCCATCTCCGCCCCTTTGACCTGTGTGTTTCCGCTCCACCTATCTTCTCCTCTATCCATCTTCTGTCCGCCTCCTCCTCTCTCCCTATTTATTTCAGAACCCCCTTCCCCTCCCCCATTTCTGATGAAGGGTCTAGGCCCGAAACGTCAGCCTTCCTGCTCCTATGATGCTGCTTGGCCTGCTGTGTTCATCCAACTCTACACCTTGTTACCACTATGTTAAGTCATGTTCCTGAGAGTAGAAGTTTGCCAAATTTGTCAATGTTGTTCTGAGAAAAAAGAGCAGTTGTATTTCATAAGATATTTGTATTAATCTTAACGAAAGTGAATGATATTGGTGAGGAGATTAATCTTGATTTGGTGACAGCAATATTACTTTGTTAACTTGAAGTCTTTAGTAAGGCTAAAGAAATGCACAGGAATGTGCAATGATTTTCTCTTTCAAAACCAGTGCTGAATGTATGCTTCCTATTATCTTCTAAAGCCATATAAATCCTGAAACTGCTGTAAAGGTTGGAGACAGACTGACTAGGGATCAAAACGGAGATCTATACATGGAGGCAGAGGACATGACTGATGTATTAAATTTATACTTTGGGTTGGAGTTTTCATGCCAGGTGTGTGAAACGTGAGTTGGTTCCTTTTCCAATTTCCAATACTGAGCTCGTGATTGGTTGTGCAAGTGAATTTTGTGTTTTCATGCAAGGTTCATGTTTGCAATTCATTTTGAAAGCTATGGTGAAGGGTGGGTACAAAGGTGACTTGGATAGGAGGCCCACTTCTATTCTTAGAGACACCAGCCTAGCTCACAAAGTTGTTTAAATGTACCCTTAACATCACTCCTCCTCTGTCTACTTATCCTATGCCACCAAATCCTCCTCAGATCCGCTACACGCTTTCTTGTCCAATCAGATTCCAGTGTTGCTGTTATGCCCTCTCCAACCACCCATGCCCTCTTCATACCCTGTGCAGCCTTTGGTCCCTTAGATCTGCTTTGGCAGCCCATGTCCCCTCAGATCATTCATATCATCCCATGCATTTCTGTCCACATTTTCATAGATCTATATCATCCATCATCCTCTATGCGCTGTACTAAACAACCAGGCAATAACATTCTTCCAAGTACAGATATTAAAAAATAAATCTCTGCGAAATGATCAAAACCCTCATTCAGAAATCTGTCATTAATACTGTAAAGAAAAGAATAATCTATTAAGTGGTGACTAAATTGTATAAGAAGCAACCGATGGCTCTACTGGAGAAGGGGCAAAACTTATCTCTTCTTGGGAAATAAGTGACTGAGGCATTAGTGGGGGAGCACTTTGAAACCAGTGATCACAATTCGATTAGTTTTAAAATCGTTATGGAAAAGGATAGGCCTGGTCCACTAGTTAAAGTCTTAAACTGGGGCAAAGCCAATTTTGATGGGAGTAGCAGGAACTTTCAAAAGTTGATTGGGGGAGGCTGTTCATAGGTAAAGTGGGAGTAATTCAAAGCAAAATAACAAGAGTTCAAAGACAGCGTATTCCTGTTAGTGTAACGAGCAAGGCTAGCAGGGGTAGGGGACACTGAATGACTGGAGATGATGAGGCTTTGGTCAATAAAAAGGAGGTATTTATCAGGTTTAGACAGCTGGGATCAAGTGAACCCCTTGAAGAGTATAGGATGTTTAGGAGTACACATAAGAGAGAAATCGGGACGGCAAAACGATAACATGAGATGGCTTTGGCAGATAAGGTTAAGGGAAATCCAAAGAGATTCTACAAATAAATTAAGGGCAAAAGAGTAACTAGGGAGAGAATAGTACCCCTTAAAGATCAACAAGGTCATCCATGTGTGAAACCACAAGTAATAGGTGAGATCCTAAATTAATAGTTTGCTTCAGAATTTACAGTGGAGAAGGACATGGAAGCTGGGGAACTCAGGGAAATAAATAGTGATGTCTTGAAAAGAGGCCATATTACAGCAGAGGAGGTGCTAAAGGTCTTAAAACACATAAAGGTAGATAAATCCCAGGACTGGATCAAGTGTATCCCTGGACATTGTGGGAAGTTAAGGAAGAAATTGCAGAGATATTTGTATCATTGACAGCCGTGAGTTATGTCCTGGAAGACTGGAGGGTGGTTAATGTTGTGCTATTATTTAAGAATGGCTACAAGTAAAAGCCATAGAATTACAGATCAGTGAGCCCTATATCAGTGGTGGGTAAGTTGTTGGAGGGATTCTGAGAGACAGGATCTACACGCATTTGGAAAGAAAAGGACTGATTAGAAATATTCAGTATGGTTTTGTGCGCGGGAAAATTGATTGAGTTTTTTCGAAGAGGTGATCAAGAGGATGGATGAAGACAGAGTGATAGACGTTATCTACATAGACTTTAGCAAGGCCTTTGACAAGGTTCCCCATGGTAGATTGATTAGTAACTTTGTTGAATCACTGCATAAATAACTCGTTCATACTACAGGGTTGTATCTAAGAATAACATTTCTTGGTATGAAGACATGTTACTTTTATTTGTCAGAATGTTACCAACTTGTCAGAAGCCTCTCACTGTGGTCAAAAGCTCTCCAAGCGAACACATTTTCTTTTTGGCTTGCATAACCATACCAGCACATGAAAATAGTGCATGGAGGAAATTTAGTTATCTTGTGGGTCTCATAATGAAGACATTGGCCTCAGAAGAGATGCATTTGCACTTTTGTACCCAAGGCCTTCCCAACCTACAAAAGGACTTACTGAAATGATGTGGTGTCAGAAAGACTTTGGAAAGTTGTATTTGCTGCAAAAGAAAATACATACTGCATGTTGTGTTGAAAATTGGGCCCAGTGCATTCATCTTTACCAAGGATGTAGATACTGACAAAATCACAGTGAAAGAAGACAAGGTTCATACAGTAAATGTACTGGAGATGATATTAGAAATACTGTTCCTTAAAGGTGTTAAATTGTCAAGCCCATGTGGGATGTATCTGAACATATTGGGAGCAGTAAAGGGGATGATAGAATTTTCATGTTGTCTTCAAATCCCTCTTAAATGCATTTTTTTAAAAAATGGTTCGAATGTCAGGTTTTCAGTTTAGTTGGCAGCTTGCTTTAGTGGTCAGTGAGTGGAGGCCAGTTAGACATAGAGAGGAGGATACTGGATGCAGAGGATGGATGACAGAAGGCCTGCCTCTTTGGAGTTGTGTCCAAGTGTTTTTAAACACAAGAAAAACATCCCTGCTGCCCTCACATCCTACATCGTATATCACCTACCCATCTCTATGTCCCATGCATATTAACACATGTCACCTTGTGTCCTATACTCACTTTCCTTCACATCTTCCATGTCAACTATGCCTTCATACTCACTTCTATTGAAATTTTATAGCCCCGTGCTAATTTAGTGTCAAATCATACCACAAAAGGACCCCACCCATCTTTGCACATATATCTGCCATTCAATTTGCATCAATCGGGGGCAGATCAAATGAGCAATGCAGAAAATTTTTATTTATTTTATTTTATTTAGATTTTTTATCACCTGTACTCAAGTACAGGTATACAGGAGTACAGTGAAAAGTGTACAAAATAAACTTCAGTTAAATGTTCTGAGTGTATGTTCACTACATTAACCAAACACTTTCACTCCCCCTCCTTCAGGAGGATTGAGAACACAAATTTGAGGAACAACACCTTATCTTCCACCTGGACGCCCTACAGCTCGGAGGACTCAACATTGAGTTCTCTAATTTTAAATAACCTTCCACCCATTCCCCAGCTCCTTTTCCAGCCCCTCTTCCTCTGTCCCATTTCATCTACTGACTCCCACTTTGAGCTACCAACCGGATTCATCCCTCCCATCGACCAACCAGGTCGTACCTACTATCGGTGTCCACCTATCATCACCATTTCGCTAGCCCCCACCACCCCCTCTTTATCTACAGCTTCCTCTACCCACACTTCCTGTCATGAAGGAGGTTATTACCTGAAACGTTGACTTCTCCTTTCCTCCAGGTGCTTGTTGTGTTCTTCCAGCCTCCCGTTTGTCTATCTTAGATTGCAGCATCTGCAGCTTTTTTTTTGTCTCTAACTTTCACTCATAAAAATCAATTTGTTATATTTCCATCCTTCCATTACATAAAACCTTCTAAGAACAAAGATTTTGTTCAAGTAAAAGCAAAGTCACAATAGTCCTGCTCTCTTGATAGAGAGAGATGATGGTGATTTAACCTGAGGCTCACAATCCTTCAGGAGAGGGGAGGGGTTGAGAAAGAAAGTCCTTCATTATAATCTCAGCTGGTATGGAAATTGAACCCATGCAGTTGGCATCTCTCTGTATTGCTGTCCAGCCAATTTATGTCTCTCTGTGTCACAGTGAAAATTTCTGTTCTAATCTAACACTTAGGTAACTCCAGGACTGATATCTTTTCAGATGGAAGGAACCCCATACCGACTACGTCCAGATCCCACGATAACTTCAACCCGCTAACTACATTCTAAGACTGTGACCACTCCCTCAACTACCCACCCAATCACATGACTAAACCGACTACTACCCTAGCCAATTATCACCTCACTTATCCACCTACCACCTAACCCACCCTTCCCACTAACCCATTTGCCTTAGCCACCAACAAACCTTACCACCTTACTGATTCACTTATTCACCCATTCACCCAATCAAACTGGACTTTTAAAACCAGCACATTGTAACTGGTGATGTCAGAAAGTGTGTCCTGTCTTCCCTTCACCCCAGCCTGACTCTGCTGCAATGAAAGTCTCTAAGAGGCTCGAAAAGCAAATTCACTTGTGGATTTCAAATGGATGTTTGTTAAGCAGTTAGTTTAAACTAAAAGGAATGCAAGCTATGGGGAGAGAAAGGGCGGGGGAGTGCAAATGGTTGAATTGCCCTTGTAGAAGCTGGCATGGACCTGCTGTGCTGAATGTTCTTTCTCTGTGCTGCACCTGTTCCATGATTCTATAAATACCAGGTTTGAAAACCTGATAAAATAGTTGGAATTCTTGGTGAGGTTAAATTTTGTAAAGATTATCTATAATCACAATATTTAGTTTATTCCATATATCCTTCTAAAATTTACATTTCTTCCACTACTGGGAGCATTTTTGTCATTTTGATTTAGGCGTTGAAATACATGGCAAGTGTTATTGCAGCAGGAAGACTGTGGAAAGAGTACAAATATATGTTTGAAATACAATATTAATTCATGTTTTCAGAAGTGTGACATTCACATTGTATTCTCTTTTTCACTAATGTACTATCAGCTTGTTGGTCAGGTTTGCTGTGTTCTCTAATGCTTCCATGTTAATTTTTATGTATAGTCACATGTTCTTTCCCTTTGTCTTTCTCCCCTTCCATTGAGCTCCAACTAATAAGCACAAGCTTTGTTTCAATGAATATAAGAATTCAACATGGGAAGCAATGTTTGTCCTTTGTTATTTAGTTCCACTGTGAACCAAGCTTAGTTCTAATGTCACACCTCAGGTCTCTACACATAACATAACAGCAATCTGCTGGTTCTGAAAATTACTTCTGTATTTTCCTGTTCCCACCACATGTATGCACTCACTCGCACGTGCACAGATACATACTCGAAGGTGCACAGACTATCTGATAGAAGAAGAATGTCAACATTCAGCAAATCTTAATAAAGGGAATTTTCAGTTGTGAATTGGTGAATGGACATTAAACTCTTGTCTTTACTTATCATGTACAACCTCACATGATCTTTAACTTGCTTCTGGTGCTCTGTCCCTATTCATGCAGTCCCTGACCATTTCACCTCTGTCCCTTTGATAATAAAAGAACACAAAGAAAAAGACCCATCTGGCTTTCAAGCTTGCTCAACAAAATCATGGCAGATTTCCTATTTCAATTCCATATTCTCACACTATGCCCAAATCTCTTAATGCCTTTAGTTTCCAAACACCTCTTGATCTCATTCTTGAAACATCATTGATTGATTACCCACACCTCTTTGGAGTGAAGAATTCAGTACATTTACAACCTTTTGACTAATGTAATTTCTCTTCAATTCAACCTAAGGGGCCAACCCATTATTGTGAGATTGTAAACCCTAGTTTTCAGGTCCTGTCTCAGAGCTGGTAAGAGCTGCAGATGCTGGAGACAGAGAGCCATTTCTGAAGAAGGGTTCTGACCTGAAACGTCAACTTTCCTGCTCCTCTGATGTCGCCTGGCCTGCTGTGTTCCTCCAGCTCCACACTGTGTTATTTCAGGTCCTGTCTGTTATTTTTTAATGAATTAATTCATTTGGTGTGGGGTGGAGTGATTAGAAGGATCTGAAATCTGAAAGTAAATCTGACTAGTTGTAGTTTTGTGTCATTTTTATGACTAGAGGAGAAAGCATCCAAAACTACAAAGTGAAATATTTAATTGACAACAAGAAAAGCACTGATGGCACAAAAAAAGGATGTTACCCTGTAATTGTACCTTGGCCGACACGTTAAGAAGGTGACTAAATAGAACTTATGAAGAGCTTTGATAAGGTTTAGGGGAAAAAAATTATGTCTTTCGCTTGGAAAGTCAAAGTTCAGAGAATCATTATTTTAAAATTCCATTGAGAGAAATCAGGGCAGGTTAAGTAGAAAGTTGGTTAAGCATAGAATGGCCTAACTAGCCTCTAAGTGAAGCAAGAGATAGACAACATCTTTTAACAGAAAATGTATTTAAATCTTGAAGCAGAGGAAGATTCAGACGGGGACGATGAGGCCACAGGAAACAGGAACAGGAGTAGGCCACCTCTCCAGCCTGCTCCACCATCCAATAGCATCTTGGCTGATACAACATTCCTCATGTTCCTTTTCTTGCCCTTTCCTTGATTCTGCTACTGATCTCAGGCTATGCCCTCTAGCCCTAGACTATCCCATAAGGGGAAACATCCTCTTAGCAGTTACCCATCATTCCCCTTAAGAATCCTATAGGTTTCAATGAGATCACCTCTCATTCTTCTGAACTCCAATGAGTAGAGTGACTAAGAGGGAGAATTACATTTGTTCAGGATTGTCCTAGAGAAGATCTTCACAAACGTGATGAGTGAACTGGCTTCTTTCTGTCCTGTGAACCTCTATAGTCCTAATTCCAAGGAGTTTTTAAATAACACTGAAGAAGAATCATTTGTAAATGATTAACCAGTACAGTTAAGTTTCCCACTTCACTATTTTCAAAGAGGTGTCGACTTGTTTAAATACAATGGGTTAACATATCCATTTAAAACTATGCAGAAACAAATTTCAGACGGAAATCTTAAGTGTTCATGCTCTGGTATGCCACTGCATAATTTCAAAGCCATAAAGTTGCTGAGCATCATTAATTAGATATTAGTTAAGATCAAACAAAAAGCCATAGTAAGAACTCTCATCATCAAAAGAATTTCATAGTGTCTGTGGATTATTTAAACATTAGCCATTTTATCAGAAAAAAACATCTGATTATCTAACACGCACCATTGGTTAGAACTTGTCTATTCTAAAGAATGATAAAAATTTTAAAATTCTGGTAACAGAACTGGAGGAACATCGTTACTTCTCATCTACTTTGTAAATCTTGTAAACTGTGTTAAGTGTGGAACTTTAACCACTTTTTGGGGCATTTTCTGTTTGTTTATAAAAATTAATCTGTATTAAGCACTGTGTAAATTGGCAAATATACTAATAACATACCCCTGATATGGGCTAGATTTGCAAACTAGGAAATTGTGCAGCCTCATCTCATGATTTTCCGTCCATTAATTTTAACAAGGAGGAAATGTATGTTTAAAAGCCTGCAGATAAGATCATAAAGATAGGAACAGCTTGACAGTGGGAAAAGTGATGAGACAGGATTTTACATTTCTTAGCAGACTGAAGGGAAGTAGTACAGAAACAGTGATCTGCTCGCTTCCACTCTGCCATCCCTATACATTTTACCAAGTGCAGGTAAGATACTCAATGGTTGCTCAGAGGGAAAATGCTTAATTACAAACGCAAATGAAACTTGCTTCCCTACCTTCCTTCCTCATGCTCCCTTACAACACGGGAGTTACTATCACAGACCAGTTTGTCATGTCTGTTTTTAGATGCCACAGTCAATGCTTGCGACTTTGATTTACCATGTAAAAAAAGGAATTGCAGCTACATTTACAGTGGATTATGAATCATTTTATGAGCACCTCTGTGCAATCACACAACTTGTGGTTTCTGAGAAACTCCATACATAACTGGCACTGTCATGAAACAGAGGGGTAATACTGTTGATTGGAAGTCAGTCATGGTTAGAGTTATGAATCTTGCTGCTCTCAGTCTTTGTTTTTCATTGAAGATGCATAACAGACAAATGAAAAGAATTTAAAGAAACATAAAAATGCTTCCAACTTTGCTAACCTAGTGAGCTGGCATTCAGCCATTCAAACCCTTCCACTGCCCTTGTGCCACCTCATTAAGTTAGTATAAAAGAACGCCAAATTTAGTAATGACAGCCAAAAGCTGCACCGGACAATGAAAATTTGCTGACGATAGTGTTGTTTATGATTTCAGCTTGGACGCTGATGTCATTAATTACATGTTTTCCAAACGATCGGAGACTGGCGATGATGACATTGTAAAAACCAAAAGAATGATGACATTGTGATGCCAATTTGATGTTATCGCACCACCATGGGTGAGGGTTCAGGGACTGCATTCCCAGTTTGGGAATGTAAAATCCAGCCCATGGTGGCAATGTTGATATCTGACATGTAGTTATATACAGGGGTTGAGGATCTGATGTTTCAAAAGGGATCAATATGGTTTTCGTTTCATTCTCCAAGGCTCCTATTCTCCAAAGAGGATTAACTGCCTCTCCCTTTGCTATTAGAATGTTCCAACACCTCTTAAATAAAACCTTGAGTCCTGCTGACCTCAGGCCCTCCTTCCTTTGAAGCCTTATATTGAAAGTTTTTGAGAAGATTTGTAGCTCGGGTTGTGAATGAGGTAGTAGATTTGCTCGCCGAGCCAATGGGTTTGGTTACAGATGTTTCGTCACCCTGCTAGGTAGCATCGTCAGTGCGTCTCCAGTGAAGCATTGGTGTTCTGTCCCACTCGTTATTTATATGTCTCGGTTTGCATAAATGATAACGAGCGGGGCAGAACACCACTGATGATGTTACCTAGCAGGGTGACGAAACATCTGTAACCAAACCCACTGGCTCGGCAAGCAAGTCTAGAAGTCTTATGTTTCCAATCCCAAGATCAAATAATTTAATTTCCATGCTCATAAGCCCCAAAAGTGTATTCTCACTATTCACAGAATTCACAGAATCACACGCTATTATGGTGCAGAAGGGGACCATTTGGATCATTCGGTTCCTAAGCCTCCAATCCTCCCATATCTCCAAGAGAGCCTCTCCGATAACTGTTAGATCCTAAGGTTACTTTCTTAGGGTCGGAGATCTGCCCTACTGTTCTTCATTAGAGCTCTCAGTGATAGACTTAGAAGTATAATTAGCTTTATTGTCACATCTACACGAATGAGTACAATGAAAAGCATACAAGTCACCACTTATGGCACCATTTTGGTACAGAGGCCCCTAGGTACAGCTTCTTCAATTACATTTCTTGGAAAAATGGAGAAGTAAAAAGTCCAGCATTGCAGATTTTAAGAATAAATTATAAAATGGAGAAAAATATGTTTAGTGCATCAGTCTGCCAACCCAGTCCATGCTGGCACCTAGCCTCCAGCCTGCACCAGGCCTTGACTGCGCTGAGCTTCACCTCAAGGTTCATGAGGCTAGGAGATCGCTCTGGAATCACCTTGAGACCAGATGTAAACACCGAGCCCATGCCAGGCCAAGAGACTGCCTCACTGGGCCTCTGGGAGATCACCACACCGGGCCGAGGGGACTTCCTTGCTGGCCGGAGAGACCACCAAGCTTGGAGTCGGAAGTGCAAGGCATCGAGGCTGCAAGGTTGGAGGCTAGGAGTTCCAAGGCTAGGAGGTCAGAGGCCGGGAGGTCATAGGCCAGGAGGCCGAGAAGAGAGGAGAAAGAAATAAGACAAAAGAAAGAAAAAAAATAAAGGAATGGATGGAGCAGATGAGATCCAGTTGAAGCGTTCTACTTCACCACCATCTTGGATCTGACATTTATCAGCAGGGTCAGAGATGCAGATGAAACTGAAGATTCTATCTGCTGTCCTCCCCCCTCCCCCCGCCACAACCACTCCTGCCCCCCATTTCTACTCATCCAATCAATGTACCTGCTGGTGAATTAGCAGGCCATCAAGCAAGAAAGAGGGCAATTGTTAATGCACTCGGGAGCTCCTAGCAGAACTGGGACGATATGCCTGGGTGTCATGTAGCAAAGTGGGTGCTGTGCGAGTGCAATGTGTCAGCCATGGTTAGAACTATAAAGATCCCCTACTCTCAGAATCTCTTGTTATTTTGCAATGGAAGCTGAAAAACAATTTTCGAGAATGTCAGTACCAAACAGACAGACGTTACCCTCTTCTCCAAAAGGATCCACTGATACATTCAACTCTGGTCCCTAAAGCAAGCTTGGTCTACCACCCTTTGCAGGGAAAAAACAGTTAAAAAGAATACTTAGAAATGAACATACTGAAACACTGTACTGAGTTATATAAAATTGACCAGAATCCATCATTCATAAATTTTACTGATTTTTCCTTCTGGGATAGCTGGTGTAAAAGACTCCTGGGCATTTTTCTCTTGCCTGATGCCTGAAAAATATAATGGCAGAGATTGTGTCATTAACAACCTTAACAGCTTGTTAATGATTTCAAAAGGGGGAGCAGACTATTGATTTTGGTGCCCACTTGCCTTTTTTTATTCATTCATGGGATGAGGGCAGCATTGGCTAGGCCAGTATTTATTTCCCATCCCTAAATTCCCAGAGGTCAGTTAAGTGTCAGTCATGTTGCTATGGCTCTGGAGTCACATGTAGGCTAGACCCAGAAGGACATTTGTGAACCAGATGAGTTCTTCCAACAATTGGCAATGAATTTATGCTCATCATTTGACTCTTATTTCTAAATTTTTTATTGAATTCAAATTCCACCATTTACAGTGTTGAACCTGGGTCCCCAGAACATTACCTGAGTCTTAAGGTAATAGTCCAGTAATAATGCCACAAGGCCATCACTTCCCACCTACCTCACAATGTAAGAGATTGGTGTGATGAAGTTGTATTGCCAACATAACAGCATCATATTGACATTTTTGTCAGAGCCGAATGGGGGGGCGGAATGGTGAGCAGTGGAGTTGTGGGGATGGTTGTCAGGGCACCCAATTTGGATAAATAAAACCCAGCCCTTAGAGTTCCCCATCACAACTCTCAGACCTTGGCATCTTACTTCAAAGTACTGCTGATCCTGACCACTGCCAAAATGCAAGTCACTGTCCCTGATAGTACAATTTCACATTCCAGCACTGTTGCTATACAAATGCTGGGTCACAGTGAGCTGCTCTGCTAATTTATTAACGACTCTGTTTGCACACAAATCTCACACCTAGCACCCTGGCTGTCACAAGCTTGGATCATACCCTGATACAGCACCAAAGCAATGTTGAGGAAAGACTGCCATTTTGCCCTGGGCCTGTCTATCCTATAATATACAAGCAATTTTATGACCTCTAATTGATTTCAATTCATTACAAGAGATCTTGGATTACTTGAGTTCCCGGGGCCCGTACTTAGGCAGTGGCCCTAGAGGGAAAAGTCAGGTTATCACTTCAGCAACATTATCATGATCCAGACCCCAAGTGACCTGTGAATAGTACCATGAGATCCTTTAAAAGGTTAGTATATTTTTCTGAGTTATATTAAACTGATGCCATGTCATACTGCCAAAGTAATGTGCTGTCAGCATAAATGAATCAAATAATCAACAAGGCAACAGTTCAATCAAGGAACATCTCAGACGCTGATTTTTGTAAGCAAGGCCATATACTGATAATTCTCATTGATTTTTTTTTTAAACTTTAGAATCATATTAAGCCAGAAAGTATAGAATTCAGATTCAAGGCAAGTTATTAAAAAAACTAATGATAATTCTAACAGTAATACATTGAAATAGTGATTTTTTTTTATGTCTGAAAATGATTCAAAATCCTACCCAGTGGGCTAAAAGTAGTTTTGATTAAAGTTACTGGAAAATATCTTTGTTATCTGCAATCACTGCGGACAGTTTAAACCCAGCTCGCCAGGTTGGAAACTCACAGGATAGATGGATGGTATTTCTACTTATTATTCAATATTACTCTTTGCTGACTTTAATGAAGATTAAAAGCAGGAGGATTGCAATATAACCCTTGCATATGATACTGACAGTTTGCTGACACGTTAGGTTAAAAATTACTCCCCACATTCAAATTTAATTTGGACTGAAAGGCTGCATGTTTAATCCAATTTAAAATTGGTACTTAGCATTCTCATTAAAACAATGAGAAAACCATATTGATATGATAAGGATTCAATATTGTAATGTCTGGAAAGTGTACCTTGAAAGGTTTACTTTTAAAAAATCCTCATCAACCTATTAATTTACAACTCAGGCCACTTGCATGAATTGTGTTATTTGGTAACAAGATTTGGTTCTGATTTTGAGCTGAAACAAAATTATTCTTTGCTTATGACATTGAATATATATCAGTACTGATAAACAATTGTATCAAATATACTGGAGCTACAAGTGTGTGCTTGCTACTATTGAATAATTCCAGAATCTTGACACAGGATCTGTCTCACAGGGCTAACCATAGCCAATAGCTGGAATTATCTGGCATAGACAGAGGCTCCACAGGAGGCACAAACATAACAACAAAGAACGCATTCAATAAATCTCAGCTCATATGGCCATTACTTGAGTTACTTGTACAAGAAACCCTGGTACAGTTATGACGCTCTCAAGCATAATGTTTGATGTAGTTTCACTCACCTCATCCGCAATTTGTCTGTATGGTGTATGGAGCATATGAAAAGAAAGGTTTGTACTGAATTTATTAAGCTTGTTTATCATTTTCTGCAATTATCCTGATCTAACACATTTGATGTTGTGAAGTTGAAGGTTTTATTTTAGAATTGGGCAATCTTATCAGCAGTGCAAAATTGAGAATGGTATCAATGCTATTAATAATGTCAACTTGCACAAGATGTGTTTTAAAGCAAGGATTCAGTGGGTAGAAATTTAAAATGAAACTATTTATTCTACAAATTATTACAGAAAGTTAATATAATGTATTAATACAAAAATTGATCAAATAATTTGTAGTTCTGGTCACCTAAACATACAAAAGGTGTAATTGACTACACATTGATGACCAATCAAGTAAAGAATTTAAGTTATGGGGAGAATTTCAACTCATAAAGAGTGGGTTCAAGTGAGCAGGAAATTAAAGTGTTAAAAGTCTGAATTACAATGCCAATAGCACCATTAAACCTAACTGCAAGCCTCAATGTCTGAGACATTATCCATTCAACTCTGAATGGTTAGGTTTCACAGAAAACCTGGCAGCTAACCCCTGAAAAGGCTGAAGTGGAAAGGCACTGATTTTATGAATCCATAGCACCTCCCTGGACAACCCACTGCAATTTTACTCTCGCTGAACCTCTTTCCACCTCTCCACATGCTCCCCCTCCCAACACCCCACCATTCCCCCCACCAATCTTTTCCACTCTCAGTCCATCTCCACCACCTTTGCCCTTCATGAGTGTGCTCCCAATCCATCACCATGGATCTCTGTCATTTTCCCTACGTTCACTGATTAATAAACTCTGCCATGCCAGGACTCTAAGGGTACTCCCAGGGATTCAACCCTGTCCTCTCCCCCAAGTTGTTCAAAATACCTTTCTATCATAAAAACAAGAGTAGGCTTAAAAGTTTGTTTCCATTATGGTGTGTTACAACAACTATGAATGATACTTAAAATGTTCAAAGTATCTTCCAAAATCTCCAGTGTGTTTGGAAATTTGATCGAAGTGAACTTTATTCCTGTTGGAAGAAAAGAACTTCAGTTGCTGGAAATCAGAAAATAAATCAGAGATTGCTGGAAAAAACTCAGCAGGTCTGGCAGTATCTGTGGAGAGAGAAAGCAAAAGTAATGTTTTAGGTCCTGTGACCCTTCTTCAGAACTGACTGTAGCAGGAAATGGTTGGTATATATGCTAGAGAAGGGGTGCAGGAGGGGGGAAGGGGTAAATGGTAGGTGGAGATGGAGCCCAGATAGAGAGGAAAACAGTTTGGCAAAAAGGAATGGGTAATGCTCAGCCTGGGAGAAGGAATAGCTGCTAATGGGGACCATTAGTAGCTGGCAATGGGTTGCTTGTGGTAGCAGTCCATGTGATGACAAGGCCTGGTGTGTGGGGATTGGGATAGGGAGGTGGGAGAAGATGTTTAGGCCCTAAAATTATTGAACTCAATATTGAATCCGGAAAGTTGCAGAGTTCCCAGGCAGAAAATGAGATGTTGTTCTTTCAGCTTGCGCTGAGCATCGCTGCAGCACCACAGGCAGATGTTGGCCAAGGAACACACTGGTATGCTGAAACAGCAGGCAACCGGAAGCTCAGGATCATTTTTGCGGACAGAATGTAGGTGTTCTGCAAAGTGGTAGTCCAGTCTGTACTTCACCTCCCCGATATACAGGAGACCACATTGTGAGCAACGAATACAGTAGACCAGATTGAGTGAAGTGCAGGTGAATAACTACTTCACCAGGAACATGTATCTGTGGCCTTGGATAGTGAGGAAGGAGGAAATAAACGGGCAGATGATACACCTTCTGCAATTGTAGTGGAAGGTGCCATGTGGTTGTGGGGACTTGTTGGGACTGAAGGAGGACTGGACCAGGGTGTCTCTAAAGGAACGGTTCTCGTAGAAGGCTGGCAAGGGACGGGAGAGGAATATGTGACAAAAACAGAAATTGCTGGATAAGCTCAGCAGGTCTGGCAGCATCTGTGCTGAGAAATCAGAGTTAGCATTTCAAGTCAAGTGACCCTTCCTTAGAACTGGGGGAAGTATGTGTCTGGTGGTGGCATCACATTGAAGGTGGTGGAAGCTGATGATCCTTTGGATGTGGATACTGATGTGATGGTAGATGAAGACAAAAGGAACACTATCACTGTGTTGGGGGGAAGAGAATATTCTTGTAGGATATCACCTCATTCTCAATACAGGTATTTCTCCTATAACGCGATAGTTGCATTCTTGTGTGGCCTTACGCTACAGAAAATTGCGCTAGAGGAATTCTCCATAGAAAATCACGTGGTAGGGAAATCACTATAGAAAATCGCTATACTATACTGTAGAAAGTTTACGTTATCTAAACAGAGTCCACTATTCATCAATCGTGTTACAGACAATTTGCTTTAACGAAACACACTTTATAACAGAAATAGCTGTACATCCTTCTCAATATCAAGGGGGCTTTGAGAAGTTCAGCATGTATGTTGGAATCCATCATCAAATTTTATCAAAATACTTGTTCCACAAGGAAGGAACACAGTATCATTATTGGTACGATTGAATCTGTCCATAAACTCTCAAAAAACAAAAGCTGGCAGTACAAGTTCTTCCAATTATTTTCTTTAAGATCCACAGCTATTTTTTAGAATGTGTAAATACATAAGGTATAGAATTGTAGAGTCATAGAGTTATACAGCATGGAAACAGACCCTTTGATCCAACTCATTGAGGTATTTGAGTAGATTTGTAGCTCGGGTTGTGGATGCTGTGTTTAGTTGGCTCGCCGAGTTCGTTCGTTAGTTCACAGACATTTCATTACCCTGCTCGGTAACATCATCAGTGCAGACTCCGATGAAGCGCTGTAGTGTTTTCTCGCCTGGTATTTAAACTCTGGGGTCCGTGGATTTGATTACCTCATTTCCGGTTTTCCTTCGCAGTGGTGTATGTATAGGGTCTGGTTCTATGAGTTTGTTGATGGCCTTCTTAGTGGAGAAGCAGACCTCTAGAAATTCCAGTGCTTGTCTCTGTTTGGCCTGTCCTAGGATCCTGACGTTGTCCTAATCAAACTGGTGGTTCTCTTTATCCGTGTGAATGGAGATGAGTGAGTATTGGTCATGTCTTTTTGTTGCTAGTTGGTGTTCATGTATTCTCGTAGCTAGTTTTCTTCCTGTCTGTCCAATGTAATGTTTGTCGCAGTCGATACATGGAATTTTGTATATGAACATGAACTCGTCCATGCCAACCAAGTTTTCCAAACTAAATGGGTTTCACTTGTCTGCATTCAATCCATAAACTTTTCTTATTCATGTACCTATCCAAACGTCTTTTAAATGTTGTAACTGTACCTGCATCTACCATTTCCTTTGGCAGTTAATTCCACATACGAATCACCCTCTGTGTGAAAAAGTTGCCCATCAGGTCCCTTTAAATCTTTCTCCTCTCAATTTAAAAATATGACTCCTAGTTTTGAACTCCCCATATTAGGGAAAAGACCTTTGCTATTCACCTTATCTAAGCCCCTCATGATTTATAATCCTCTATAAGGTCACCCCTCAATCTCCTATGCTCCAGTGAAAAAGTCCCAGACTATTCAGTTTCGCCCCATAACTCAAACTGTCCAGTCTCTGCAATATCTTGGTAAATCTTTTCTGAAGCCTGCATTGGATCACAGCATGTATCCAAGTGGTTCTTTTCAGATTGTGGTAAATATAATTAAGAGAAGGCTTGACCACAGCAATTTGCTTAAATATGAATGCTTATAACGTAATAATAATGATTATAGTGGTAAAAATAAATTATTATAGTGGTAATAATAAATGGAAGAGATAAGAGAAAAAGCAACAAGTCTCACGCCATTCTGCCCATCAGGGGCACTTTGATCGATGGCTGGTCTGGAGGATTAGGTTCGCTCCTGGCACCATTCATGATTCCGAGCTGAGGTGAAGTCCCGTGCCTTGGAACAAAACTCTCTCTCTCTTATACAGTGTAACAAACAACTAGCACAAAGAAAGCAGACAGAGAAAGACAAAACTGCTGGCTGATACAAAACATATAGAATGAGAAAACAAGCTGCAGGTGTCGTCTTCGGCTCATAAAGGAATGTTCATAGGACTTACCCAAGGTCATGTAGCTTGTTGAGTATCATCATTAACTTTTAGCCCATTGGCCCACCCTATACCGTTCCACTGTTGATGATATTTGACAGCGCATGTTACAATTGCAAATGTATATGCAAATCAGCAACAATCGCGCAAAAATTATAAGAGTACGTGACCTGCACTAGAAGATTAAAATTACAGTGAAAATAGCTAGCATCAATATAAAGAATACAACAATAGCGTGTATCATCAAATTAATGATCGCAGTGCCTTTGGGGACCGACCCTTTAATAGACATATACCACTCCTGATGAACAGTCAAGGCCATGATGGAACCAGTGAGTTATACAACCTGATTGAGTTGACCAGAATGTCACCTACATTCTTTTTCAGTTAAGCTATTTACATAACTTGCTCTAAAATTCATTATATTTCAGATTCAGGTTCCTAAATTTGTGTGTTTTTGTTTCCCAGTTCCCTATCCACAGACTCCTCCACTTCCCGAGCCTTAGCTCAGCCTAATTGTCCTAACACATTACAATTTCACCTGCTGATTTAGTTGTACAAATACTCAAGGTGGGGTATCTGTATGTAAGCTGATGGGGCCTTTCACTCAGTCCACAATTACTCCTTCCAGAATCCATATTCTTTCAATTCTGTAACATTTTGACATAATAACCAATCACACTTATTATTTTGATTGTAATTTTTTTCACTAATGCTAATTCATTGTTTTAAAGTCAGTTTCTCTATGAATTTTGTGTCAGTGTCTTATCGTTTAAACGATGTTTTTGTGCTATTCCAAGCCACACTATTCCTTTTGTCAAATAGGTGTACATGTTAGAGACCTGTTCTTCAGTACATGCTTTTTACCGTCTCATGTTTGTTACTTCCGAGATAACATTCACTTTTGCACACTTACATCGGTATCCCAAGACCATGTCACGCATTCTTGACTCCCACATGATCTGAACAAATGATATATGGGTTTTACTTATCTCTCCATGTATGGTCCCAATACTTCAGATAGTGCCTTGATCACCAAGTCTGTTCTCTTAAAAGGAAAGACAAGGACACACAAATCACCAAGAGAAAGCTATCAGTTTAATGCTCTCATCTAAACTTCCTTTCCACCCAAATGCATTTTAATGTCAATTGCCTTTTCAACACATTATTCTAATTTTTGTTGTCTTCTGGAACACATCTCCACCCCGAATTACTTTATCTCATCCAGTTTTGCAATTTAACTATTACTATCATATCTAATTCCAGAGAACTGTAGAGATTTCATTGTCCATGGAACATAATCTTACAATATTTTAATACAGAAGTCAAACATTTCTGTTGGATTCAGGCACAAGAAACTTTGTTTGATCTTTCTCTAAGATGACCCACATTTTTTTTTAAAGTTACTTGATGACTCATTCTAGATATTTGATATATCTCAATGTAAACTTGTCCAGATTTAATATTCTGCTTACTCCCTTAAAGTCACTGACTATTTTAATGTATTGAAACCATTGAGTCCGTATGTATACGCTTTATTATTTCCAAGAATTCCTTTAAATTTTAAGCCAACTATTCCATTTGAATGAAATTTAGAACACAAGAGCATGTGAGCCTTAATGTAGTTTTTGTCATGATGTGCTTAAGTATACTCAGGCTCACTGGTTTTGAGATTCCTGGCGCTCACTACAATTAATATTTTCACAGTACTTCTCCAACAGTGAAATGTGTCATTGATGAATGGCTTGATGGGTTGAGGGTTCCTCATCCATCACTGTATTGTGACATTGAAATTCTGCAAACGGGTTCAGCCTTCATTGTTTCCAATTTCCAAAAAAATGATCAAGCTCCATCCATTCCACATCAAGAAGAATGGTTATTTAGTATTAATCAACTACAAATTCGAAAAGGTGGTGGGGCTTAAACTCCTGCACGTAATTACATCATCCCTCTCTCTTCCTCCTTGAAGGAAGGAAAAGCTCACCCCTTTGTTAAACTTGCCTTTCCTAAACTCCTCACACACAGGGAATTGCAATTTCAACATTCCAACTTTCCTATCACTTGGATATTAACAATGAGTCAATCTTATCATCCAGAATAAAAGATCCACTTGTGTGAAAACAGTGTTTGGAAGTTCACACTGGCCAGAAAATGAAATTTCAAACATCGTAATTTCTGAAATTAAAATTCACCCAGTCCAAATACAACATGGACCCAATTCCAAAAGGTAAATTTTTACCAAGCTTTACAAACCAAATTTTTGAATCAATATTTCACAGATTTTTTTTGCTTTACACAACCACTGAAGGTTTTTTAAAAGGACATTAGATGTCCTCGTTTTTGAAGGACTGCAACTTCCCTTCCACAGTGGTCGAAAACGCCCTCGACCGTGTCCTCGCATTTCCCGCAACTCATGCCTCACACCCCCTCCCCGCAATAACAACCAAAACAGAATCCCCCTCATCCTCACGTACCACCCCACCAACCTCCGGATCATCCACTGGCACTTCCCATCTGCAATCTGACCCCACTACCAAAGACATTTTTCCCTCCCCACCCTTATCTGCCTTCCGGAGGGACTGCTCTCTCCGTGACTCCCTTGTCTGTTCCACACTCCCCACCAACCCCACCACCCCCGGCACTTTTCCCTGCAA
>NC_063339.1:20350452-20350870 GCF_021869965.1 Rhincodon typus
CTTTTCCCTGCAACCACAGGAAGTGCTACACCTGCCCCTATACCTCCCCCCTCACCCCCATCCCAGGCCCCAAGAAGACCTTCCACATCAAAAGATGTTCACCTGCACATCTGCTAATGTGGTATACAGTATCTGCTGTTCCCAATGTGGCCTCCTCTACATCGGGGAAACCAAGTGGAGGCTTGGGGACCGCTTTGTGGAACACCTACGCTCGGTTCGCAACAAACGACTGCACTTCCCAGTCGTGAACCATTTCAACTCCCCCTCCCACTCCTTGGACGACATGTCCATCCTGGGCCTCCTGCAGTGCCACAACGATGCCACCCGAAGGTTGCAGGAACAGCACCTCATATTTCACCTGGGAACCCTGCAGCCCAATGGTATAAATGTGGACTTCACAAGCTTCAAAATCTCCCCT
>NC_063339.1:20350970-20391246 GCF_021869965.1 Rhincodon typus
GTCCCCGCCTCCCTAACCTGTCTGTCCTTCCTCCCACCTATCCCCTCCTCCCACCTCAAGCCCCACCTCCATCTCCTACCTACCAGCCTCATCCTGCCTCCTTGACCTGTCCGTCCTCCCTGGACTGACCTATCTCCTCCCTAACTCCCCACCTACACTCACCTTTACTGGCTCCACCCCCGCCTCTTTGACCTGTCTGTCTCCTCTCCACCTATCTTCACCTTTATCCATCTTCTATCCGCCTCCCCCTCTCTCCCTATTTATTTCAGAATCCCCTTTTCCTCCCCCACTTTTGAAGAAGGGTCTAGACCCGAAATGTCAGCTTTCCTGCTCCTCTGATGCTGCTTGTCCTGCTGTGTTCATCCAGCTCTACATCTTGTCATCTCAGATTCTCCAGCATCGGCAGTTCCCACTTTCTCTACATTAATCATACATGTCCCACACTGATACAGGCACACAACACTCTTTCAAATCATCATACATTCTCAAAATACAAACTAAAACTTCAAAGTATCCCCAGATCTTGAGCTCCAGGGAACAAAAAGACACAAATTGTACAGGATGACATTTAGCAACCAACAAACAAAGGAGTCTTCAAACCAGTCCACAAATAGTTAACAATTCTTCTGTATTCTTGAAAGTATTCTGAGTGACATTTCAAGGTCATTAAGGTTCTTGAATAGACAAGGTCATTGTGCGATTATTTCCAATATTGCTCATTAAGAAATGTATGGGCTTGTGCAGCTTGATCTTTGTACAGAATGTGGCCTTCCATTGATTTGCACTGTGTTTCTTGGTTTTGAGACATTTCTTAAGCAAGCTGCATCGGCACTAGATTGAATTGTTTCAAATAACCTCCAAAGTGCAAATAGTTTGGACGGAGCAGATTGTGTCAGGTATGTCCAAGAAGGATTTCTGACTCAATATGTAGATAGGCCAACTAAAGGTGGGGGGGCCATATTGGATTTGATGCTTGGCGACGAGCCAGGCCAGGTGTCAGATCTCTCGGTGGCAGAGCATTTTGGTGATAGTGATTACAATTCCCTGACCTTTACTAGAGTCATGGAGAGGGATAGGAGCAGATGGTATGGGAAAGTATTTAATTGGGGGAGAGGGAATTACAATGCTATTAGGTAAGAACTGCAGAGCATTATTTGGGAACAGATGTTCTCAGGGAAATGCACGACAGAAATGTGAAGGTTGTTTAGGGAGCACTTGCTATGAGTACTGGATAGGTTTGTCCCACTGAGGCAAGAAAGGATGGTAAGGTGAAGGAACCTTAGATGACAAGACATGTGGAACACCTAGTCAAGAGAAAGAAGGAAACTTACTTAAGGTTGAGGAAGCAAGGATCTGACAGGGCTCTAGAGGTCTACAAGGTAGCCAGGAAGAACTGAAAAATGGACTTAGGAGTGCTAAAAGGCGGTATGACAAAGCCTTGGCGGGTAGGATTAAGGAAAACCCCAAGGCATTCTATGCTTATGTGAGGAACAAGAGGATGGCCAGAGTGAGGGTAGGGAAAATCAAGGATAGTGGAGGGAACTTGTGTGTGGAGTCAGAGGAGGTAGGGGAGATCCTTAATGAATACTTTGCTTCATTATTCACCAGTGAGAGGGACCTTGACGTTTGTGAGGACAGCATGAAACAGGCAGATATGCTCGAACAGATTGAAATTAGGAAGGAGGATGTGCTAGAAATTTTGAAAAACAGGAGGTTAGAAATTACAGACCGGTCAGTCTTACTTCTGTGGTGAGCAAATTATTGGAGGGGATCCTGAGGGATTGTATTTACGATTATTTGGAAAAGCACAAGTTGATTAGAAATAGTCAGCATGGCTTTGTGAGGGGCCGGTCATGCCTCACAAGCCTTGTTGAATTCTTTGAGGATGTGACAAAACACATTGATGAAGGCAAAGCAGCAGTGTGTATGGATTTTAGCAAGGCATTTGATAAGGTACCCCATTGTAGCCTCATTCAGAAAGTAAGGAGGCATGGGATTCAGGGAAATTTGGCTGTCTGGATACAAAACTGGCTGTCCAATAGAAGACAGAGGGTGATAGTAGATGGAAAGTATTCAGCTTGGAGCTCGGTAACCAGTAGTGTGCTGCAGGGATCTGTTCTGGGTCCTCGGCTCTTTGTGATCTTTATAAATGACTTGGATGAGGAAGTGGAAGGGTGGGTTAGTAAGTTTGCCAATGACACGAAGGTTCGTGGAGTTGTGGATAGTGTGGTGGGCTGTTGTAGGTTGCAATGGGACATTGACAGGATGCAGAGCTGGGCAAAGAAGTAGCAGATGGAATTCAACCCAGAAAAGTGTGAAGTGATTCGTTTTGGAAGGTCGAATTTAAATGCAGAATACAGGGGTAATGGCAGGATTCTTGGCAGGATTCTTGTGGAGGAACAGAGGGATCTTGGGGTCCACGTCCATAGATCCCACAAAGTTGCTACCCAAGTTGATAGGCTTGTAAAGAAGGCATATGGTGTATTCGCTTTCATTGGCAGGGGAATTGAGTTTAAGAGCCGTGAGGTTATGCTGCAGCTCTATAAAACCCTGGTTAGACCACACTTGGAATATTGTGCTCATTTTTGGTCACCTCATTATAAGAAAGATGTGGAAGCTTTAGAGAGGGTGCAGAGGAGATTTACCAGGATGCTGCCTGGATTGGAGGGCAGGTCTTATGAGGAAAGGTTGAGGGAGCTAGGGCTTATTTCATTGGAGCAAAGAAGGATGAGAGATGACTTGATAGAGGTGTACAAGATGATGAGAGGCATAGATAGAGTGGATAGCCAGAGACTTTTTTCCCAGGGCGGAAATGACTATTACGAGGGGGCATAATTTTAAGGTGAATGGAGGAAGGTATAGAGGAGATGTCAGAGGTCGGTTCTTCACACAGAGAGTGGTGGGCATGTGGAATGCACTGCCGGCAGTGGTAGTGGACTCAGATACTTTAGAGACTTTTAAGCGACTCTTGCATAGGCACATGGAGGATAGTAAAATGTAGGGTATGCAGGGTCGTTTGGTCTTAGTAGGATAATAGGTCACCTCAACATTGTGGGCCGAAGGGCCTGTACTGTGCTGTACTGTTCTATGGTCTATGTTAATAATGCAGTTTGTGCAACAGATTTGACAGTGAACTTGTCAGTTTTTGAAAAATCTGGAGGAGGAGCAGGAGAAGGAGGAGGAGCACGAGATGCAGTGGCTGGTTGTCCTGCTTGAGAATATTCCCTAATCTCCTGCAGCTCTTTTGATACTGCAGAAGTTGTCTGTTTCAGTTTTGTAATTACACTGTGTGCTCCAATTGATGCCAAAGGTGCAGAGTGTTCATCCTCTGGTGCAATAAATGAATTTTTTTTAAGGTTACCATTTAACACTGTATCAGAAATCTTTCTCAGCTGTTCTTTGTTTTGTCCTGATTGGTTTACTTCCATTAGAGAAGTGCGTAAGCATTCACCTTTCTGTATAGGCTTCTGAACAATGGGTTTGAATTTCTTGACAGGCCCAAATGTGTTGGTATTGGGTTTGATATTGAAGCAATTGTGTGAAAGGAAGGTGAAGGTTCTGACTGCGTTGCAATACTCTTTCAGTAACTGTAGAGGATACAACATACATTGTAGGCAGATTTGAGGCACATAAATTATGTGAGGTGCAATCATCTTGTTTCATAGCAGTTACATGACTTTTAACAGAATCTGAAAATAAAGGTGAAATTGGATTGATTGCAAAGGTCACAGATGCGTTAATTGACTGATCACATAGAGCACTGGAAATCACAACATCTTTCATAAAAGGTGAATGCATTTTATTTTGCGAAATCTGCCTATTTGCGGTGGGGCATTGCTTGTCAGTCGGAAAGGCATACGCATATTTAATGAATTAATTCATAGAAACATAGAAGATAGGAGCAGGAGGAGGCCATTCGGCCCTTCAAGCATGCTCTGCTATTCTGCACAATCATGGCTGATCGTCCAATGCAATAGCCTAATCTTGCTTTCTCCCCATAACCTTTGATCTCATTCACCCCAAGGGCTATATCTAGTTGCCCCTTAAATACGTTCAATGTTTTGGCATCAACTACTTCCTGTGGTAATGAATTCCACAGGCTCACCGCTCTTTGGGTGGAGAAATGTCTCTTCATCTTCATCCTAATTCATCTACCCCGAATCCTCATACTGTGACCCCTGGTTCTCCCTGCATCTACCCTGTCCAGGCCTGTTAGAATTTTATGAGTGTTTATGTGATGCCCAGAATTCCGAATTCTGACTTCAGACAGCTTTAGCTTCCTTATGTATTATCATGTTTTCAACATTTTCTGTGTTGGAGTGGAGTGCAAACCCTGTCTTCTGTTGGTTTTTGTTTCCTCCCTCGACATTTGATTTGATCTCTCTTACTTTCTTATGCTTCACAGAGCAGTGTGTTCTCCACATATTGTACATGGCACCATAGGTATTCCATCTATCTTACTCCTCTCTATTCCTGCTTTTAGTAATGCCACAAACATTTCCCTTCTGGTTATCTTTTGTTTCATCTTTGAACCCACCCCATCTCCAACTTGTTGTTCCTGTTTGTCGCTTGCTCGGCGGGGCCTATTAGGGCCAGTAGGGCACCTCTCATCCAGCCCAGGCCACTTCACATTAGCCGACTCCTCATTCCAGCTGTGAAAGCTTCCTCATCTTGATCCTGAAACTGTGGAGAATATACACCCACTTGCATAGCCAAATCTCTCAAACATTTAATACCTTCTGGTATGGTCTCCTAGTTTTCAACATCACCTTCCCAGTCAATTGGGGAAGGGTACTTGTTTCCTACTGCTAGTGTCAGTGCATTCCACAACGATCCAGTTTGCCCTGTGTTTCTGAAGACACTATTCACATGTGGATCAATAGTTAGTGCTCCCAGATTCCCTCACTTTGTGGCACTCAGCATAATATGAGCCACACCCTGGTCCCATGACCGCATCAGCCAAGAGGTCAAGGGCTCACCCAACTTCTGCTTGAAGCATGACCCCAAATCTTGCAATTCAGCCATAATGTCTCACTATTCTCGAATTTTGTGGATTCGGTCCTCCTACCTGTTTTGCCTTATTTGTTACTAGGGATTGTGCTATTAGTTCCTTTTCTGAGGATAGCTCTGGAGGTGGAGCATCCCCTTCCCTGTCTGTCCATTTACACTCTGAATCAGATGAATGCCAAATGTTTCCATCCCAAAGGTCAGGGTCCAATTGTGAGGTTAACAACATGCGTGCTTTGACTGGGTCAACTTTCCAATTGCATTGTTTTGCTCTCTTTTTCTGTTGTACCATCGCCAGACGGCATACTATCTGGTTCTGTTTCTCCCCTGCATTCTCAGCTCTTTCCTGTGCTGTTGTAACTGCTTCTGTTAAGATAGCATTATGCAGTTTTACCGCAAACAATGTGGCCTCAAGCTGCCTGTTTTTGGCCTGGCATTCTTCCAATTCCCTACAAGTAGAACACAGAGTTGTTAACAATATCCATCCCATTTGTGATACATTGTCCTTGTTTTTGGGGAAGCCTGTCTCCCACAGGCATTCATGCACGGCAGACTATATGAATAACCCTCCTTTCTCTCTTTTTCTGGCTATAATCGTCCCCCATTCTAGTGGGGTCCTAACTGTGTAACAAATTAGCTATGGACCCAAATCCAGTCTGCCACATTTCATCCTGGAATATGGCTCCAGAGCATCAGATTGCCTTTCCCTTCTCTTAAATATTTTCCCGAATCCCATCCTCATCACTAAACATGTCATGGTTCACAGTGTGTATCCAAGCAGTTCTTTGCAGATTCAGGTAAATATAATTGAGAAGGCTCGGCCACAGCAATTTGCTTAAATGTGAATGTTATTAAGTAATAATAATGATTATAGTGGTAATAATAAATAATTATAGTGGTAATAAAAAATGGAAGAGAAAAGAGAAAAAACAACAAGCCTCACACCCATCTGCCCGTCAGGGGCCCCTTGATCGATGGTTGGTCTGGAGGCTTAGGTTCGTTCCTGGCATCATTCACGATTCCGAGTCGATATGTAGTCCCACTCCTTGGAATGAAACTGTCTCTCTCTCTCTTATACAGTGTAACAAATAGCCAGCACAAAGAAACCAGACACAGAAAGATAAAACTGGTGGTTGCTACAAAAAACATAGAATCGGAAAACAAGCTGCAGGTGTCGTCTTTGGCTCGTAAAGGAATGTTCACAGGACTCACCCAAGGTCATGCAGCTTGTTGAGTATCATCAACAATTTTAGCCCTTCAGCCCAACGTGTACGATTTATCTTCTCATCCAGCTGTTGAATATTATCATTAGCTTTTAGCCCTCTTGTTCATTCTATACACCCTGTCCAATTCAGTAATATCCATTCTATAGCACGGTGACCAGAACTGTACACAGTACTCAAAAATGGCTTTACCAATGTCCTGTACAACCTCAACATGATGTCCCAGCACCTATACTGAGCAATGGAGGCAAGCACGCTAAATACCTTTTTAACCACCCTATCTGTGGTGCAACTTTCAATGAATTATGTACCTGAACCCCTGAAACTCTCTGTTCTACAACACTACCCAATGTCCTACTTAATTGTACAAATCCTGCCCTTATTTGTTTTATCAAAACCTCGCATTTAACTAACTTAAACTCCATCTGCCACTCCTTGGCCCATTGGCCCAACTGATCAAGATCCCTTTGTAATCTCAGATTACGTTCTTCACTGTTGACTACACCACCAATTTTGGCGTCATCCGCAAACTTACTAACTTACAAACTTATCCTGCCTCCTAAATTCTCATCTAAATTGTTTATACAAATGACGAACAAAAATGGACCCAGCAGTGATCCCTAAAGAACGTTGCTGGTCACAGGCCTCCAGTCTGAAAAACAATTCTCCACCGTCATTTTCTGTCTCCTGTCAAGCCAATTTTGTATCCAGTTGGCATGCTTACCCTGAATTCCATGTGATCTAACTTTTGCCTCACAAACTTGATTGAGCTTTTTAAAGATGTATCCAAAAAGATTGATGACAGCAGAACAGTAGATGTTGTATACATGGACATTAATATTAGTCTACCATGCAGAACCTTGTCAAAGGCTTTAGTCAAGTACATGTGTACAACAATGACCATTCTGCCCTTATCAATCTTATTGTTACATTTTTTAAAATTTCAATCAAGTTTGTGAGACACGATTTTCCACACACAAAACCATGCTGACTATCTCTTATCAGTCATAGCCTCTCCAAAAGAAAGTAAATCCTGTCTCTCAGAATGCCCTCCAACAACTTACCCTCCACTGATGTCAGACTCATTGGTCTATGGTTCCCAGCTTCTCCTTACAGCCTTTCTTAAATAAAGGCAAAACATTAGCCACCCTTTAGTCTTCTGGCAACTCACCTGTGGCTCTAGATGATACAAATATCTTTGCTAGGGACCCCACAATTTCTTCCCTAACTTCCCATAACATTCTTGGATAACTTGATCAGATCCCAGAGATATATCCACTTTATGTCCCGATCCGAAACGTCAACTTTCTTGCTCCTCTGATGCTGCCTGGCCTGCTGTGTTCCTCCAGCTCCACACTGTGCTATCTATATCCACTTTTATGTGTTTTTAAGACTTCCAGCACTTCCTCCTCTGTAATGTAGATTATTTTCAAGACATTTCTTTCTCTACAGTAAAAACTGACATGAAATATTTGATTAGTATGTGTCCCACGTGGCTCACATAGTCAACCTTGTTGATCTTTAAGGGGGTCTATTCTCATCCTAGTTGCTCTCTTGCTCTCAATGTACTTGTAGAAACTCTTTGGACTATCCTTAACATTATCTGCCAAGGCTGTGTCATATCCCCTTTTTGCTCTCGTGATTTCCCTCTTAAGAATGCCCGTACACCCCTTATATTCTTCAAAAAATTCACTTGATGCCAGTTGTCTATGTCTAATAATTGATTCCTTCTTACTCTCCACCAGACCCTCAATATCTTTATTCATCCATTGTTCCCTGCTTTTACCAGCTTTACCCTTCACTCTAACAGGAACATAATGCCTCTGAACTCGCGTTATCTCACTTTTGAAAGCCTCCCAGTTGCCAGTTGTCTCTTTTCCTACGAACTGCCAGGTTCAGCAAGTTTAGTATTATGCAAGCCAAATAGCTGATTAGTCTTTCAAAGCAAACTCTCAAAACTATACTGATTTAGATATCATTAGGTATTGAAAATACGACCTCATGAAACTCCAAATTGTGTGCTCATGCAATCAGTCTCATGATTCATTCATTACTTTCTTCCAGCATTACATATATTGGTGAATAGAAATGAATGATGATATAATTTGCTAATGCAACTGCAGGCATGGGTATAAGTGAAACTTAGTTAATTTGAACTGTGAACATCTGGCAGAATTATTTGAAACTGTTGCTCTCTTTCCTCGCTGGAGGATCCTTCAAATTTTAGTCTTGACAAGTAACATCTACTTCTAATTAAATACAAATTAATATCCAAATTTAAATTAAATGATTCTTTTTTACAGAGTGAATTATACTGCTATCCAAAGTTCTAATTATGTCATCCCATTGACAAAACCATATCAGATGATCAAACCCAGAAATGTACTTGACTTGGTCTTCCTTTATATGTAGACCGGGTTGCTTTGCTTCATCGCTTCCATTGCATCTTAAAAATACAGATGAAGAGACAAGAGGATGACAGTGACTGAAAAAGAAAGTCCTTGATTGGAAGATAGGGAGAGTAAATAAATATTGGCTTTGTCAATGGTGCCCATAGCTTGAGAATAAATGAAATATAATTAGATATTGCAAGAGTCAAAAACAATGTATCATTCAGCAGATGATGTGACATAGTAAATCATTTGAGTCAAGTATTGTCCACTTATTTAAAGAAACTTAGATTTTGAAGTGGCTGAAATGATGACATGAGTACATAGAATTTCTCTGTGAAACTGAATGGCATGTTTACAAGAGCTAACAGGCTATTTGTTTAATATTAGAGAATATTTTATGCTATTGTAGAGCTTCATGCTAAATTTGGATCAGGACCTCTAATGTAATGAATGGGGCAACTTTTTTTTTGAGAGGCATTTAAATATTAGGGGTCTACACATTTGCAATCAGTTTTGTTGATCTCGGTACTGCTGCACTCACAATATGTGGTTATTTAACTTACAGAACAAATGTTTACAAATGATTACTCTCATTCAAGTCAGTGTAACTGAAGATATTTGACAATGTTTTGAATTATGTGGCTACAGCTGAAACAAGCTCTGAGGGTCCTGATAAGTTTGTAATATTGCTTCTGTTATGGGTAGAAGTTTGACATTGGCTGTAAACAATCACATAAATGTGACAAGAAAGCAGAATAAATCTGAGTCCTTGTGATCACTTCAATTGAGTGTATTGAAACAGTGAGAACCGTCTTCTCATCTGCATTTACTTGCATAATTCAGAATTTCTCTTGACATCACCTCTACTTTTTCATTAAGGTAGGCCTTGGGCCTGGCTTCTATAATTTCATTTCAACTCCAAGACCTAAACCCATACCTCCTTTAGGGTAATTTCTTCAATGCTGTTTTAAAATATTAATAGACATGGCCTTTGATAGTTCCTGTGATGATTCCAGAAGAGTTCAGACTGGTTGCTGAACTCTTCCATACTTAATTCTTAATGGTTTCGAAGTTAATATATGTGGATTCCTTTTTCAATCTAGGTTAGATTTTGTTTCATGCTTAAAAGGGTAGGTCTGTTTGAGATTTATTCTAAAGCTGTTTTCAGTCTAATAGTTAATCAATTTATTGTTCACAGTCATCAAGTATTCTCCAAAGTAGAGAATCTTAAAGTATCACAGGACTGTGCTGCAGAATGTTTAGATCCCAGTTGAATGTTTTAATTTGCTCTTAACCAAGACCAACTAATTATACCTTATTCTGATTTCAAAGAAGTTATTTTTGACTGTGTGACAAATGATTTTCTAGTTATAAATGGAAAATTGCATAATACCTCTTTGAGGTCAGGTGGTTAAGCTACATATCGTGCTAAAAAAATAATAGGATGAAAGCATGTTGCATTACAACACAAACATTCAAATACATAAGACACTTAAATGTCTCTTGAAATTCTATATAATCACATGAATACAGAAAAGAGTTTCAGACAAATGTGTTAAATATGCTAATGTCCTGTGGCAAAATTGTGCCTCATAATTAAATGTGTCAATTAAGTTAAGGTAATTTGAACAAAAATGAAGACGTTAACATTATATAATTAATTCTTCAGAAGAACCAAGTCTCATTTGCCCAAGACATATGTCATAATGCGTCCGAACAGATTGACGAAAAATATCAACAAAATTAATTCCAATTCTACATAATGCAATTCCACTTTTCAAAATTATAAATACACTGAGATCTGGCACACAAAATGTAGTGTCACTTCATGTTCTGAATATTGACAATTATTTTTTGAAACAGAGTAACAAAAACTCAGAAGTCTGCATCTTTCTTTTAGAAGCTAAGTGTGAGTTTCATAAAGTTCTTTGGAGGGCTTCTCATGGTGTTGCTTAGCTAGATTTCTTGCCATAGCTTACTATACCTGCCTCAATAATTATCTATCCTGCTTCAATGGTATCCCTCGTATCTGATTCCATTCCTATTTTATGAGCCATTCTCGGAACAACTTGCCACTCAGTGCGTATCTACGGTAAGACAGGCATCCTTGCACTTCTGCCACTGGTACAAGTATTGGTGACCCAGCAGTAACGCCTTGCCTACAACATATTTGCACATCAGCCACAAACCCACACTGCTCATGGCAAAAGAATTATGCTCCCTCACAAGTACAACTCCATTCTCTCACCCTAGCTGTTGTTAAATCAACAGTCTGCAAAGTTCTACTGTTCTTAGCTACATCTTGTCCAACTAAATGTTCTACATCACTGCTACCTTGTCGCCAATGACTTTTGGAAGTCCCATTTTATCGTTGCCTAATAGAGGAATACAACTGATGAAGAGTCACCAGACTCAAATTTTAACTCTTACTTCCCACAGATGTTGCCAGTCGTGCCAAGTTTTGCCAGCAATTTCTGTTTTTGTTTCTCATCTACGGAACTGGGTGTCAATCAGGTCCTAGTTGACTCGTAGTGCCTGACGCATCTGAACTCAGCACAAGGAGAGCTTCATCCTGCTATTTCCCCAGGTCACCGGCATCTACCACGTATCCCCATCATTGCTTCCTCCACTTTCGCAGAGCACAGCACATCAGGATGATACGGAACTCTCTGCCTGCCAATGCCATACACACCAGAATGTGGAACCACATCCTTAACAGCCCTATCACCTGCTTCACCATGGCACCAACCAGCATTGTGCCTGAGATCCATATCAGCTGAGAGGTTGGGTAATGGTGTAATGGCTCATGGTTGCGGTTGGTAGCACTTATCCCCTGGTCACCAGCCTTGTAAGCATCTTTGATCAACAAACATGCCAGGTACACAAGAGTCCAGGATGTAGGAGTTGAGGCAGCTGCCAGGGTAGTAGGCAAACACTTCTAGGAATTGTAATGATGTTCCACAGATCACCTGAACGTTAATGGAATTCCTGTCTCTGCAGAACTGTGATACAGCCCTCTCAATGCCAATCAAAGGTTGATATCACCTTGCACCTATAGAATCGTAGAATCACAGAATTTTACAGCACAGGATGACATTCAGCCCATCATGTCAGTCCCAGCTCCAAACGGGCTACCAAGCTAGTCCCATTCTTCAGCCATTTCTCCAGAGCTCTCCAAATTAATCATTTTCAAACATATATCCAAATATACTTTCAAATATAGATACCCCGCTGGGAGAAGCCAGCTATATTTCCAAATCCTACTGTCTGGGCTGCAGCACCGACTTTCTCATGGACAAACAAAATGAACCAGTTTGGTGTTGCACAGATGGCATTAGTCACTATCCTAATGCATTTGTTGGTGCACAACTGAAGAAATCCCACACAGGTCACCCATCATTCCCTGGAGGGAGGCAGTCATATAGAAGTTCAAAAGTAGTTGTCACCTTCACAGTAACATGGAGAGGACGGTCTTCCACTCCTGCAGTTCTCGGGTCTCCCTCCAGCTTTTGGCATTGTCCCACACAGTGTCCTGGGACATATGGAGCCTGCAGCCACACTGCTCCTCACTCATCTCCAGGAAATAGAATCAGGGCTGAAAATCTCTGCAGACCTCACACGTCCTGAGGGACTCTGTATCCGTTCCCTCTCCCTGAGCTGGGTGCTTCTTGTTCTCCACAGTGTCCTGCTGCTGCCCCTGTGTTTGCCAACAGCCCTTGTCTTCTTTTTCAGAAAGGCAGCCATAGCGACCAACACCTCACCAGCAGAAGGGTGCATAACTCTTGCTGGAAATTAACTATGTTGGGAACATAAGGAGCCAAAGAGTTTCTTGGGCCTAAAATCAGTCAATGGTGGCATAACTCTAGTTAGCCCAGTTGGCAGGACAGCTGGTCCCCAATGTAGAATAATACCAACAGCATAGGTTTGAATCCTGCATTGGCTGAGGTTACCACGTGGGAATCTCCCTCACCTGAGGTATGGTGACCCTCTTCATTTTTATTTATTCCTCGTAGATCAGAGCTGTGCACACTCCTCTATAAGGTGAGACATGATGCACTCCAATAACAAGGGTTTTGTTCCATCATTTATTCACCTTCTGCCTCAGCAAATAATAGGTTACCTTTGTCTAGCATTCATCTACTTCTCAGTCATTGTTGCTCATTTCAGCATCATTGCAATGTCATTGTTCAGTTTGCAAAGACCTATGGCATGGTGCAAATTGCCTTTGACCAGCATTTGAACCCTAAGCACGTTCATTCTACTTGCATTACAAATGGGCAATTAAGTGATTACAAATGAAATGCAGCCGTAGTTTGCAAATGCCTACTTCATGTATCTGTCCCTTCAATGTCCTAGTGCCCAGCAGACACAGACCTCATGCCTTTGTTCATCAAAACATCACAATACCGCCCATCCTGGCTTCTGTCCCATCCATTTTCCAGATTCATTTCACATCTAGATATCAGGGTGGGGAACATGGATATTATCAATACACAGCTCTTACAGGTAGCTCCCCAGAGCCTGCAAGTCCCCTATAATCTTGCATTAACCTGACAGTGTATTGCTACCTATCCCCTCCATGTGGAGAGCCACTACATTGAACTTTGTCTCCAACTGTCCTCCCAATCCCATCGGTACACCTTAATAATGCTCACTCTGCTCCTCCATGGTCCCCTGTTGAAGCCATGGTAGTGGCTGCTGCCAATAATCCACCCCCTCTCTTGTAGTCTACCATGCCCTCTGACGCTGTTCCTCTTCTAGACCAAACTAGGGGGGAGGTGATGGCCTAGTGGTATTATCGTTGGACTGTTAATCCAGAGACCCAGATAACGTTCTGGGGATCAGGGTTTGAAACCCGCCATGGCAGATGGTGGAATTTGAATTCAATTTAAAAAATATATTTGGAATTAAGAATTTAATGATGACCATGAATCCATTGTCAATTGTCAGAAAAAACCCATCTGGTTCACCAATGTCCTTTAGGGAAGGAAACTACCATCGTTACCTGGTCTGGCCAACATATGACTCCAGACCCACAGCAATGTGGTTGACTCTAAACTGCCCTCTGGGCAGTTATGGGTGGGCAACATATGCTGCCTAGCCAGCCATGCCTCATCCCATTAATGAATAAAGAAAAAAACTTGTTATTAGGGAATGAGCCAGGACAGATGATTGATGTTTCAATAAGAGATCATTTTGGGCTTAGCGGCCATAACTCCATAAGATTTCAAGTAGTCATGGACAAGGACAAGAGTGGCCCTTGGGTGAGGGTGTTTAATTGGGCAAGTGTCAATTATATCCAAAATAGACAAGAGCTGGGGAAAGTGGATTGGGATCAATTATTTGAGGACAAATCTACATGTGGCATGTGGGAGACTTGTAAAGACCAGTTGATTAAAGTGCAGGACATGCATGTCTCCGCAAAATTGAAGGATAGGAATGGCTGGACCCAGGAACCATGGATGATATGGGAAATTGTAAACTTAGTCAAAAGGAAAAAGGAAGCATACGATAGGTCCAGACAGCTACAAACTGTCAAAGCCCTTGAAGAGTATAGAGAAATTAGGAAGGATATTAAACACAGAATTAGGAAGGCTAAAAGGGGCCATGAAATGTCATTAGCAAAAAGGGTCAAGGAGAATCCCAAGGCTTTTTATGCACAAGTTAGAAGAAAGGGATTAGCAAGGGAAAGAGTAAGCCCCCTCAAGGACAAAGAAGGGAAGTTATGCGTGGAGCCACATGAAGTGGGAGAGATCCTCAATAAGCACTTTGTATCAGTATTCACTGAGGAGAAGGACATGACTGATTGAGGTCAGGGTGATGTGTGAATACGCTAGAGAACATCAATATATTAGAGGAGGAAGTTTTGGGTATCCTAAATTGCATTAATCCAGACAGGTCCCCAGGGCCAGATGGGATCTATCCCAGGTTACTGTGAGAGGCAAGGGAAGAAATAGCTGGGGCATTAGCAGATATTTTCACATCCTCCTTGACCACAGACAAGGTTCCAGAGGACTGGATATTAGCCGATGTTGTTCCATTTTTTAAGAAAGGAATCAAGGATAATCCACAAAATTATAGGCTGGTAAATCTGACATCTGTGGTGGAGAAACTCTTGGAGAAGACACTGAGAGACAGGATATATGCACATTTGGAAGAAAATGGACTAGTTAGCGAGAGGCAGCATGGTTTTGTATGGAGAAGATCATGTCTCATCAACCTGATCAAATTTTTTGAAGAGGTGACAAAGATAATTGATGAGGAAAGAGCTGTGAATATAGTTTATATGAGCTTTAGGAAGGCATTTCATAAAGTCCCACATGGCAGATTGGTACAAAAACTAAAATCACATGGGATTGCTGGCTAGATGAATACAAAACTGGCTTGGTCACAGTAGACAGAGGGTAGCAATGGGAGGGTGTTTTTCAGAATGGAGACCGGTAACTAGTGGTATTCCACAGGGATCAGTCTTAGGTCCTCAGTACGACCCAGGCTGATCTGATCTGTGTCCCAGACCCTGAGTACAGTGTCCTTGCAGCAGCCCCCGATTGTTTGCCTATATGCTCAGCATTGCAAGTCTGAGCTTCCCCAGCATCATGCTGCTGGATTGAACCTGACAATCATGAGGGGTTAATAAATGTTGGATGCCAATGTCTGTGGATGGGGGTGGGTGCATGCAGCTAGTGCACATGGGTCATGCCCTGAGATGATGCTTGATGCTGAACAAATTCGTGCTCAGCCAGTGGTGGGCTGAAGCAAGTACCTGGCTTGATCTCCAAAGCTGACAGTTCTCAACATCTAGCTTTTTTGAACATTTGGTATGAAGGAAAGCTGAATATTAATGAGGTGAGCTGTAGGGTTGATAAGGTGTTTAATTTGGCATCACCATTCTTAAATGGAAGTTGGCCACTGCCTTGCGAGAATCTCACCTTGCCACTTCGCAAACACGTAAAGGATGGAACACGATACTCCCGGTGTGCCCAGGAGCCTCGGCAGCCATCTTGTTTCGTTCTTCAACAATTCCTATCAGAGCCCACGTCACTCAGATCCCTGTATGATTGTAATCTCTCAAAGCTAAACCATGAGAAAAAAACTCATACTGTGCATTCCATTTTCATGAAGTCAGTTTGAACTGCCATTAAAACGGATAAATTAAACATGATTAAAATAAGTTAAGTGCTTTAGATTCTACATTGGACTGTGGGATACGGCATTAAAAACCAGCAGTGAATGAAGCATGTAATTATCAACAGAAGATAATTTATTGAGTTGTTTTGAAAAACTCATTAGAATTTCTCAATAGAACTGAATAGGGAAAAATATTGAAAAACATGAGAAACATATATGTCAGAATCTAAATATAGAATAGTCCAGCCAGTGTCTTCATTTGACTCTGTGCGCATTATCAGATTTGTAAATTAGACAGCGTTACACCATGTTTCAAAGAGAAATTCATAAGTAATAACTCAATAACCTCTGCCAGAAAATCTCGTGATAATTTGCACTGTTGCACAGATTCCTTTTTTTTAATCAAGCTCTATAATAGCATTTTTTGCATCTTTTCAAAATAAATAATAATTGCATTGGTATAACACCCTTACGTCTATCAAAACATCTCAAGGTGCTACATGCAGAACAACTGCACCTGAAGTGTAGTGATTGTTATTGTGTAGGTTAAATGTGTACAGATCAAACATTTCATGCAATGATACAAAAGAACGCTTCTTGGTTTGTTTTTTACAATCATTAAACATTTCCAAATCTACAGAGGAAACCAACAGTGTTGTTGAAAGTAACATTTTCCATTTGGCTCTCAATGACTATTATTCCAAGCAGTTCTGTCATGTCATGCTCTGTTATTCTTCAAGTTATCACAGATAAGCTCCATTATTTTTCATTGCTGATAGCCTTCCAGACTGTGTAGCATCAGTTTGACAAGATATTTTAGCCGACAAACCTGGGGTTAAGTTCAAGGTATAACCATGCATATTACATAAAATAATGGTTAGTTTAAGGATCAATTATACAGCTTTCCATATTGGCCCCATATCTGTAATGGATTGCATGCACTTCCCTAATTCACTGGGGTCATCTATTATTCTGCCTAATGTATTTCATCAAGAATGGATTTTGTTCAGCTTTTACTTTAGTTTTCCACAGATAAAAGGACAGAAGGTGGGAGTTTTCCACTTGCTTTTATTACACTGCACTGCACATCACTAATTGTGATCTGTAACTAACTGGATGCATAGACAAAACTGTCACATTATTTCAAATCCTTCATTAATGAGAGTGTTATTGATTTTTAAATATGGACTGCAGGAGCGCACGTATACAATCATTGCACTTGAAACTCATTTATTAAAAAGGAATTTATCCCTACAGCAGAATCAGCCCAATGACAGAGAATACTTCTGTCTGGTTAAATTATTTTATTTTAATGCATTCCCTCTTCCCCATACCTGGGTTGTATCTCAACATATATCCAACACTTTAAAGGTACTGCATTTGATTGTTGATGTGATTAATTCATGTTGTCACATCGAAGAGTTTTAGTGGCAAAAGCGGAACATTTTCCCACAAGGTGATATTGCTGCCAGAAGCATAAAGCTTTCAGATCAGGTACAGAACAGGTCGTGTGAAGGGATGCACTGTCTCAACATTGTACTGTTTTGGACAGGTGTGACATTTCTCACACCATCCATCACTATTGGCTTATCTTTTGCTGTCTGAATGATAATACCACCTAATAGCACATTAAGGATAGTTTATGGGGCAGACAGTGTTGTGACTGGATAGATTCTAGAGTTAGCAATGAAAAACAGAGCACAGACATAAATGAATGGAATGACTGATATCCAGCAAATTCTTTAAGGGGCCTAACATATTACTCTATGCTTTATAAATGTTACAAAATGGCGCATTGTCTATTGAAGTCATCAGAAGGAGTATCAATGGTGTTTATCATGCGCAACTAATTAGCTTCTGCCCACTCTACACTGCTGCAGAGGTTCAATTACTCCTCGTCCAAAGTGTTTGACAAGTCACTGGAGGGACAGGAAAGGGATCTGTCTCATTTTTGCTATCCTATTACTCAGAGTTCGTAAAACGATGCATTTTAAGATAATTTAGTTGACAAAGTATATCTGCAGATGCATGTTAAAAGGTATGCGGAACAATAGGCAGGGTAAACATAGGAAAGTGTTGCTGATAATCGGGGAGTGCTCAACCACATGGAGTGTGCGCTAAGAGAACAAGCAAGGAATCCTGAAATATTCCCTGCTCCAAACTTAAAGTTGGGTGCTTATCCCTATGCACAAAGTTGCCTGTCAGTAACATTTCAATTGAAGCTGCTGGTATGCTCGAAAGTGCAATGTGAAGTGGAGAACAGTGTTCTAAGTGAATTGTCGTTATGCCATGAGGATGGGGCTGGTGAGTGTCAGTTACCAACCATCACCGAGGGATGGGTTTGCAGGTGGTTGTTGCTCATGGACCATGACTGGAGATGTTGGCAGCTGCTGTCCAAGATGGAGCCTGGTGGAACAAGGCGCGAAGTAGAGCTCCAGGTACCCGCTCTGAATTTCATGTTGGGAATTGTCACCTTTTAGTTTATCTCTGCCATGTGAGAGAATAGGAAACTGCGTATACATGAAACAAGATTGGGATTTTATTGCATACAACTGAGCCTTTTGCAACTCACTAAATCTCACAACCTTTAAAAAGTGCTTGAATGACCACTTAAAGTGTGGCAGCATTCACGTGTCTAGTGTAGGAAAATGGGACTAATGTAGGTAGCAGTATATTTTTGATGGCACAGACTTGATGGGCTAAAGGGCTAAATTTGAATGATTCTATGCATGATTCTATGATCTATGATTGTATAGTGTTCTAATATTCATTGAAACAAATCAAACTTGTTTTTCTCTCGACATCAATAATCCCATTTTTCCAATCTTGCCATATTTTCCCAACTGCTGATTGTCCACATCATTCAGGGTCTGGGGAAAATTCAGCCCAATGACTTCATTTTTGTAATAGACTAATAGTTTGCAAATGAGCAGTTCAAGAGGTTTGCATGTAAATACGATCTTTTTCATGTTGTAAATTCACCCCACTATTCTGAAACAAAGGGAAAAGCTGAGTGAGCTGTTTGTGCAATCAAGGCATTATTGAAAAACAATTAAGATTTAAATCTTGTACTGTTAAACCACAGATCATCACCACCACAGAAAGGATACTCACCTTCAGAGTCATTGATTGGTATGAGATCGAGAACACAACATCCATCTCTGTCTCAGAAGCTACAACCAAAGATCACTGAAAACTACTATAACAGAGTGAAATAGTAAGCAGAAGAGCAAAGAGAAAATCAGACTAGAACACTTTAGTAAATTCAGATGGATGCACATAGGTTTCTCATCGCTCAATAGTGAGATTCTTATTTTGCTGTTCAAATTTTGGTTGGAGAATCGAAATCTTGACGTGCATGAATGGAGACCAACAGTGAAAAGAATTATCGTAGAAAAAACAACATAGTAACTGAAATCACACAGGGTTGAAACAGATCATGAGATAATAAGGTGAAATCATAACACACTGGATGGAATCTTTCTAAATCAGCATGAGCATTGATGAGTCAGTCACAAAAACATGGTAAGATTGGCAGAAATGAGGTTATTGACGTCGAGATTTCGATTCTCCGACCAAAATTTGAACAGCAAAATGAGAATCTCACTATTGAGCGATGAGAAACCTATGTGCATCCATCTGAATGCATTAATATACCATTAGGACCGATTCTTGCCTCATTGATGTGCAGTTCTTGCCAACAACCATCCCCCAAACTGGATAAACACTAGATAGCCACAGTTCCAAACATGGAGATCAGAGCAGATTCCTGCTGACTCCAGCTTTTGGAAAGACACCAACATCTCAATGCACACGCAGTGGGCAGTGACCACCTAGAGTTTCCATCCGGGGGCTGGCCTTGGACACATATCAACCTCACAACTTTAGCATGGCACAGTTTTTAAGAAGATTTGCAGCTCGGGTTGTGGATGAGGTTGTAGACATGCTCGCTGAGCCGGTGGGTTTAGTTGGAAACATTTCACCACCCTGCAAGGTAACATCGTCAGTGCACTCTGGTGAAGCATCGGTGTTCTGTCCGGCTTGTTATTTATATGCCTCGGTTTGCTGAGGTGGTTGGTATTATTCCCAGGTCTGTTTCTCATTGGTTTGTCCACAGGGTCTAATTCAATATGTTTGTTGATGGAGTTCAGCTTGGAATATCAGGCCTCCAGGAATTCCCTGGCATGTCTCTGTTTGGCTTGTGCTGTTATGGATGTGTTGTCCCATGTCGAATTCATGTCCCTCGTTGTCCATGTGTAGTGAGACAAGTGAGAATTAGTTGTGTCTCTTGGTGGCTAGTTGCTGTTCATGTATCTGTGTTGTCAATTTTCTTCAAGTTTGGTCTATGTAGTGTTTCTCACAGTCCTTTTTTCCTTTATTCTTTCATGGGATGAAGGGTGTCGCTGGCTAGGCAGCATTTATTGCCCATCCATAATTGCCCAGAGGGCAGTTAAGAGTCAACCACATTGCTGTGGGTCTGGAGTCACATGTAGGCCAGACCACATAAGGCTGGCATTTCCTTGACGTTCTGGGATCTTTTACATTCGCCAGTAGCTGTCAGTAGCGAATGTAAGGGATCCCATACCCAAAACCAGCAAAACTGATGTAATATACAAAATGCCATGCAAGGACTGTGAGAAACACTACATCGGCCAAACTGGAAGAAAACTGACTATACAAATACATGAACACCAACTAGCCACCAAGAGACATGACCAATTCTCACTTGACTCACTACACACGAACAACGAGGGACACGAGTCCGACTGGGTCAACACATCCACAATCGCACAAGCCAAACAGAGACACGCCAAGGAATTCTTAGAGGCCTGGTATTCGAATCAGAACTCCATCAACAAACACATTGAATTAGACCCTGTGAACAAATCAATGAGAAACAGAACCAGAAGTGGTACCAAATACCCCAGCAAACCAAGGGATATAAATAACAAGTGGGACAGAACATTACATAGGCCAGACAGGGACAATACACTGGGCAATACACACACACAACTCATAGACTGGACCAGGCTGCATCTCTGACCTGTTTCTTTGCTTCCTTAGCACTCACTCATTCTAAGCCTACCTGGATGCTCACAGCATCCCTGTCTTGCCTTGACATTTTGCACCTTACTCTTCAGCCAGAGATACCAATCTTGCAAAACTGTTACCTTGCCTTGCCATTTCACACAGACATAAAACCAGAAAGCATATCATGGTTGTCAGCAGCTCCCTGTCAAGTCAAGTGGAATAGTTTTTGCTCAGGGGTTTCTGGCACAATAAATCAAGGGCAGCCTCCCATATCAATTGAGGGGCTTCACCATGGTCAGTCAGCCACAGGGGGTCGTCAGAATTAGGATTCTCTCCTTATAAGGAGTGAGGAGCAGAATATGGGGCAGCCAACTACTCATCTTGACTTCTGCTGCCCTTTTGTGGGATCTTTTCCTCTTGGAATCATACAGACTGGCAGATATTAAGGGAGATGAAAGTGGGTAATACAGCTTGTTGTAGGGAAGTCTCTTGTGTGAGCGAGTAGGCAGATATTTTAAAATCATTTTGTGGATGTGGGCATTTCTGGCTGGTCAGCACTTATTGCTAGTCCCTAGCTACCCTTGAGAAGGTGGTGGTGAGCTGCCTTCTTGAATCCTTGCAGTCCACCTGCTGTGGGTTGACCCATAATGCCATTAGGGAGGGAATTCCAAGATATTGACTCAGCAACAGTGAAGGAACAGCAATATATTTCCAAGTCATGATGGGGAATGGCTTGGAGGGGAACTTGGAGGTGGTGGTGTTCCCATATATTTGCTGTCCTTGTCCTTCTAGATGGAAGTGTTCATGGGTTTGGAAGGTGCTGTCTGAGGATCTCTAGTGAATTTCTGCAGTTCATCTTGTGGATAGTACATACTGCTGCTACAAAGCATCAGTGGTGGAGGGAGTGGATGCTTGTGGATGTATTGTCAATCAAGTGGACTGCTTTGTCCTGGATGGTGTCAAGCTTCTTAAGTGTTATTAGGGCTGCAGCTATCCAGGCAAGTGGGGAGTGGCAGGCTTTCAGGAGTCAGGGGATGAGTTTCTCACCACAGTGTTCCTAGCCTCTGACCTACTCTTCAAAGAATTATTGAATCCCTATAGTGTGGAAACAGGCCCTTTGGCCCAACAAGTCCACACCAAGCCTCAGAGCATCCCATCCAGAACCACCACCCTACAACCCACCTAATCTACACATCCCTGAACACTAGAGGCAATTTAGCATGGCACTCCACCAAGCCTGCACATTTTCGGACTGTCTGGAGGAAATCGGAGCACCTGGAGGAAACCCACGTAGACACGGGAGATCATGCAAACTCCACACAGTCACCCAAGGGTGGAATCAAACCCGGGTTCCTGGCGCTGTGAGGTAGCAGTGCTAACCATTGAGCCACCATGCCACCCCCTCTTGTAGCCACTGTGTTTTTGTGGTGAGTCATGTTGAGCTTCTTATCAATGATAACTCCCAGGATGTTGATAGCTTGGGATTCAGTGATGGTAACACCATTGAATATCAAAGGTTGATGGTTAGATTGTCTCTTATTGTGATGGTCATAACCTGGCATTTGTGTTCCGCGAATGTTACTTGCCACTTGTCAACCCAAGCCTGGATATTGTCTAGATCTTGTTGCATTTGGACACAGACTGCTTCAGTATCTGAGGAGTCACGAATGGTGCTGAACATTGTGCAATCATTGGTGAACGTCCCCACTTCTGACCTTATTACGGAAGGAAGGTCATTGATGAAACAGCTGAAAATGGTTTGGCCCAGGACACTACCCTGAGGAACTCCTGCAGAGATGTCCTGGAGCTGAGATGATTGACCTCCCACAACCACAACCATCTTCCTATGTGTCAGGTATGACACTAACCACTGGAGAATTTGCCCCCTCACACCCATTGATTCCAGTTTTGCTAGGGCTCCTTGATGCTACCCTTGGTCAAATGCAGAATAAAAACTGAAAGAACTGCGGATGCTGTAAATCAGGAACAAAAACAGAAGTTGCTAGAAAAGCTCAGCAGGTCTGGCAGCATCTGTGAAGGAAAAAAATCACAGTCCGAAACTTCTGTTTTTGTTCTTGGTCAAATGCAGCCTTGATGTAAAGCTGGAATTCAGTTCTTTTGTCCATATTTGAACCAAGGCTGTAATGAGGTCAGGAGCTGAGTGGCCCTGGCAGAACCTAAATTAGGCATCACTGAGTAGGTGTTGCTTGATAGCACTGTTGATGACACCTTCCATCACTTTACTGATGATAGACAATAGACTGCTGGGGTGGTAATTGGCTGGCTTGGATTTGTCCTGCTTTTTATGTACAGGACATTTTTGGGCAGTTTTCCACATTGTCGGGTAGATATCAGTGTTGTAACTGTACTGGAACACTTTGGCTAGGGGAGTGGCAAGTTGCTGGAATGTTGTCAGGGCCTGTAGCCTTTGCCGTATCCAGTGCCACCAAGCATTTCTTGATATCACATGGAGTGAGTCAAATTGGCTGAAGACTGGTGTCTGTAATGCTGGCGACCACTGGATGGTGCATAGAGGGCATGGTATGCAGCGTTAATGCAGTCAGTGGCTGGAGTGGGTAAGAGTGAGTGAAGAAAGATCTTGAAGGCACTAGTGGAAATGATACAGCACTAGGCTTCGTGAAATGTTAGCCCAGTAGCAGAGAGAGTGAGTAAGTGTAATTAGAGAAAAGATTGCAGTAGTTACACTGATGAAGTGAAATAGTCACTGTGCTTCCTTCTAGATAGCTGAGATTATACTGAAGCAGCTAGCAACCTAAGAGCAGGCTGGCATGGTCTAATGTGGTGCCCTCAGCTTCAGTTTCTGGGCAAAGGAGAACACGCTGCCTCTAACCACCCATCTACTGGGACCTCCAGGTCCCTGCCCACAGAGCAAGGTCCTAACTTTCCATTCCTGCCACGCTGGGAGCAAATGTGTGGAATGGTTCAGCACAGTTCCATAGTAACCATGTGCACAACAGCCTTTTGAAGGTGGCACTGGTGCCACAGATGCTGGACAATTCCGGAATCCCTGATGCTCTGACAGTGGTGGATTATTCCGGGTCCAGCGAGTGGTAGGATGGGCTAGAATCAGACAAGAGGAGCTCTTTGAGGCATATTTCTTAACAGTTGGCACAAAAACTCTCCAGGCTTCATGGAGAGAAAACATCTATGAAACTTGAAGAAACTGACATTTCATCAAAAAATGTCAGATTCAGCCCATTGTTTATTTCTAATATTACCAAATTGGCTCATTAGTAAATTCTCATAAATTTTTCTCTTTTGCTGATTTCTAACACTGGTCATGGAGACAAAAGAAAAAATGCAAAGAGTTCATTTATATTTAAATTGTACTTGAAACACACTCAGGGCATCCCAAAGCCAATGAATTACTTTTGAAGGATATCCAATTTAGTTTTGTAGACAACACATAATTTGCACACTGCAGTGTCTCAAAAGCAGTAAAGAGGTGATTGGCCAGTAAATCGCTCTGGCTGATACACATTGAAGGGCATTAGGAGAACATGCCTCCTTTTCTTCAAATAGTGACACATGATCTTTAATGTCAATTGTCAAGTTAACATATCCTTCAAAGAAGGTATCTTGAAAATGAAACACTTCCTTGGTTCTGTACTGAGGAGGCAGCCTAAGATTACGTTCTCAATGCCTTAAGTAAGATTGAACCCACATATTTTTCACTGAGGCAAGGAGCAGAATTTTTGCCCTGTTATGGGGGCAAGAGCAAAGGGAGGTGGGTGTGTAATTTCATATTCTGTCCTTGTGTCAATTAGTGTCCTGCATCCAGGCCATTTTCCTCGATGTGCTCCCTGCCTGCTGGTGACGTGTATCCAATTGTTTTGGCCAGTCTGTAGTACCTCTACTGTAAAGGAAGCAAGTCATCTGCCACAGTGGCTGATCAAGAGGAAGCATCTTTACAACTGTTGCTTCAAGATGCAAGTGTCCTCTTTACCAGCAATGGCAGCTGTATTCCTTCAGTGATGGACGTCTTCCTCTCGAAGTTTCAAAAGGCTGCCCACTGTGGATGGTGAGTGCACCTTCTGACCACTAATTGAAAAATCACTATTGGATGACTGCTCCCAAACATAAAGTGGAGGTTCCAGGACCATACAGAAGGATCCCAATCCACAACACTGTCCGACAGCTCTGTCTCTGAGCTATGATTGATATTAGAGAAGTTGCTATTTTAAGATGTTTTAAAAAATGTTATTTTTTTAATTGAAATGTTTGAGTCCTGGTTAAAACCTTTGTTGACGGAATGGAGAGACATTGCACATGAATATGTTAAGTATTTATACATCAATAGTAATGTCTAGGCTTTGTTCTGACAGACTGTGACAATTTGAAATCATTTTTAGCCCCATCAATTACTTTGTTACACTTTTAATTGATTGGACGGTAACCAATTATTCAATTTGAGTTGTAGTGTGGATCCACACTGGCCAACTAGCCCAGGGAAATCGTAACAATGCAGCCTCTGATTTCAGGTTTATTAAAATAAATAAACAGAAAACACAGAGACTGAGATAACAAGGTGTAGAGCTGGATGAACACAGCAGGCCAAGCAGCATCAGAGGAGCAGGAAGGCTGACGTTTCAGGCCGAGACCCTTCTTCAGAAATGGGGGAGGGGAAGAGGGTTCTTGAGTAAATAGGGAGAGAGGGGGAGGCGGATAGAAGATGGATAGAGGAGAAGATAGGTGGAGAGGAGACAGACAGGTCCAAGAGGCGGGGATGGAGCCAGTAAAGGTGAGTGTAGGTGGGGAGTTAGGGAGGAGATAGGTTGGTCCAGGGAGGACAGACAGGTCAAGGGGGCGGGATGAGGTTAGTAGGTAGGAGATGGGGGTGGGGCTTGGGGTGGGAGGAGGGGATGGGTGGAAGGAAGGACAGGTTAGGGAGGCGGGGATGAGCTGGGCTGGTTTGGGGATGCGGTAGGGGGAGGGGAGATTTTGAAGCTTGAGAAGTCCACACTGATACCATTGGGCTGCAGGGTTCCCAAGCGGAATATGAGTTGCTGTTCCTGCAACCTGCGGGTGGCACTGCAGGAGGCCCAGGATGGACATGTCGTCTGAGGAATGGGAGGGGGAATTGAAATGGTTCGCGACTGGGAGGTGCAGTTGTTTATTGCGAACCGAACGTAGGTGTTCTGCAAAGCGGTCCCCGAGCCTCCGCTTGGTTTCCCCGATGTAGAGGAGACCACAACGGGTACAGTGGATGCAGTATACCACATTGGCAGATGTGCAGGTGAACATCTGCTTGATGTGGAAAGTCTTCTTGGGGCCTGGGATGGGGGTGAGGGAGGAGGTGTAGGGGCAGATGTAGCACTTCCTGCGGTTGCAGGGAAAAGTGCCAGGTGTGGTGGGGCTGGAGGGGAGTGTGGAGCGGACAAGGGAGTCACGGACAGAGTGGTCCCTCCGGAAAGCAGATAAGGGTGGGGAGGGAAAAATGTCTTTGGTGGTGGGGCCGGATTGCAGATGGCGGAAGTGTCGGAGGATGATGCATTGGATGAGAGAGACTACCTATGATTTTCCAATATGCACCATCAGTGGGCAAGGCTTCCCAAAAACAGCTCAATTGTTGATAAGTACACTAAATATATTCAACATGCCAGAAGACAAAAATCCAAGATGCTGTAGTTTATGCCAAACCTTATCCATTAGATTAAATGCTGATCTAATTCACCAGCAGTAATGAAACAAATAGATATAACCCAAATGTTTATACTTGACCAGTATCAACTGAAATCGTGATTTGCTATTTATGGTTCCTTCATTCTGTTGCTGTGTTGTCTTTAATTCCTGTGGGTCAATAAAGCCTAGGACTGTTTGATGAGATTTTTAATTATAAGCTTGAAGCAATTCAAGTGAGGACCCATCACATACCTGATTTCATTACACGTATAGTAGTGATAGTGACAATGCAATTAAAAAGTCAAAAGCTTTTCTCTGCGTGCTACATCAAAGTACTACAAATGCATTCCCAAGCTTACGAACTCTTGCATAATTTCTAAAGCTATGTAATTTTATTAATGCCTATCTCGGTCCCGTTCCAATTCATCGAGTAGACTTCACTTATTTTACTGTCATAATCTGACACAAAGATATATACTTTGGAGCTTCTTTCAGACTCAATGCCTGTTTGAAACTTACTTTATGTAGATCAGTGAATTCAGTAGGCAAAGTACGTGGCCAGATACCTACATTGTAATGTTTCTGTGAGGAATGTTATTATGATCCCATAGAGATGGACTACAGTAGTTCAAGGAGGCAGCTCACCATCTCCTTCTCAAGGGCAACTAGGAATGGGCAATAAATGCTGGCCAGTCAGTGACGCCCACACCCCACAAGTAAAAAAGATTAATACCTTAAAAAGAATAAATCCCAAAAGACACCAATGGGGTGGAAACAATTTAATTTTTCAAAAATTTTCCTGTACAATTCAAATATGAAATCAACAAATGATTAAGTGTGTATTCACCAGGCAGATGATATTTCAATTAGAAATGATTAATTTCACTTGAGATAGTCAACGTAGCAATAAGTCTCATACATGTCTCAGCTTCACTTACCTATGAACGTATGAACAAGAAAGAAGAATAGGCCACTTGGCCCTGCAAGCCTGCTCCATGATTCAATAAAGTTGATGGTTACACTATTTCCCTGGAATTTGGAACTTTCTTGAGTGCCTCCGTCCCTTTCAATTCAATTTACAGCTATTTCTGGGATGCTACTTCATGCAATCATAGAATCCCTACCGTGTGGAAACAGGCCATTTGGCCCATCAAGTCCACACCATCCCTCTGAAGGGCATCCCACCCTAATCCTAAAACCCTGAATTTTCCATGGCTAATCCAGCTAGCCTGCACATCCATAGACTCTATGGACAATTTATCATGGTCAGTCGACTTAACCTGCACATCTTTGGACTGTGGGAGGAAACCAGAGCACCCGGAGGAAACCCACACAGACACTGGGAGAATGTGCAAACTCCACACAGACAGGTGCCCAAGGGTGGCATCAAAGCTGGGTCCTTAGTGCTGTGAGGCAGCAGTGCTATCCATTGAGTTACTGTGCCACACCACTTATATTCTCTCTGGTGAAGATCTATGGAAAATATCTGTTTAATTCATTTACCCTCTCTTTATCCAGCATTACTAATTCTCTAAACTCATTCTCTACAGGACCAACAATTACTTTGTTAATTATTTTCTTTTTAAATATCTGAAAAAAAACTTTTCCTAACTGTTTTTATATTTTTGACTAACTTTTTTTCCCTCCATATTAATCTTTTAATAATTCTTTGTTGGTTTCTATATTCTGTTCAATCTTCTGACCTGTCACTTACCTTTGCAAAATTATATGTCTTTTCTTTGAGCTTGACACTCTCTTTGACATTTTTTAGTTAACCTTGGATGGTGGGGCCATCCCTTAGAATTTTTCTTATATTTTAGAATGTATGTATTCTGTGCTTTCTGGAATATCTCCTTAAAAGTTTGCCACTGCATCTCTATTGAACTGTCCCTTAACCTAAGTTGATCATTCTCTTTTGCTTGTTCTGTTTTCTTGCCCAGATAATTGCCCTTGTTTAATTTCAAAATAGTAGACTTAAACCCATACTTCTCACTTAAATTTTATATAAACCTCAATCATAATGATCACTATTACCCAGGGGTGCTTTCATCATGAGGTCAGTAATTAATCTCATTGGCCAAAACCAGGTCGAGCATAACCTGTTGTCTAGTTGGTGCCATTATATGTTACTCTAAGAAATTGGCCCCAAAACACTCAAAGAGTACCTCTTTGAGACTGCTTTCACATCTGATTTTTCCAGTCTCTATGTAATTTAAAATGCCCCATGATAATTGTTTTCCCTTTTTGACAAGCTCATTTTTTTTCTTCCTTGATACTTTAATTTACCAGGTGGTTATGTTAGGACCCCTATGAACAAATCCCAAAAGTGACTTCTTGTCTTTATCATTCCTTATCTCTACCCAGATTGTGCTGATAATGTCTTTAATTAACAGAGCCCATCATGTACTCTTTCCTAGTTTCCTGTCTTTCATCTGTGGGATTTCCTGTCCAGTGAAACTGTTGAGGCTACCTTGTTGAATGTTTTTAAGGCAAAGATCAATAGAGTTTTGAACAGTAAAGGAGTTAAGGGTTATATTGAGAAGGTGGGTAAGTGGGACTGAGTCCACAGAAAGATCAACCATGATCTTACTGAATAGTGGAGCAGGCTGGATGGGCCAGATGGCCTACTCCTGCTCTTATTTCTTACGTTCTTATGTTCTTCTTAAGAATATCATCTAACCTTCAATTTCAGGTCTCAATCCAGGTCATCCTATAGCCACATCTCAGTTATGGCTTCCAGTTCACATGTGGCAACAAGTGGAATCTCAAAGTCCATTAAAGTCTATTGTGGGTATGTAGGATCTCTCACTTTTCCTAATCACTGGCTTTGCTCTTCAAATTGCTTTCACTGGTAGGTCTATTCCACTGTTTTCCCTGGATATGATTTCTAATCAACTGCAAAGTTCATTACACCATAAATGTATTCTAAAATTTGGATGGCAACTGCTTTAAATTCTATATCACTCAAGTTGATGGGAGATTATGGCCACAAAATTGGACGCTACATATAGTACCACTGATATTTGCTGCTACTTAAGTTTGATGGGGATAAAAGGCACAGTCTGTCTAAACCATTAAATTCTGACATGACCCATGCCAATTGTTATGTTTGAACACCGGTATGCAGAATAAGGAGACAGTAATATTAATCAGTGCCAAACTACTTTTCCTCTTCGCCTTCAATTCTTCCTGAGGTTCATCCCATTATGCCTTGTGTGCACAGATTAAGACTGTTAGAGCAATATTAGTCTGCAGCTGACAAGAAACTTGTGGTATCTTCACTCAGTGGCATTTACAATGTTGTAAATTAGATAGTAAGCTATGTCCAATTTATGGCTGTCTCAGACAAGTACATCCCTCTCATTAAGATGTCATCAATAAATGCATATTTCAAGCAATTATGTCTTTCTTTTCTTCATTCAATCCATGATTCTACTTGTGTAATTCCTACAGTATTGCTCCAACTGCAGTAAGTCAAATCAGAGGCTGAGCAGTTGACTTTACTGGTTTGGGTGGTCCAATGCAACATTTTATTTGTGCCTGTTAAGTACATTCTCAATCTTTGAAGTTATCCACAAGGATGTTATTTAAGGCCCTCTGGATCTGCTATGATTTCAGCAGATGATTCATGGAAATCCTGGACAAACAATGGATTCCCAGTCAATGGTCTTTTCCAGATTTTATAGTGTTTATTCAGAAGCATCCCAAGGGAGATTCCCACCATTATTAAATGCAATGTTTGACACAGTCAAGCCCATGTGAATAATATATTTTTTGCAACTATTGTTGAAGGATGAGTTTGAGTCTAAATTACCAATATCATGACAGTCATCAAGCATCCAGCATTATCTTTACTTTCCAGCAGCTTCCTGTTACACTTAAGACTAAACAGTGTCAGCTTTAGTAATGCTTCCCAGCCCTTCCAGGAATGTGTACAAATGACACAAACTTGATTTAAAAGAACTCTCATCTAAAAGTGTCCGTTTTAATATTGCTACCAAATGCTATGTAATTTTGTGCTGTGAATTTACAAGTACCTGTCTGATTTGACCATACTGATCGTTGTCCAATGAAATATGGTTTCTGTATACTCTACAAGCACATTTCGGAACTGTAATCCACACTGAATGTTCAATGGCTGACACAGTACACATGATACCATGGCAAGTGGAATGGGGAAATTACAAAAGAGTAGACAGTGGCATTTTATTCTTTAAAATGAATGTGTAGAAGATCAAAAATTGCACGCTGTTGTTTCAGATGCATATATTGTGAGAAGTGCTGCTGCTATGCACAGTTCTTTGTCCAAATTGTAGATCCTGAAAAGGTCACTGCTACGTATTGAGATTACTATTTTCAAAGCCGAGGAATATTTATCTCTTATGCACTTTCACCATATTTCACTTTAAGAAAGATTATTATTTTAATATAGAAAATAATACACAGTATATATTTTGATCTATACATGCAGTCATGTGCATAGTTATACATGGATCACTACATATGTATATACAGGTATAGAATATTTATATAAGCATTTAATTTCTTCTTTTTTGGATGAACCAGGAGGAGGAGCAGAAAGTCTTCTCTTAGAACACAAAAAAAACTCTAGCCTGAAAAATGCCTGCTACCTTCATTCAGAAGCAGACCTTCCTTCCAACATATGAATGGGCTTAAAACAGATTTCAAACATATTAAAATGTCGTTGACTCTGGAAAATAGGACACGGTCACGATAGCATCATGCCACAGACCAAACAACACTTCTGGCAAATAGATGTCAAGAGACTCTACAAATGCATTTCTGTTAAAAGAAAACAAGTGAATCACAAATGTGTGAAAGATGAATGCAGCTTGTATTTATCAATTAAATATTTATAACTACATTTTGCATCATGTCCTAGCAACCAATGTTACTTACTGTCACTGCAAAAAATTATGGAAAGCAAATTTCATGGAACAGTGGTAACAGTATCTAGCATGTTTCCAGTGTTTATGCATTCAGGCACCTATTTTTATTCACAATTATATCTTGAATTAGACTTTTGACTGTGATCGCAAACGTGTCAGAAGGATTCAAACTGCACAAAGCTGCCAATGGTTTTTGAAGATCAAGTTGATGTTTTCCCTGTTTTTTTTTTGTGCATTCTAGCTGAGGATTAAGGTAAACTTGTTATTAAATGTAATCAATTTGAAACCCTGCTGTTTGGAATATATAGAAGCAGAACACATAGGCCCTGATGGAAGGAGCTAAATCCCTGGATGGGACTTATTTTAATGTTTTTTTTTCATTTTATTTGAGCAAAAACCTTCAATTCATCAGATAAAGTTGTTTCAGGCAGAAAGATGTACATGCATGTAAATCTTGATTCCATAACAAAATTCATCCAAGTCCTCATCAAATGGAGATTTACTGCCATTTTCTTGATAAGTACCTGCTTGTCATTTTAATATAGACCTGTTTGCTGTCAATCCCACAGTGCTTAACACCACTTGCAATGCTTCAGATAGGAAAGCTAAATGTTAGACTACAGCTAAAATTGGATAATGTCTAAGCTGCAGCCATCAAGTAAAAAGTATAAAAGTAAAGTGAAAAGCACCTGCGCTCTGTTCGTGACAAAGGACAACACCTTCCAGTCGTGAATCATTTTAACTCCCCCTCCCATACCCTGGCCGACATGTCCATCCTGGGCCTCCTCCAGTGTCACAATGATGCCACTTGCAAACTAGAGGAGCAGCACCTCATATTCTGCCTCGGGAGCCTACAACCCAATGGTCTCAATGTGGACTTTACCAGTTTCAAAATCTCCCCACCGCTGGCCTCATCCCATGACCAACCCTCCTTCTCATCCCCGCCTCCTTGACCTGACACAACCTGTCCATCTTCTCTCCCACCTATCTGCTCCTCCCACCTCATTGACCAATTCCCACCACTACCTACCTTCACTCACCTATCACCAGCCCACCTACCTTCCCCAACCCCACCCCTCCTCTCTCTATTTATTTCAGACCTCCCTTCCCCCTCCCCCATTTCTGAAGAAGGGTCCCGAACCGAAACGTCAACTTCCCTGCTCCTACGATGCTGCCTGGCCTGCTGTGTTCCTCCAGCTCCACACTGTGTTGTCTCTGAGTCCAGCATCGGCAGTTCTTACTATCTCTAAGTAAAAGGTTTATTTGCCTCCACAGTGATCTTCAAAGCACTGTCATCAAAAAGTCTGTCATCATCAATAGCAAATGGGTCACATATTTGACCAGGCAGTGGATTTCACTGTGGCTACAACAACAGTACAGAGACTAAGAAATCGATGATGATTCTCTCATCTCCTTATTTTCCAGGCCTCCGCATCTTCAGATGAAGTCAGGAATGCAATGGAATTCTCACAATTCACCTCAATGGTTGTGGATGCAAGGACAGATAAAAAACTTGGCAACATGTCGAGCAACTCAATTCTGTTCCATAGGATTCAATAATTTTCTTCTCTACAAATGATACATTATCTACAAGATACACTTCAGCCAATTGTCTCCTGCCCCTGGTTCGTCTACAGCAGAAGAGGTCAAGAACAACAATGTCAGAGGAATGTCATTACCTCGAGGTTCCCTCAAGTCACATAGCGACCTGGCATTTTATTGTTTCTTGATTGTTGCCAGTATAAGGTCATGCAAATTCTTGCCTAATGTCAATGGATCTTTGTCATCGCATGGACTCAAGGAGGAAGATGACCATCATTTTTAGCGTAACTAGCGATGAATAATGGATACAGGCTGGAGGCAATGACTAAATCTTGCAAATGCATGACAGAAAAAGCAGATCTTCTGCCAAAAATTTCCACTGAAATTGTAAATTTCATACATGGGGCTTGAGGTAAGAACCGATTAATCACTGAATTACAGTTCCTTCCTTCCATCTAAGTAAGTTGATTTACATGTAGCAAATCTAATGACAATGAGATAGTTTCTGCCTCTGATTTGGTTGAGTCAGCATTACGAAGTAATATCAGTATTCTGCCAACATCTACGAATGTAGTTATTGCCAGCTGAACCACAGTTGGCTGCTGTTACAGTGGTTATCATGATGAAAACCTTATGAATGAAGATTGTCTAAAGGTGAATTCTGAAGGTTTCAAACAATGGAGCTATCACTGTTTTCTTTACCAGTTGTTAAATCTTCTTGGAAAGAAAAATTGTTGTTACACTATCTTACAAACGAACGGTCCTTATCATTTGTGTTTTACGTTGCTGGAGGGCCCAAATTTTTTTTATTCAATTCTGAACAGTTGAGTCCATATTTTGTCGAACATTTTTAGTCTACTTTTCTCCCTTCTTTGTAACTGTGATTCCTATTCCAAATCTTTGATCAAACTTGAGACCCTGGTGTATTTTCTATACTGATTATGAAGAATCATGCTGGATATCCAAAACGGCTTCACTCTTATTCATATGGAGTCACAGACATAGAGTTATAGAGTCATACAGCACAAAAACACACCCTTCAGTCCAATCATACCATGCAGACCATAATCACAAACTAAACTAACTCCACCTGCTTGCACTTGGCCCATATGCCTCCAAACATTTCTTATTCATATACTTATCCAAATGTCTTTTAAATGTTGTAACTGTACACTCATCCACCACGTCCTCTGGAAGTTCATTCCACATACAAACCATTGTCTGCATAAAAAAGTTGCCTCCATTTTTTTCCTCCTGTCACCTTAAAAATATATCCCCTAATCTTGAAATCCACCACCCTAGGGAAACAAATAAAACACCTGCCATTCACCTTATCTATACCCCTTACGATTTTATAAACATCTATAAGGTCACCCCTCAACTTCATACACTCCAGTGAAAGAAGTCCCAGTCTATTCAGCCTGTCCTTATAATTCAAACCCCGCATTTCCGGCAACATTCTGGAAAATCTTTCTGAACCCTCTCCAACTAAATAATATTCCTCCAATAAAAGGGTGACCAGAACTGAACTCGGTACTCTAGAAGAGGCCTCACCAATGCACGAGAACAAGACAAAGTACTCCAGAAGAGGCCTCACCAATGTTTCCTGACATATTTCCCATATATGTACAAAACACCAATATTTTAACATATAATGTATATCTTAAATATTCAAAGATTAGATGACCACAATTTGGTAAACCAACCTCTGATATTTTTGTTACAAGACCAAAGGTTCCTCCTCATAAATCTGATGCCTCTGTTTGCTCTGGATGTTATCTGCCGAATGTGGAACTTGATGATTTTCAGATTGTTTTTAAGATGAATCCTCAGGTACGGTTGTGAATCCACTAAATCGAGAATTTGATTCCAGAATCTAAAACTATCTGCTCATGGATCCATTTTCTTGACAATGTGCATGACTGGGCATTGCTTTTGTGTTTTCAAAAGATTATCTTGCAATGAATTAACATGGCCTTGACTTTTGCTGGATGCCTAAACCACAGAATCATCTGCAAATAGCAGCAGTCTGTTTTTTTAAAATTGTTGAGAAGGTGATTTACCAAAATGAGTCAAGGCCGTTAAAGCAGTTCTTTGAGTCCTTCAGAGATGATCTCTCTTGAAGAACATGACTTCCCATTATACAATATTCTTTGTCTTTAGCAACTGTGAAGAGAAACAGAATATACATTTTGAGTTCAATGTGGTTCTTCTTTGGTTCTGTGTTTGTCTCCACTTTTGTCTCCTGCATCTGCAGTATTTTGTTTGTACTCTCTGTCTTCTATTGGGTAGGAAATATGAAATCCAATTTAATAATGCCCCCCTAATTTCATGAGATTGAAGTTTGAACATAAACTTTTCATGAAGAGATTTGTCAAGGACCTATTACAAATCCAGTACTTTCATGTGAATATATTCCTATCTTTTGAGACTTGAAGTTCTTCAAAAGTTTGTGTTGATGCGGTATTTGGTTGGTCTTTCTGATCAAACATGATGCTGATTATATACTGTTGGAGCTTCAAAGTGCTGGCATAAGAATGAACGAACTGTTCAAACAATTTGTAAATGATACTGATGATAGATACCAGTCTGTAGTTTAATGATTGCCTCTTATCCTTTTTTTTGAATTTGTGGTAAATTTTAGCTTGTTTCCACTGGTATGCAGCTGGTTTACTCCTGAAATAGATTGGTTAAGATTGGAACAAATTCATAAGCTGCTAATGTTAAGATCCAGGGAGTTAGTATACAACTTAAATCAAAATTATTCTTGCAAGGATTTGTAAACCTCTAGCTGCACGTGATCTTTTAATAATGGTGTCAGCACCACATATCCCAGGATACTCTGACAATGATCGATACTTGCAGCTATGTTGAGTGGGAGAACTGAGCTAGTATCAGGTGAGAGGGGGGCAATGGGGTCTGGTATATAGTTTATGAGACAAGTTTAGAAAAATTTCTCGGCTTCAAGGCGCCAAACTCTCCATGAAACTCACTGAAACTGACACTCAGCCATTTTCTGATGAGATTCAGCTGATAGTGTCCAACACGAGAATATGATTCTGCAATTGGACAACAATTATTAAAGGATCACTATAGTGCTAAGAATCGTCCTACCAATTAAGATTCTCAGTTGAGCTGGTAATGTGTCACCTATACAGGGCAGAACCCTTCTAGATTCCCATGCAAGACCTTGTCCTCTGCAAATCCCTCTAAATCTCACAAACATAGGCCTAAACTGCTCAATTTCTCCTCATTAGAAGAGACTTTCCCTTCTGAGTTCATCCCTACACTGCTCAATCTCTCATCATAAGACAAGCCTTTCATCTCTGTTAACCATTCATTGGATATGTTATTCACTTAATGTGCATAACACACATAGATGGAAGGGAGAGAAAAAATATCACTCTTATAGAATCAGAGAATAGTTGGATCACGTGAGGTAGCACCTTCACCTTTTCTAATGTGCCATGCCCAAAATTGGACACAACATTCCAGTTGAGGATGAATCAATATTTTATAAGGTTCAATGTAACTTATTTGCTTGTGTACTCTAGGCCTCTATTTATAAAGCCCAATATCCTGTATGTCAACCGCCTACACAAACCACCCCATCATCTCCAATGATTTGCGTACATATACCTCCAGTCCTGTCTGTACTTGTACTCAGTTTAGAATTGTGCCATTTATTTTACATTGTTTTTCTTCTCTCCACCTTCTACACCATATAGCTTCACACTTTTCTGTATTCAATTTGCCATGTGACCTCCTGTTCCACCAGCCCTGTTGGTCCCCATCAAACATGCAATACAAAACAATGGTTCACAAAACCATTGATGGGGAGGCAATGGCCTAGTGTCATTGTTGCTAGATTATTAATCCAGACACTCAGCTCATATGCCAGATTCGAACCCCGCCATGGCAGATGGTGGAATTTGAATTTGATTAAAAAAAACCCTGTAATTAAGAATGTACTGATGATTACGAAACCATTGTTGATTATTGGGAAAACCCTTCTCGTTCACTAATGTCCTTCAGGGAAGGAAATCTGCCATCCTCATCTGCTCTGGCCTGAATGTGAGTCGATAGCAATGGACAGATCACCTAACATCAACCGAAAAAGGCAATATCAGAAACGAAAGTCCTCCTTACTAACTTCTGGGGGCTAGTGCCATAGATGCAGTCATACTCACAGAATTGTACCTTCCAAACAATGTCCCAGACACCACCATCCCTTGATTTGTCTTGTCCCACTGGCAGGACAGACCCAGCAGATGTGGTGGCACAATGGTATACAGTTGGGAGGGAATTGCCCAGGGAGTCCTCAATATTGACCCCAGACTCCATGAAATCTCACAGCTTCAGGGTAAACATAGGCAAGGAAACCTGCCGCTGATTACAAAGTACCGTCCTCCCTCAGCTGATAAATCAGTATTCTCCTTATTGAACAACACTGAGAGGAAGCACTGAGGATGTCTCTGAATTTCAATGTTCACCATGAAAAGCAGCTCAGCAGCAGTACTACTGATCGAGCTGGTCAGGTCCTAAAGGACATAGCTGCTAGACTGGGTCTGCAGCATATGGTGAGGGAACCAGGAAGAGGGAAAAACATACTTGACCTCATCCTTACCAATCTGCTGGCTGATGATGCATCTGTCCATGAGAGTATGGACAAGAGTGACCATCACACAGTTCTTGTGGAGATGAAGTCCCACCTTCACATTGAGAATGACCTCCATCGTGTTGTGTGGCACTTTCATCGTGCTAAATGGGACAGACTTCAAACAGATCGAGGAACTCAAGCCTGGGCACCATGGACATGAGACATGTGGGGCCATCAATTGTAGCAAAACTGTACTTCATCAAATCTGCAACCTCATGGCCCGGCATATCCCCCAATCAACGAATAACATCAAAGACAGATCAATCCTCTTCAATAGTGAATGCAGGAGGGCATGGCAGGAGCAGCACCAGGCATACCTGAAAAGGAGGTGTCAACTCGCTGAAGCCACCAAACAGACTACTTGCACGCCAAACAGCATAAGCAGCAAGTGATAGAGAGAGCTAAGCAATCCCATAACCAGTGGATCAAATCTAAGCTCTACAGTCCTGCCATATCCAGTGGACAATTAAACAACTCACTGGAGGAGGAGGAGGCGGCTCCACAAATGTCCCCATCCTCAATGATCAGCACATCAGTCCAAAATATGGGGCTGAAGCTTTTGCAGCAATCTTTAGCCAGAAGTGCCAAGTGGATGATCTATCTCGGCCTCCTGCAGTAGTTCTCTAGCATTACAGACACCAGTCTTCATCCAATTCAAATTACTCCATGTGATATCAAGAAACAGTTGGAGGCACTGCTTACAGCAAAGGTTGTAGGTGTTGACAAAATCCTGGCAATAGTAGTGAAGTTTAGTGTTCCAGAACATGCTGCTCCCCTAACCAAGCTCTTCCAGTACAGTAACAACACTGGCATCCACCCAACAACATAGAAAATTGTACATAAAAAGCAGGATAAATCCAACCCAGCCAATTACCGCTCCATCAGTCTACTCTCAATAATCAGTAAAGTGATGGAAGGTGTCATCAACAGTTCTATCAAGCAACACCTGCTCAGTCATAACCTGCTCAGTGATGCCCAGTTTGGGTTCCACCAGGGGCACTCAGCTCCTGACCTCATTACAGACTTGGTTCAAACATGGGCAAAAGAGCTAAATTCCAGAGGTGAGATGAGAGTGACAGACCTTGACATCAAGGCTGCATTCGACCGAGTGTGGCATCAAGAAGCCCTAGCAAAACTGGAATCACTGGGTATCACGGGGCAAATTATCCACTGGTTGGAGTCATACCTGACACATAGAAAGATGTTTGTGGTTGTTAGAGGTCAGTCATCTCAGCTCCAGGACATCCCTGCAAGAGTGTCTTAGGCCCAACCATCTTCAGCTGCTTCATCAATTACCTTCCCTCCATCAAAAGGTCAGAACTGGACATGTTTGCCAATGATTGCACAATGTTCAGCACCATTCACAACTCCTCTGTTACCGAAGCAGTCCACGTTCAAATGCAACAAGATCTGGACAATAACCATAAAATCCCTACAGCGTGAAGCAGGCCATTTGGCCCATTGAGTCTACACCAACTCTTTCACCCCCACCACCTCACTTTGTCCCTGTAACCCTGCATTTCCCATGGCTAGTCCACATAGCCTACACATCCCTGGACACTATGGCCAATTTAGCATGGCCAATCCACCCTAACCTGCACATCTTTGGACTGTGGGAGGAAACCAGGGCACCCGGAGGAAACCCACAGATGCATGGGGAGTACATGCAAAGTGGAATTGAACCCCAGTCCCGGACTCTGTGAGGCAGCAGTGCTGACCACGGAGCCACCAGACCACATTTGTCAGGCTGGGATGGACAAGTGGCAAGTAACGTTTGTGCCACACAAATGCCAGGCTATGACCATCACCAATAAGAGACATTCGAACACCGGCCTTGACATTCAATGGCATTACCATCACTGAATCCTGGTTATCAACACGTTGGGGGTTATCATAGACTAGAAAATCAACTGGACTTAGTGAACACAGTGGTTACAATCAGAGGCTAGGAATACTGCGGTGAGTAAATCACCTTCTGACTCCCCAAAGCCTGTGCACCATCTACAAGGCACGAGTCAGGAGTGTGATGGAATAATCCACGCTTGCCTGGATGAGTTCAGTCCCCACAACACTCAAGAAGCTTGACACCGTCCAGGACAAAGCAGCCTGCTTGATTGGCACAAAATTCAAAAGTATCCACTCCCTCCACCACTCACACACAGTAGCAGCAGAGTGTACTATCTACAAGATGCACTGCAGAAATTCACCAAAGATCCTCAGATGGCACCCTCCAAACCCATGACCACTTCCATCTAGAAGGACAAGGGCAGCAAATACATAGGAACACTACCACCTGCAAGTTCCCTTCCAAATCACTCACCATTCTGACTTGAAAATATAACGCTGTTCTGACACTGTTGTTGGGTCAAAATCCTGGAATTCCCTCCCTAATGGCACGGGAGGACTGCAGCTGTTCAAGAGGGTAACTTACCACCACCTTCTCAAGGGAAGGGCAATAAATGCTGGCCAGCCAGCAACACCCACATCCCACAAATGAATAAAAGAAATACATGTATTGGTCATGTTGTTGTCAATTAAGTAGTCGTAACAAAAGAGGTATCTTTGGTCAAGTTAACAAGGTGCAGAGCTGGATGAACACAGCAGGCCAAGCAGCATCATAGCTGAGACAACAAGGTGCAGAGCTGGATGAACACAGCAGGCCAAGCAGCATCATAGGAGCAGAAAGGCTGACGTTTCGGGCCTAGACCCTTCATCAGAAAAGGGTTTTCTGATGAAGGG
>NC_063339.1:20391646-20435919 GCF_021869965.1 Rhincodon typus
TACCCTCCTCCCTCTGGACAAACCTCAGGGGATCTCTCTCCCACTGCAACTCTCTCGTAATCCTTTTTCTGATGAAGGGTCTAGGCCCGAAACGTCAGCCTTTCTGCTCCTATGATGCTGCTTGGCCTGCTGTGTTCATCCAGCTCTGCACCTTGTTGTCTCGGATTCTCCAGCATCTGCAGTTCCTACTATCTCAGCATCATAGCTGCTTGGCCTGCTGTGTTCATCGAGCTGTGCACCTTGTTGTCTCGGATTCTCCAGCATCTGCAGTTCCTACTATCTTTGGTCAAGTTGCTGTTTTTGCTTTGACTAGATTTAGCCAAAGACAGCTCTTTGGCTATATTTACTGAACTGTGAGAATGTACTATATTTTTTTTTGGGGTGGGCTAAGGAGGCAGGCAGGTCTACCTCAGCCAGAATTGTTAGACATCTAGCCAACTGTGATACCTGCAACAACGCTATCTTACCAATGCCTTTGCCCCTCCAAACTCCTGGCCAATTCCCTCTCTAAATCACGACAATGTTACAAAAGAGAAAACGCGGCAAATCCAGTGCAAAATCTGCAAAAGGGAAAGGGGCATTATTCAATCCAAGTGAGAACCTAGGTAAACCTAAAAAAACAAACTTCTTAAATCATCTGCACTTCTGAATATTTTACTTGAGTCCCTTTTTTAAATACAAGTTTAAATCTTAGTCATATCAATGCTGTCAAATGTTACAGATATAATTAGGCAGTGTTTATTAGTGCAGTTAATTGCTTCCTTAGGAAAGCAGACATCATAATGAGATAGTGATTATGAAGAAGTTGGAATTAAACCAGAATTTGAGATCAGCAGTGTTGCAGACCTAAAAGATATCATTTCAAGGTATAATCAGATATACTTCTTGATGCTATATAAAAAAATACTGGTACTTCAGATGACAGCGTCAAACTACTTGAGTTCCTCTATTCACTGTAAAGAAAAGGCACAAGCAGCCTATTTGTGTTACCTGTGCAGCCTGGGAGATGAGAACATCGTCTTGTGGATATTGATTTGTGTCGTTAAGATGTCAAGACTTTGATGACCCTAGCAGACTCTCTGATGGCTTTTGTCATCTTTCAATTGGCTAGCCTAGCATGAAGCATTTCCTTTGAGCTATGGACATATGGACTCTGTGAAGAGATCTACAGAGCAATGTCAGCATCGGATCCCATTTAAACATTGCTTTGGCTGAAGGTCACTGTCTTGTACTTCTCCGGACTATGACTAGAATTAAAATTTATAGTGAATTCATTCAGTCCCTCAGTCTTTCTTATCCTATACTCCTCTGCTTTTTATTTTAGCTATATTATTAATAAGAAGTGATATTTTCTGAGTGCGTACTCATAGCTTGCAAGCTGAAAACTGCTGTTGATTTCCAGCTTTTAATTAAAATTCATTTATTTCGAGTGCTGTCAATTGATGGCATACTCTTTAAGTAGGAAGTTTAATTGTAACAAAAAAATGAATGAAAGCATAAAAATCTGTGATGATTAAATATACACTGGAAATATACTGATGCACAGATATCTGTGGTGAAAGGGTTAAGTTATTTTAAATGTGATAATATTGAATGATGCAGTGCAATAAAGATCTGTTGTCATAATGCATCATTGTTCCCCTTACACTGTGCTCCGAGCATAAATCCCATATAAAAATCTAATTTTCTCTTTTAAATGTTGTCTCCTCTATTGAAAATTAATCTGGATAATGACATTCTGAAAAAAGTGACAGCACATCTCTGGACACTGAAGTGTATCCAATGTGCCATTAAAAAGCCATTAATGGTTTATTTACAGGAATTAAAAAATGAATTACAGAAAATATCGCTGCTTTGCTGCTGGTATAATTAGGAAAGTGACCTTGAACTATAGCACGAAAATGATACAAGACTCTGACAACAATTAGGAGTCATAAATAAAAATAGAAAGTGCTGTAAATATGCAGCGAGTCTGTCAGTGACTGAAAAGAGAAAATGTGAAGATAATATTTTGGGTGTCTTCATAAGAACTGACCAGAATTAGTAATCATAAAGGTACTTTTGAGGTTAAATGCTAATTATTGTATCATTTATTATATGTGCAACACATTAACAAAATGGCATTGATGTGCATTATTGAAATTCATTGTATTTTTTCAGTATTATTTTCTAAGACAAATAGGTCAATTATGATGCTGGGATTAGAGTGATTCTTTAAGACACCTGAAGCCATTTAATGTATCCATTTAACCATCTGAGCCAATGAACGAGTTAATTGATGAAATACTTGATAATCTGTGGAAAGAGAATTTGTGTTTTTTGGAATGGTTGAGCAGCAAGGTTGAACCTAAATTGGCCAACATGCTCATGACAACTGTATTCTGATGAAACAGTGTGCCCTATTTGATGCGTAAAGATATTTGCACATCACCTGGAGCTAAGAGGAATGCAAAATTCCACACACAACATGAAGTGGGTGTGGTGAGGCACTAATTATTATTTGTTACTCTGCAAATTGTTACTTTGAACAATCTGGTGATACCATCCTTAACCTAACGTCTAACACGTGTGTCCCAGCTCAATCCAAGGGGTGGCTTAACTTTCCTTACCTTTTACTGGGAGTGGAAAGGATCAGCAGATGGTGAGAAACCAGCAAATTTAAGCTCCTCCAGCAGGCTGAGAGAAGGTTTGAACTCCAGCTGGAAGAAGGACTGAAATTCTGATGCCTTTTGCAGGGCAATCAAAAGGGTCTTAGGAGAGGGGAAGGGCTAGGTGCCTAGAAAAATACACTGAATCCAGCAGGTAAATGAAACAGCACTGACCTCCAAATCCAGTAAATCCCTCAGATTGATAGAGTTGATGGGATGCTTTAGGTCTCAGAATTCCATCAACTTCAAAAGCAGAATAAAAATGAGGCACACAGCCTCACTACAACATTTAAAACATAACGTTATGCCCACTATCTGGGAGTGGGTTGGTTGCCCACAAATGTTCCTGCGAATAAACAGAGAAAATGCTGGAGAAACTCATTAGGTCTGACAGTATTTATGGAGCAAGAAACAGAGTTAATGTTTTGAGTCCAGCATGGCTTTCCTTTGGAACTGAAAGGGATTGGAATTCTTTCATATACAAAACAAAACCTATTTTCGACACCTTTCATTTCTGAAGAACTGCACTGATTTTGGAATCTGCCCTTGACTTATTGTGCTGAGGCCCCCTGATTGAAGGTTATCTCCCTTGACTTGGCTGAGGATTGCTGACAACCATGGCAAGATTCCCGGCTTTGTGTCTGTGCTAAATGGCAAGGCAGTAGAGCAGTACCACCACCAGGTACCTCTGACTGAGGGGCAAGGAGCAAAAAGGCAAGACAGGGATGCTGTATGCATCCAGGTAAGCTCAAAGCCAGTGAGCATTAAGAGAGCAAACAATGAGGCCCAAAAAGCAACCTGTTCCCTTCCACGAACTGGGTGCATGTTGCTATGTGCACAATACCCTTGCTGTAGCATTACAATGATAGTTGCTGTTGCAAGCTGAGATGCAGTATTGAAGTGTAGAAATGTCCTGTAAGCGAGCCCAGAGAGAATCTCACTTCAAGGCCTGGAGCTTAGTTAAAAGATGTAGCAAGTAGGCCGCACTGGAATTCTTGCACGATTCTGTCACATTTCTTACCATAGCACACATCATTCAGGTCCCTATAAGATTCTAAAAGAACCGTAGATGCTGAATATCAGAAACAAAAACAAAAATTGCTGGGTCTGGCAGCATCTGTGGTGAGAAATCAAAGTTAACTTTTGGGTCCGGGTCCGAAGATCCTCCCTGTAAGATTCTGTCCATTGTCTTAACAGATGAGTTCACTGTGAAGTTGAACCATGTCTGCATTGTAAATTCATTTAACTGTTTCAATAGCAACCACATAGAAGAGTATGTGATGCACGAATGTCAGTGACAGTGTGATGCTGGGTATATAGATCATACCTCCCAATGACTGGTGGAAACCTACAGCTAGTTGCAACAGGGAGACTGCTGATCACACTCAACTCATCCCCATGCACGAAAAGCTCTGAACATAGCGTACAACATTAGACGTGATTCTGTGACTAGATAACGTTAACCATATTATCCTGATTAAACTAATTTAAGATTATCAGTTTGGTTTGTGGGCTGGTTCACTTAAGCTTGCTAAAACAAAACCTATGTCAATTCATAAAAAGGACCTTGATCTTTGCAAACACAAAGAATATATTTGGGCATTACACCTTTGTCAACTCAGTAAATGATCAGGGATGATAATTTTCTGGTGCTTTCTTGTCATCTTGTCAAACCATTATCATCCTCTTCTTGTACAATATAAATTGTTGTTCCCTTGAAATTTGGTGTTCCAACAGCTCTTTCTGCGGCTGTACTTGTGAGCACAAGGTGAAAAGCCTCGACAGCACGTATTTTTTTTTTCAGCAACAATCAAGGTGTAATAATAAAATTCTTGTTTTTCTCTCCTTGTTCCTTAATGTTTATGTTTGCACAAGAGCAGCTTTCAGCATAAACAATTAGTCTGTCAGAATTTACTAAAAGAAGGGATGCACTGTTTGTACATGTGCCATCTCATCAAAATGAATCAGATAAAAAATAAAGTCAAATGTTTATGTTGGGTAAAATCAGGCCTCACCAAATTCTATCCATTAGCATCTGAAATCGACAGGAATAGGGAGAGAAGTTAATGCGTGGTGTGCACTGCAACAGCAAATAATAAAAAACAGTAGGTCTCAGACTCAATCTGGAAGTGCTCAGTTCTTGCAATCAGATTTGAGCAATTGTGATTCGGGTTTGTGAACTACACCCTCAGAAAACTACTTGTATGTTATAGTCATAGCAAAGCTTCGTTTCTGGGATCTGTAATTAAGAATGCAGTTACTGCATTTGTAATTATCTTAATCCTTTGTTTACACTCAGCTCTGATTGTTACCACACAGTCTTTAGGATGATATTCTTATCTTGTACTTCAATAGGATGCCCAATTACAGAAAATATTTTGAATGATAAGTACTCTTATAAGGAAGCCATTTAGTGATCTGGACTATAGCTCCCAAAGAGAATGTTGAGGTGGTAGTAATGTTACAGAGCTAATAATCCAGAGGCTAGGTTAATACTCTGGAAATACAAGTTCAAATCCCACTAGGGGAGTTGGAGGAATTTAAATTCAATTAGTTAATAAATCTGAAATTTAAAGCTTAGTTTCAGTAATAGTAAATAAGATGCTATCAAATTATTAGATCACGAATTCCAGACTTGTGACTCCAGATTCACAATATTATTGGCTCTTAACAACTCTTTGAACTGATCTAGAATGCCATTCTGTTTTGCCAAATTACTACAAAAGTCAAAGGAATAAAATTAGGCACCAACATAGCACATTGTGCCCCTTGAATGCTGCAAAGACCTGCTCACTATTTTCTGGAGACCTGTGCTAAAATTGGGAGAACCTTCCTGCAGATTTGTCAAGCAACAGCCTGATATGGTCATACACACCAAACCTCGTCATGCAGCCAACAGTTCCACGCACCACCATCACTATCCCTTAGTCTGTCACATCCTGCAGGCAAGGCAGACCCACCAGAGAGAATAGCATCATGGAATACAGTTGGGATAGAGTTGTTCTGGGAGGCTACAATATTGACTTTGCACTGTATGAAATCTTATGGCCAGCAAAAACTGCTGATTTATTGCCTGATGAATCAGTAATCCTCCATATTGAACACCATTGGAAAGAAGCACTGAGCCACACAAGCCACACAATCTACTCTGTATGGAGTATTTCAATACCTTACCAGGAGCGCCTCAGCAACACTGTCACTGACCAAGCTGACTACATCGTAAAGGGAATAGCTACTCACCTGAGTCTATACCACGTGTCTGTGAGAACAGGTTGGGAAAATACTATGTGCCTTTATCCTTATCAAGCTACCTCCTGCAGTCTTGGGTAGGAGTGACCACCATACAGTCCTTGGGAGACAAAGTCTCATTTTTATCTTCTGATCACAGAGATCTAAGTCCATCATGTTTTTGGACGTTGCTATCAGGCTGCCTGGGATAGATCCAGGACACATCTATTACTGAAAACTGGGCATCCATGAGATGCTGTTTCAGCAGCAGAAATGTATTCAACCTTAAGTTGTGATCTGTGGCCAGACATATCTATCAGTGAACCAGTACAAAGCCATGTGATCAAGACAAATTCAATGATGAGCACAAGGATGCATGCCAAAAGTATAATCTGGCATACTTAGTGAAGTTATACCACAGGCTAAATAGCACCAGATGATGGCAAAGACAAGCCATCTCACAACCAAAAGGTCCATGTAAGCTCTTCAGTCCTGACAGACCCAGCCATGAATGGTGGTGGGCAATTAAATAACTCACTGGAGGAGAAGGCTCCATAATTATCCCCACCTACAAGGATGGGGACAACAACACATTAGTGCAAAAGACAAGGCTGAAACATTTGAAAGCATTTTCAGCTGTCAGTACCAGGTGGATGATTTATCTCAGCCTCTCCCTGAATTCTCCAACATCACCAATACTAGTCTTCAGACAATTCGATTCATTCCATGTGATAACAAGAAATGTTTGTAGGGGCTGGTTACTGTAAAGGCTGTGGGCACTGACAACATTACAAAAATAGCAATGAAGAATTGTGCTCCAGAAATTATCTCACTCTGGGCCAAGTTATTCAAGTACAGCTCCAACACTGGCACCTCTGCGGCAATGTGGAAAATTACACAGGTCTGTCATGTACACAAAAGCAGAACAAATTCATACCAGCCGATTATTGCCTCATCAATCTACTGACAATCAGCAGCAAAGGGACGGAAGGTATCATCAACAGTGCTAGCAAGCAGCACAATAACAACAATAACTCATGGTCACAAGATTTGGGTTCTGCAAGGCCCACTCCAGACCCCATCTTCATTGCAGATTTGGTCCAAACATGGACAAAACAGCTGAACAGAAGAGTGGGAGTGAGGGGAACTGCCCTTGACATCAAAGCTGCATTTAACTCAATCTGGCATCAAGAAGCCTGAGCAGACTTACAGTCAATAGGAATCAGGGGGGAAAACTCTCTGCTGGGTTACAGTCATACCTACCAGATAGGAAGATAGTTGCAGTGTTGGAAAACAATCATGTAAGTCCACGTACATAGCTGCAGGGGTTCCTCAGGGTCACAATTTCAGTCCAACCATTTTCAGCTGCTTCATAAATGAACTCCGTTCCATTATAACATCACGAGTGGAGAAGTTCACAGCAACGGCACAATGTTCAGCACCATTCAAGTTTCCTCAGGCACTAAATCAGTCCCTGACCACATGCAGTTCCATGGAGAATCTAGATCTAAATAACAATCAGTCTTGGAGTGACAAATAACATTCACACTGCACAAGTACCTGTCAATAATCTTCCCTAATAAGAGAGAATCTAACTATCATCCCTATATGTTCAATGACATAACTATTGCTGGATCCCCAACTACTAATATTCTAGGGGGTCGCCATTACCAGAAACTATGTGGGACTATTCAAATAAACACTGTGTTCCAATTACAGACCAGAGGGGGGAAATTCTGTGGCAAGCAACCCACCTCCTGATTCCTCAAAGTTTTTCCACCATTTAAAAAGAGCAATTTGGGAATATGATGGAGTATTCCCAACTTTGCCTGAATGAGTGCAACTGCAACAAAAAGCTCGATACCATCCAGGACACATGAACATAGGAAGAAGACTTAGCCATTCAACCCTTCAAGTATGTTCTGCCAAGCTAGATCATAGAATCAACCTCATTGCACTACTCCTGAGCTATCCACATATCCTTTGGTGTCATTTATAACTAGAAAGGTATCAATCTCTATCTTAAACTTACTCAATGACTGACCTTCCATAGCCCTTGGGGTCAAGAATTTCAAAGATTCACCATCCTCTGAGTGAAAGAAGTTCCTTAGAGTATAGAATGTAGAATTCTTACAGGGTAAATGCTGTAAGGAGCTTTCCCCTCATGGGAGAATCTAGGGCCAGAGGCATAGTCTCAGAATAAAGGGGCGCCAATTTAAGACTGAGATGAGGTGGAATTTCTTCTCTCACAGAGTCCTTGTGTATATTTAAGCCTGACATAAATAGACTCTTTTTCAGCAGGGGAATCAAGGGTTACGGGGAAAATACAGAGAAGTGGATGTGAGGACTATCGGGTCAGCCATGATTTTCTTGAATGAGCGAGCAGGATCAAGTTTGCTCCCTGTTCCTGTTTCGTATGGTCGACCCATCTCAGTTGTAAAGGTTTGCCTTTTACTCTGAGACTGTGTCCCTAGTTCTAGATTCCACAAACAATGGGAAGCATCCTTTCAGTATTCATTATTTCTAACTCTAAAAATCTGATAAGTTTTGATGAGATCGCCTCTCATTTCTTTGAACTGCAGAGAATGCCAGCGTAATCCCAGTAATCTCTCTGCTTAGGACAGTCTGACCATCCCAGTCTGGTGAACCTCTGCTGCACACCCTCTATTTCAAGTACACACTTCCTTTGTCAAGGGGATCAGAAATACACACAACACCTCTGGCATCACGCCAGATTTTGCTCCTGTACTCAAATGCTACTGTGATAAAGGCTAACATGCTATTGCCTTTTTCAAGTGATCCCTGCAGTTGATTTTGATTTTGATTTTATTGTCACATGTATTTTACAATAAAAACAATAAAATACAGTGAAAAACTTTCATCTGTTGCCACAAAATGGGACTGTTCTGAATAATTTAAGGATATGGAGAGAAAGAAACAGCTCAAAGAGGGTCCATCAGTCCTGAGCCAGCTCATCGCTGTCAATGATGCCTGTGCCACCATCCCTCCACTACTTCCTCACTGCTATCTATACCAGACACAACCAACATCCAAGTTGCCAATCCTGAGCCGCCATCTTTTGCTGCTGGTCTAATACTCCTCCGCCACCATGTCACCACCTCCTGTGCCAACAGAGTTACGTCTCTCACCACTGGGCCCATCTTATCAATGTTGCCATGATGCCCTTCACTGCTGCCAGCACTGGACCCAACCAACAAGGAAGTCACCAATCCTCAGGTGCCACCTTGTGCCGCTGGGCCTACCTTGCCAATTCACCTCTGCCGATATAGCAACCGCTAATTCCAGATCCTGTGCTTGCTCCAGAAAGACAAGTAGGGCTCAATCTCCTCCGCCGTGGGCCTGCCCGAGGTCAACGCTCTGGGCTCTCACCACCGCCGCCAGTGTCCAAACTCAGGACACGGTAAGTAAGTTAAAGAAAGAAAAGAGAGGGGAAAGAAATAAGAAAAAGAAAAGTGGTCAGAGTGCACAATCTCTGGCACAGGAGCCCAACTCCACTGCCATTTTTGATCAGAAGCTCCAGAATAAAAGGTAACTTATGAACAAGAACACTGAAGTCCCTTCGCTCATCAATGTTTCCAATACCTCAACATTTTAAAAATACCCCATACCTTTGTTTCATCTACAAAATTAGATGACCTCACATTTATCTACATGATTTTCCACGTATGATTCTGGGACAAATCAGCCTGCTTGATTGGTACCCCATCCAACACCTTCAACATTCACTCCCTCCACTAGTGACTCATAGGGCAGCAGAGTGTGCCATCTACCACATATACTGCTTCAATTTACTAAGGCTCCTCAGCGAGCACCTTCCAAACCCACCATCTCTACCACCTAGACAGATAAAGGCAGTGAATAAATTGGAGAACTACCATCTGCAATTTCCCCTCCAAGCCACACACCTTCCTGATTTGAAACCATATGGTCAATCCTTTACTGTCACTGAGTCAAATTCCATCTCAAACAGCACGGTGGGTGCACCAACAGCACATGGGCTGCAGCAGTTTCAAGAAGGCAGCTCCTTTCCACTTTCTCAACAGCACTAATGGATGAACAATAATTGTTGGCCAGGCCAATGAAACCTACATCACATGAGTGAATAAAAATTTGCCAGGATATCTTCTATGCAGTAATCAGGTGTTTATTTAGATAAGACTCATCATCACCTCTAATACACCAACTCAATGTTTGGCTAAATCAGGAAACTAATATTTGAGCACCTGATCATAATAGGCCAAACAGCAGCAATCCTTGCACACTTTATAGTCATCAGAGACAGCAGGCACCTTAATATATCAGAGAAATTACCAACAGCAGTGCTGTTGTTAGATCCTCCAAATCCAGGAAGCATGCAAAGCCATCTATCAGCATTTTCTCCCGAGCCAACATCCAAGAAATTAGTCGCTCAAGACCAGGTCTGTTAGCCAGAATATGTCATTCATGAGCCAGATGTTAGACTCTGGAAGCAACTGCTCTATTTGAAGCTCAGTCATAACAGGAGACTGCCAGGGGTAAGCAGAAGTGCTTTGGAAAGTTCAAACCATCCAAAGAGATCCATCCAGTTCTGAGGAAGGGTCACCGGACCCGAAATGTTAACTCTGTTTTTTCCTCCACAGATGCTGCCAGACCTGCTGAGTTTTTCCAGCAACTTTGTTTTTTTCATCCAAACAGAGGTTGGACATCCGCACCAATATTTGGCCTGTGAACAACAAAATGAAAAGGCTCATTTGGGAAGGCACTGAACAAATGAAGAGACTTTGTTGCAAAATTGCAGAGGCAAAGTCAAGGCATGGAGAGGGAGTGTACAAACCTTTAAACATCTCATTCACTTTACCCTTCGATGCCTTCTTCCCCATATGCGACAGAGTCTACAGATCATGCATTGAACATAACAGCTATTTCAGAAGCCATCAAACTTATTTGGAAGCAAATCATCCTGGATTCCAAGGGGTTATCTAAGAAGAAGGAATTTAATTCATACACTGGTGCTCAGTTTCTGATGTAGAAACTTGACCTGCTCTCACAAACATAATTAATGGCATATATCGGTAGAGCAAGGCCCATAGCCATTAAACCTCGCTGAACATTTTCCTATTTTCAGTGAGGTGTTGGTCATGTCTGTAGATGCACCTCATCGTTTGTTATTATTTCCCTCAATGGAAACGATCATCATGGTGAAATGAGAAGGAGAAGAGGAGAAGGATGTCATGGCTGGCAGCAAACTTTAGGGTTACACATTTCTGTTGATGTTTCTTGATGTGTTACTGTGACAGAAGAAGAAGTATTCAGAAAGGAATCCTAAAACAGGCATTAGGTCCATCATCAACTCTGGCAACAAATTTAAGGCCTACCTTGTGCCAGGGAAGCCTGAAAAATTGCTCGACTCTGTATGAATGTCTTAGGAGATGATTGGAACGTGGGGTACAGTTCATTTTTGCCCCTGTTTGCCAATTGGAAAATCTGTATAAATCTAATTTCTACCCCGGGCCTCGGGATGGATGACACTATAGCTGACTTTCAGTAAGACTAGACCCTATAAACAGCATGTCGAGTGACAATGAAAAGAAACCTATATAGTAAAACACAGCATTACTATTCAAATATATTCTTGACTGGGACAAATTAGAGTTATTTAGTGTGGCTTTTGCACATAAAAGATAGATTGTTTAGTTATTTTAGTACCAGTTGAAGCATAATAATACAAAACGGAAAACATTGATTAAAAGTCAGATTTAGCAGTTAGAAGACACATTGTCAGCCCCTTGAGATTAGCACAGGACTGTTCAGACAGGGCTATAATATTCTAACGTAATATCAGTGCACTGTTTTCCTGTCAGATGAAGGTACAACATAGAGGTCAACTGAGCATTGTAAAAAAAGCATTTCAGCAATTTCAAGTGAGAAATGACACTTTTTAAAACAAAGAACTGTGAATTCTGGAAGTCAGAGACAAAATCAGAAATTGCTGGAAAACTTAGCAGGTCTGTCAATATCTGCGCACTTCTCTTCGCAGACCGGCTGAGTTTTTCCAGCAATTAGTAACATTTTTTTTTCCTCTACAGATGACAGTCTCCCATTTTGATGTAATACATGTTACCAATTATTACATGACTCTTGACTAAAAGGAAAACCATTTTTATAAAATTGCAAAAGGATGGAAACAGATTTGGAATAGGTGAGAATTTTCAAATAAATGCTGGTTGTTGTTGTCTTGCTGTACATACAGACACCATAAAGAGCAATCAACAACATCAAGGAGTCAGTACTTAAGAAGCATCATAAAAATGGGAATCAGATAAATTGAAGAAAAGCTATAGTAGCAATACAATATAGCATTGTTCAGCAGTTCCTTGTCTCCCTCATTGAGCTCTGCCATGCTGTATTGAGGAATTCATCACAATATTGGATTATCAACACACCAGCATCAAATTGATTTCATTTGGAGGATTGCTTCGTTCCACTTGATAATGGTAATAATCAGAAACACTTCATCGACAAATGGATAGATTCTGTCATGACCGTAAAATATTAGATTTGACCATCAGTGTCAAAAAGGCAAATGTCGTGCACAAGGATGTGGCCAGATTTCCATAAATCATAATTCATCATCTTACACTAGAGCTTGTTGATAGTTTCACACTGACTTCACAATCAATAGTGATCAGTTGTTAGATGCTGAAGTCATACAGTCATACAGCACAGAAATAGAACATCCGGTCCAACCAGTCCATGTCGACCATAATCCCAAATTAAATTAGTCTCCCCTGCCTGCACTTGGTCCATATTCCTCCAAACATTTCTTATTCATGTACTTATCTAAATGTCTTTTAAACATTGTAATTGCAACCGCATCCATCACTTCCTCTGACAGTTCATTTCCACAAATGAACCACCTTCTGTGTGAAAAGAACCCCTTGTGTCTTTTTATAGCTTTCTCTTCTCACCTTAAAGATATGCCCCCTAGACTTGAAATCTCCAACCCTTGGGAAAAGACACCTGCCATTCACTTTATCTATACCTGTCATGATTATTTAAACCTCTATACGGTCACTCCTCAACCTCCTTCACTCCTGTGGAAAAAACATCCCAGCCTATTCAGCCTCTCCTTATAACTCAAACCCTCCATTCCTGGCAACATCCTGGTAAATTTCCTCTGAACCTTCTCCAGCTTAATAATATCTTTCCTATAACAGGGAGACCAGTACTCCAGAAGATGCCTCACCAACCAAGTCAACTTGCATATTTAAAAAGCTTCAACTGTTAAGTCCAAGTTGACAGTGTCGAACACCCAATGTAGAACATTGAATGTGAGACTGCAAAGCCTACATCCTCTGTTGTGCTGAGACCTGAACACGATTTACTAGGCAGGAGAAAAGACTGAACAGTCTCCACCTCTGACTGTCAGACATATCTTAGGCATCTTTTGGCAGGACAATGTCAACTGCAAGGTCCTAGCATATGCTAATCCCAGAAGCACACATTCATTGCTAAGTCGATGACGTGTGCACTGACTAAACTGTTTTCTGCGTGTGCATGACAGATATATGTCCAAAGGCCTTCTGTCCAGTGGACTAGTGAATGGGTCACAACCTCCTGGCCATCCATACCTCTCAGCCTTCCTTCACAGCAAATATAAAGGAGCTTACGTCACACAAATGGATGTTTAACACAGAGTGGACCAACATGCTGAAAGCCATCATTTTCTGATGTGGAAGGCTGCCGATGTATTCGGAATTTCTGATCTGATTATTAAACATTAAAAATGACTCAAAATATGTTTATTTATAATGATTATTAGCATGTTATTTTAAAAGCTCTTCTTTTGGGATAACTTCTAGATCGACTTGGGAGATCTCAGAATTCTAACCTGACTACTGCTATTGATCTGATAAATATTTATCTTAATCTTCCCAGGGAATGCAGAAGCTAGAATTTAACAGTAGTGCCAATAAGACTTTAAAATTTGCACTCCATGATGCCTGCAAAAGTCTGTATTTAATGCTAGTTGATTGATTAATTGATTGATTTATTGATGTCACATGTACTGAGATACAGTGAAAAGTGTTGTTTTGTGTGGTATACAGGTAGATTGCACCGCACAAAGTGCATCAGGTAGCAGAACAGGGTGTAAAAAATATTGTTAGAGCTGGAATACTGAACTTATTTCAAATTTAACATTTCAAGAGTTCGATTTGTAATGGGACACATCAGGTTGACACTATAAGGCTGTACTTGGGTGCTTCTGGTGCAGAGCAGCAGTCATCAGAGGACTAGGTAAGAAATTGTGGCAAACAGTGCCTAAATGTTTTCTTGTCCTTCTACAGGGGTGGGTGGAACAATCAGCCCATTGTTTTTCAGCAAATCCCTCCCAGGAACACCAATTTGTATCAGGAATTCCCAGAATCTCATCCAATGTGAATCTTGTTATAATACTACAGTAGAATCAAAGAATAATATGCATAGTCACCGTAACCTCTTTTTGCAAAGACAGTAAAAAGTAAGGGTCCAGCAAATGAGAAAGGTCAGGAAACAGACAAAACTATTCTCCCATAAAAGCAAAGTATATCTAATGCTGAGGTCCAAAAGAAAAGCAGTAATTGCTGGAGAAACTCAATAATTTTTGGCAGAATCTGTGGGGAGGGAAATAGCAGTCTGAATTTGACAAAGTGTCATTTTCGTCAAGTATCATGGAGGATTTCTCTCCTTAATATGTCATAACATGTTTTCTTGTACTATTGGCCCATCTTATGGTCTTATAGTCATCCGAATTATAGGTGCCACGGATTAGCATTGAAGCAGAAAGGTACTGTAAGTGGATTGGGAACATGCCATGAAGGTGTGAAGAGGCTAGCATGTGTCAGATGCCCACATCCATTGATATGGGGTGCACCTGTCTGCTGCCCCTGGAGTATCTCCTTAGACATTGTTTTGGAGCGTCCAAGTCAGAGGTTTGGTGGAGCAGACAGTGAGCTGGAGTGGTTACTGTTGACTTCCATGTGAGGAATTCTCAACATCTCATTTCTATCCAGTGTGTGGGAGAAAGAGAGACTGCATGTTAATGAGATAGCAAGAACTGCAGATGCTGGAGTCAGAGATAGCACAGTGTGGAGCTGGATGAACACAGCAGGTCAGGCAGCATCAGAGGAGCAGGAAAGTTGACATTTTGGGTCGGGACCCTTCCATTTCTGAAGAAGTGTGCCTCCAGCTCCACATTGTGTAGTGTCTGCATATTAATGAGGTGGCGATAATGAGGGTGATAATGAGCAATAATCCCTGTTAATGAGCCTTTTGTTGCTCTTTGGTGAGAATCTCTTCTCAATATGCGGAAATTAGTTGCAACAGCTAATTATGTCTTACCGCTTGACATTAAAAAAAGCCTCACTCAAATTTTCATGCAATTCTCACAAATTTCTTGCAATAGCCCATGTCATTCAGCACCTGGGAAGATTCTGCCCAGAGCTTAATAACTGATGCCCAACATCACTTTAGTGACTCCACAGAGCTGACCTGTTTCTCTACTGTTAATATCTATTCTTCATCTACACATTTTCCTTATGACTATTAGCAATCCCTTTATCTTTTGCTCTGGGACACTGTTCCTATCTGTTTCACTTGCTCTTCCTCCAACCTTTTACAATAGCATAAAAACCATCATCTTTCCAGCGCCCTTCAATTCCAAAGAATAGTCACGTTGGACTAGAAACAAAGGTTCAATTCTTACCTTTGTTTCAGTTAAGTGCAAGCTGCATTAAATTTTTTGGACAGACTTTCATTGTGAGATTGCGAGATTTCTCAGTGTATCTTACCAAACAGAACTCTGGAAAGAACATCCTCAGCCTATCTGGGCTGTCCAGGTACAAATGACCCCAGGGTCACCCAACTAAACCTCCATACTCCAGGAAGTATGTAGAAGGCACTGGATGGGGTGCAAACATGCTCCCTAGGCTGGTTCCAGAATTGAGAAGGTTGGCTTATGTGGTGATATTGAGTAGACTGGGGCTATACTGTTTGTAATTTAAAAGATTGAGGGTGGATCTTATGGAAACATAGAAAATTATGAAGAGTATAGATAAGATAGAAGCAGGGAAGTTGTTTCCACTGGCAAGTGAAATTAGAACGAGGGGGACAAAAACAAAGTTGCTGAAAAAGCTCAGCAGGTCTGGCAGCATCTGTGAAGGAAAAACAGAGTTAACGTTTTGGGTCCCTTCCTCAGAACAGATGGTGGCTGAGAAAATGTCAGTTTATATGCAGAAAATAGGGAGGTGGGTGGGGTAGGGAGTAAATGATAGGATAGGGCCGAAAGAGAGAGAAAGACAGTTGGACAGACAAAGGAGTTGATAATGATCAGGCTGGGAGAGTGAATAATTGTTAATGGGGACTGTTAGTGACTAACAACAGGGGGTGTGTAGTGGCAGGCTATGTGGTAACATAGGAGGCTGGGACATGGGAGAGTTTAGGCCCTAAAATTATTGAACTCAATATTGAGTCCGGAGGGCTGCAGGGACCCCAAACAGAAAATGACATGTTGTTCTTCCAGCTTGCATTGAGCTTCGCTGGAACACTGCAGCAAGCCAGAGACAGAGATGTTGGCCAGGGATCAGGGTGGTGCATTAAAGTGGCAGGCAACAAGCTGTTCAGGGTCTTTTCTGCAAGCAGAATGTAGATGTTCTGCGAAGCGGTCACCCAGTCTACGCTTCGTTTCCCCAATGTAGAGGAGACCACCTGGTTGCTTCACCTGGAAGGTATGTTTGGGCCCTTGGATACTGGGGATGGAGGAGGTAAATGGGCAGGTGTTGCACCTTCGCCGGTTACGGGGCAGGTGCCGTAGGGCTGTGGGGAGGTGTTGGGGGTGAAGAAGTGTGGACTAGGGTGTCCCAGAGGGAACGGTCCCTGCGGAAGGCAGACGAGGGAGGAGAAGGGAATATGTGTCCGATGGTGGCAACTCGCTGGAGGTGGTGGAAATGGCGTCTGATGATCTTCTGGATGTGGATGCTGGTGGGATGGTAGATAAGGACAAGGGGAACCCTATCGCTGTTGTGGGAGGGAAGAGAAGGGGTGAGGCCGGAAGTGTAGATGGGTCAGACCCAGTTGAGGGCCCTGTCAACAACGGTGCTGGAGAATCCTCAGTTGAGAAAGCAGGTGGACATTTCAGAGGCTCCCTTGTCGAAGTTGGCCTCATTTGAACATATGCGACAGAGATGGAGAAACTGAGAGAACGGGATGGAGTCTTTGCAGGAGCAGGGTGGGAGGATGTATAGTCCAGGTAGCTGTGGGAGTCAGTGGGTTTGTAATGGATATTAGTGGCCAGTCTATCCCCAAAAATGGAAACAGAAATGTTGAGGAGAGAAGGAAGGAGTCAAAGATAAACCAGGTGAAAGTGAGGGCAGGGTAGAAATCGGAGGCAAAATTAATTAAGTTTTCCAATTCCAGATGAGAGAGGGAAGAAGCACCCAATGGCATCATCGATGTAGCGGAGAAAGAGTTGTGGGTGGGGGGGTCGGAATAGGACTGAAACAAGGAATGTTCCACGTACTCCACAAAGAGACAGGCATAACTAGGGCCCATGCGGGTATCCATGGCAAACCCTTTTACCTGAAGAAAATGAGACGAGTTGAAAGAGAAGTTGTTGAGGGTGAGGACGGGTTCGGCCAAGCAGGGGAGGGTGGTGGTGGGTGGGGATGGTTCAGTTCTTTGCTCCAGGAAGAAGCGGAGAGCCCTAAGACTCTCCTGGTGGGGAATGGAGGACATTTAAAGGGATTGCACATCCATGGTAAAAAGGAGGTGGCTGGAACCGGTAAACTGGAAGTTTTGAAACCAGCATAAGGCATCAGAGGAATCATGGATGTACATAGGCAGGGACTGGACTGGGGAGAGAAGAGGGAGTCAATGTAGGAAGAGGTGAGTTCTGTTGGGCAGGAGCAAGCTGAAACAATGGGTCTGCCTGGACAGTCCTGTTTGTGGATTTTTGGGAGGAGAACTAGGGGGTATTGCCTCAAAATAAGGAGGAGGAGATTTAGGACTGAATTGAGGAGGAACTTCTTCACTCAAAGGGTTGTGAATCTGTGGAATTCCCAGCCCAGTGATTCAGTTGAGGTTACCTCCTTCTTTAAAGATTTTAAGGCAAAGGTAGATAGATTTTTGAACAGTACAGAAATTAAGGATTATAGTGAGCGGGCGGGTAAGTGGAGTTGAGTCCACAAAAAGATCAGTCATGATCTTATTGAAAGGTGGAGCAGGCTTGAGGGGCCGGATGGCTTAATCCTGCTCCTACTTCTTATGTTCTTTTACAGAAATAAGGTGAACAAGGTGTGTAGACAGCAAAAGTTCCCATTGAGAACATTACTCCTCATCCTACAACATCCCCAATGTATCCTTGGCCCCTGCTTTAATGTGTTGGTGTGAGTGAGTTGATCACCAATGTGGCTAGGAGGTACACAGCAAACACAGGGAGGTACACAGCAAACACAGGGAGGTACACAGCACGGGGAAGTCCACAGCACAGGGAGGTACACAACAAACACAGGGAAGTACACAGCACAGGGAGGTACACAGCAAACACAGGGAGATACACAGCAAACACAGGGAGGTAAGCAGCACGGAGAGGTACACAGCACAGGGAGGTACACAGCAAACACAGGGAGGTACACAGCACGAGGAGGTACACAGCACAGCGAGGTACACAGCACAGGGAGGTTCACAGCACCGGGAGGTACACAGCAAACGCAGGGAGCCAGTGCATTAGGCTGGCCAGGAACAACCTCCTGCTCTTAATTTCTATCCGTCTATTTTGGTCCCATTTATTGCGGACTGCTGACAAGCAAGGCAAGCTGCCTGGTCATGTGACTCTGCTAACTGGCACAGATTAGCGATGTGGCAAAAAGTGAGCAAGTGCTAAGATAGCAAACATGCAGGCTGAGATGCAACCTGATCCAATTTGTGAGTTACACACTTGTATGTACGCTCAAAGTGTCCCAGCAACAGCTTTTCAATGCTAGTTGCTAGTGTGCTTTGAAATGCTAGTCTGTGCTTTCTAACTGGCCTGCAAAAGCAGCGGAGAGATGGTCATGAATGGTTGGCAAATTTTGGATGCCAATACTGGTTGGTGAGGGGTATGTGTTGCTGGCAGATATGGATCATGACCTGAGATTCAGTTGATCCTGAGCAACATGGAGGTTGGTCTCAGCCAGTGGTCTGCTGAAGTGGTCAAGCACCCGCTCTGATATCCATGTGGCGATTTCTTGATGTCCAACTTGTGGCATGTTTGGTAAGGTAGAAGGGTGAATATTAATTAGGTGAGTTGTGGTGTTAATAAGTTGTTTAACAAGCTATAATCCCCTTCAATTGGCAATTCATCACCTCCTATTGGGAAACATGCCACTCCACTCGGCAAAAACACAAAAGATACAGCGAAATGCTCTCAATGTTGAGGTGAACCTCACTGAACTTCTCGTCAGTGTCTGCCCCAACCCACATTGCTCAGACTTCAATAAGTTTCTACCTGGTTAACTCTGTTTCTCTATAAATGCTGCCAGACCTCCTGAGCTTCTCCAGCGGTCTTCAGTTTTTATGTTGAAACCCTTCCTCATTCTCCCTAAATTATCTGCAAATATGCTTTATTTCTAACCTCTCACTGCATCAGCAGCACATGCAATTTCCTCATCAGTAATCCTTGTTTCCTTCTGCAACAGGTCTACCAATCAGTGCTAAATCATGGTCAGTTTATTTTGCTATTGATTCACAGCAAGCCAAATTTAAATTGCATCTGTCCAACCTTATCTCATATAGACATTTTGCAACTGAAAGAAACTTCTATCTTATTAATCTGGTCTGATTTTGAAACACAGGTCCCAGAGGTGAAAAGAGATTCTTTAAACTGACAGTAATGATGTTACATTACAGCATTTTCATTTTTAGTTTTAAAAAACATTCAGCAACTATCCAGGATAAAGCAAAATCTTTCTGATTTCCAGAATAAGATTTTGTGGAATAGCCTTAAGCATTTTTCACATTTTAATCCTACAATGTATTTGTTTTATAATTCTGTATTACCTCATGACCAAAGTCGTCAAAAGGAAATTCAAATCTCCAAACAAATTAAATAAACCTTGGTTACTAAGATTTTATTTTAACATTTCTTCACATACATCCTGTTTCCTCCCATTTAGGAGATGGCGTTGAAGTGGCGTAAGGATTCCCAGTCTGATTATTAGCTCATTGAACTATACCACAAACACTCCTTGCTTAGCCAACAAGCCCTAACATGAGACACAAGTGTCTGGTCCTGAAGAGGCATACCACCACTGAAACACAAAATCCTCCATGATAAATAAATGAATTAGTCAAATTATCTACCAACTTTGTCCCACTGATGTTGATCACAAATTGCTTCCCTGAGATCTCATACTTAATACTATTACGATAACAAAAGCACTCAATTTTCATAGAATGCCTACAATGTGGAAGCAGGCTATTTGGTCCAGTAAGCTCACGCCAACTCTCTGAAGAGCATCCCACCCAGATCCACTCCCCCACCCTAACCCTGCATTTCCCATGGGTAACCCATCTAGCCTACACATCCCTGGATACGATGGGCAATTTATTGTGGTCAATACACCTAACCTGGTCATTTTTGGACTTTGGGAGAAAAACCCCCAACACACACACACACACAAGGAGAATGTATAAACTCTATGCAGACTGGAATCAAACCTGGGTCCCTGGTGCTCTGAGGCAGCAGTGCTAATCACTGAGCCACTGTACCACCCCATTTTAGTGGGGATATGTAAAAAAAAATATTGTTTTTCTCTTTATTGGGAAGATAACTTTAATCAGACTTCTGGAGGTACCAATATACAGTCAGATCATGTTGTATGGTTTAAATATATATCTTTAAATATATATTCAATTTGTATTTAAAACCTCTGGCATATGTTTGTTGGTCTATTTTTCTGAAAGGTTTTAGAATTTAATTGTGACAGTCTTTCTGGAACCATGATGTTAAACCAGTATGTACCAGAGAGTAGGTGAAAGCAAAACCCCTGGAGTTTTAATGGAAGTTGGGTTATGTTGTGGGGGAGGAAGAAAACACAAGCCATTAGCTGTAACAGAATTTAGGATGAGCAATTTCTTTTATAATTTAGTTCAAAAGCTTTCGGTTTCTGTTCTATGGAGACATGACTGGCCTCAAGCAAGTACAGTCTCTCCTAGAAAAGGATATTGTTCAGAGTGGTTGAGAGAATGTTATCTCAGTGAAAGAGTGTAGTTTCTGAAAATTCCGGACTAGGAGAGTTTAGTTAGAACTCTGCAGATTATTAAAATATCAAAAAAAAATCAAAGCTCTCATTTGTGTACGTATTCAATTAAAAGGCTTCATGACTCATAAGATAGAAACTGTGAAGAAACAGTTAAGCCAAAGATACATATTTAATAGGGAAGGAAAAAAAAATCTGGATTTTGAATAACAGTGAAGTGATAGTGTTGAGGAATAGCTGTCATTTTGTTTCATCATGTTCTTTGAAATCTTTCAAACTGTTATATTCAGATAACTTGTTAATTTTATTTTTATTTGTGTATTAACTATGCTTCAATGATTAAAAAGAAACAAGTCTGCAGCCTTGCTTTATTTTAGTGAAAGACATTCTGTTACATTTTTTTGAAAAAAAAATCTACCAAGCAAAGTTTCATTCATTATTAATGAAATGTCATTGTTTATTAATAATAAGAGTTGGGATCAATAGCAAGACACAATTGTTGCACTGTTAGTTAGTAGCCTCAAAGTCAGACTATTTGATCTGAGATTGTCAGGCCTTTTGACGGAAAATATAATCTCACTATGGTGTTCTAAGGATTCAGCATTCTGAAGCCTGGAAGTTATTTTTGCTTTCCAGAATAATGTTACATGAGAACATAATAGAGTAGAAATTCATGTGGTGCAGTAAGGCCAAACAGGTGGCAATGTATAGAATGCCTGTTACATTTCTTATCTGATATTTAGTGACCTGTTTTTTTTGGATAAACTTGAATCAAATCTTATGCCACAAATTCATTATGTTCACAGATTGAGCAGCATCAGCTCAAAGTATTCGAGTTGGAGGCCAAGCTACAGATTAGGAGAGTTTAGTTAGAACTCTGCAGATTATTAAAATATCAAGAAAATCAAAGCTCTTATTTGCGAACGTATTCAATTAAAAGGCTTCATGACTCATAAGATAGAAACTGTGAAGAAACAGTTAAGCCAAAGATACATATTTAATAGGGAAGGAAAAAATATCTGGATTTTGAATAATATCACTTGATGGTGTTGAGGAATAGATGTCATTTTGTTTCATCATGTTCTTTGAAATCTTTCAAACTGTTATATTTAGATAACTTGTCAATTTTATTTTTATTTGCATCAGGTAGGGGTAAAGTTGCCTGTACACTTAACAATAGTCTTCTGATTTGGTCACTGTTCAGAGAAAAGAAGTATGAATGAGTGAAGCAGGTAAAGGGACACAGACAGCAGGAATACAAGAACCTCAGCCTTTGCAATTGTCTTGAAGGTCTGAGGTTCTTACAGTTTGTTTGGATGAGGAAGAGGGCTGCAAGATGGATGAGCCAACTGACCATAGCATATGGTATAGGAAGCCACTCAAAAGAGGGGAGCAAAAAGGAAGGTAGTGGCACTAAATGACAGTGGAGTGTCCAGGAATCATTAGCCTGAAAATGCACGAATTGAGCACTGGCCACACTTAGGAAGGGATGCCCTGGTCTCACCACAAAATGTGAAAGTAGCTATTGAGCATTTTATTTAAATGTTGTGTATTGATTCAAGTGATGCATTTAATGGATACCCCAAACTTCATACAAAGATACTTAGAGCAAAGCAAAAGACGCATGATCAAGGCAAGCCAACCGGCATACTAAGTTCAATTGCCTTTGTCTAAGCACCCACTTCTACAAAAAAAATCAGTCCACTATCATTTGCAGTTAAAAGTTACACCATACCCAATATAAATAGTCACAAAGAAAATCCAAAACATACTGTTTTAACTCTAGTTAGTTCTACATTTGTCAATCTCTGCACATGCATTTCATACATAGCCTGTGCAGGTCTCTTATTGGTACACGTGTGTTGCAGTTCGCTGCTCCTCCAGTATCTGCTCATTCCAAGAGTGATATTCCTGTTCCAGAAAGTGTTATTACTGTAGCAAGTGCTGTACCTTTGGTAAGAAGGCAACTCAACACTAGCTTCTTAAGGGCAACCAGCGAAGCACAATAAATGGCCCAGCCAGTGATGCCCATTTCCATGAGTGAATAAAGAAATCCTGTTATTGCTGATCCATTTCTATTGCAGGAGAATGTTAGACGTCTGGGATTAATGGTCAGACATAACACAGTGTGGAGCTGGAGGAACACAGCAGGCCAGGCAGCATCAGAGGAGCAGGAAATTTGATGTTTCGGGTCAGGACCCTTCTTCAGAAATCAAATCAAAATTTCTGAAGAACAGTCCCAACCCGAGACGTCAGGTTTCCTGCTCCTCTGATGCTGCCTGGCCTGCTGTGTTCCTTCAGCTCCACACTGTGTTATCTCTGACTCCAGCATCTGCAGTTCTTACTGTTGCTGGGATTAATGGTTGCTCTGTGCTCTGTACAGATGGTGAAATCACCTCTTTCTGCTCATCTAACTGCGGTGAAGGAACAGCATCTTTCTTTGGATCGATATGTGTACAATTGCGATGACATATCTGATTTTCATTTTCATCTTGTGCAATCAAATTGAAAACTGCTCTACACAGTTCTGAAGTTGCCACAGAGACTGACTTTTGTTGAGAACATTAAACATTTGCATTCTGGTTGGCGCTGCAATGTTCAGCTCTGTGAATGCCTTCGCACTTTTGTCAAAGAGAAATTCGGCTTTCTCTCATTTCATCTTGATTTTGTCACTCATGCCTGTTACAATTCAGGGCTTCAGCAGTTCTGTCACTCATGAATGAGCAGCTTCGATGTGGCCTGACATTAGTCTTTGGACTAGACTACTTATCATGCTTTCATTAGATATATATTAAGGACTGCCCAGTGTAAGTGTCAGCTGGATTTTATCGTTGTCTTTATGATTTCTATGATGATTTTCACAGTCACCTCAGCCTTTCTATTTAAATTGGGAATAGTGTGAAATTGATGGATGGTGTTGAATTTCTCAATCCTACCAGCAACACCCACATCTCAGGAATGAATTGCAGGCCGTCACACATCACAATGTCTGGAATGTGATAACAGCTAAAACGTGCTTTCAGGCATCTTACAATCTCACTGATAGTCAGTGATGTCTTCTGGCCTAACTCCCAGCTATCAGACAAGTAGTCAACAATATAATCGGTTCCTATAAGCATGAAGAGGTCTACTCCAAGCTGTCGGGGATATTTTGTATCCTAAAGTTTTAGCATGTTTCACTTAGTATTCATGATTAACACTGCACTGGTTGACATGGTTTTTAATGTTATTGTCCATTACTCTTGCCCTTCTCAGCCTAGATTCAGTTCTTTGAGTTTTTCATGGGTGTGCTACATCATTTCTTCTCTCACGTCCTTAAGCTCAATGACTCAATTTGTTTCCTACAAGATACCAAATTCAACACTCACTTCAATTCTATATGCCCAACATTCCTTCACAGCAACAAATGTGTTCTGAATGCTTTTCAAGCCATTATTTCATCAAAACTCCACTCAGAATTTAGAAAGTTGTGTCTTGTTCCATAGTGTATTTGATGCTTGTCTGTCAGACTTAATGTCTGCTCTGGGAGTACGATTTCTAGAGCATTCAAGTTGTTCCTTGTCATTGATTCCGGATGATTTCACAGTCTGTCTCAGCATTCTCACCTTTCTTTATAGGGAGTGCTACGTCTGTTTCCCTTGCTTCTGCATGATATCCAAATGATATACCTATGAATGAAGTAGATTGAAGTGGTTTGAGGAGATGTTTTGAAGTTACCTGTGTTTGGACACTATTGCTACTTATTACGCCAAATTAATGTGTTCACAAACAAAGAGACTATCAAGGGCAATCTTTCCTAATTTCAGTTCAGTGTCGTCCAGATTGAATTACTGGCCTGGATGCAAATCCAACTGCTTGTCCTTGCTGATAAGGCTTGCTCTATGTCCTTATTCACTGGCATTATACGACAGGTGACTTTATTATTGAGGTCGTATTCCTTATCAATGGTATTGTTAACACTAGCTGTTTGATTCTGTTGAAAACTGCTGTTTGTTTTGTGCCACAATACCATTGCAACATCCTTAGCAGTGAGCTTGCATTGACGTTCACATTCTGATGACAAATCTGGCAAGAATTTTGCTGGATGGTTCACAAAGCTAACAAGCGGGTACACTGGCTTCAAATTTTCTGTTTCACCCATCTTTGTTACAGGTGTCACCTTGCCAGGACCTGGGTGAAGTCCTTTAGCTGGTATGACAGCGAATGAATTTGAAACACATTCAGCTGCATCTTTTCTTGTTCTCTTCAGGTTCCTCTGATGACCTGTCTCTCTCTGTCTCTCTGTCTGTCTGTCTGTAGCAGTTGCATGAGATTCTGATTGAGTTTTAGAGAAAGCTACTTTTGTTTTTCCCCATGTCCAAAGATTAGCAGATCATCTGCTACAGTTTCCATGCCAGGAAGGTCATTGGCTGTTTTGTGTTGCATTACTATCTTTCAGAGCAGTGGAAATACCAAATAACATACATATACAGCTGTACACTCTGAAAGGCATCCAGAAATTAGCTAGAAAATTGCTGTTTTCATCCAATTTCACCTGCCAGTCCTACCAGCCCAATCCCTCGCATCGAGGGCCATAAAGACAGTTGTATTGACAACTTGTTATGACATTTTCTCAATGGTTGGCATACAGTAGTGAGATCTCTTCAAAGTTTTATTTAGATCTTTCAGATCTTTGCTTACTCTCAGTTTTTGAATATTTCCACTGCTGGCATTGCTAATCCAGTCAAGAGAACCAATACTGAAAGCAGTACTCCACATGTAGTCTCACAAGTGCCTAATAATAACATCCTATTAGCTTTTCAATTTATATGTTGTAATTCATAGACTAGAACAATTAGATCTCTCTGCATTTTGGCTTTGCAATTTCACCATTTAGAGAATATGCTTCTTTTTTTATTCTTCCTGCCAAAATTGTTAATTGCACATTTTCCGACATTATGCTTTATTTGCTAATTCTTTGCCCACTCACTTAACACAACGTTTTCATATTCCTGGTTAACTTTGTACTCTAATGTTTCCCTCCTCATTAACTCATTAGTCATTTCCTGCATTTTAAAAATTTTGTTCAATTATTTGATGTGCAAAGTTCTTTGCACAATTATTTACTTTTCCAAAAACAACAAAGGATGGTGGGTTCATCCCTTTGAATTTCTTTTTTCACATTGAGATGGATTATTTCCCTTCCAATGCAATTCAAATCTGTGCCCTCTCATTCTTGATGTTTTTTTTTTATGAGAAGGAACTGTTTCACACTGTCTACTCTGTTCAGATCTCTGAACAACTTGAAAACTTTAATTACTTTTCCTCTCAGTCTTCTCCTCTCCAAGGAAAATAGTGCCAATTTCTCCAACTTCATAACTGAAGTTTCTCCTCAACCTCTTTTGTACTCTGTCCAATGTGTTCACTTCCTTCCTGAAGTGTGATGTCCACTGAAAACAATATTCCATTGCTGATGTCTACTAGTGTCTAATACAGGTTCACCATAATTTCCACCCTCTATTTATTCTATGTTGCTGTGAACAAAGTCTAGGATTGCATGATTAATTAATCACACTCTCCACTTGTTCTGCCTTCCTTAATGACTCATGTCTCTGAGTATGATGGAAAGCCTTGGCCTTTTTCCCATGAATAGTCTCTATCAATTGGAGCTAAGGGACAATGCCTACACAATTCCAAGGTGCAGGAGGATCTAGGTATCTTATTGCATGAGTCACAATAATTTATTATACAGGTACAGCATATAATCAAGAAAATTAATGGGATGTTTTCTTTTATTTTGAGAAATTATTATCATCCTTGGAAGAAGATGGAATATACATATATGATTTTAAGCAAGTATGCAAATGGTGTAAACGTCTTTACACAGCAGTGGATATAAAGCAGCCTATGATCTGAAATCTGTGTTGTTGTTCATGTTGGTGGTGATTGTTGTGTGTGATGAATCCCTGGAGCAGAGCTGTATGCTGAGCACTTAAGAGGTCCCTGATGTAAGAACATTCGACTTATGAACGTTTGTACTTCCAAATGTAATCCCATACAGGGGTATAATTTTAAAGACCCGACATATGAACATTTCCTGTACTTACAAATGGTTGCTTTACATTGTCCTACATTTTATTCCGACTTGCACACAGATCAACTTGCAAACTGACTCCAGAATGGAACCCGTATGCTATAGCCATCAATTAGATAGAACTTCAGTTCAGTCAGCTGGACAGTTGATTTGTGATAGCAGTATGACGCAACAGCATGGGTTTAATTCCTGTGCTAGCTAGGATTACTATGAAAGAATTTCTTTCTCAACCTTTCCCCTTTCCTGAGGTATGGTGGCCCTCAGGTTAAATCACCACCAGTTGTCTGTCTCCTTAGAGAGAGCAGCCTTATGGGCACTTGTAGTTTACTAATCCACTGAGTCAGGAAAGCAGAAGAAAAGACAATGTATCACAGCATACTGTGACATGAAGAGCACAGTTATATTATTGGAATAAAATGTAACCTATAAATGCACTGAAATATTTTCTTCTGCCTTTAAGTCTGCACATACCACCAAGTTACATTGAAGCAGACGGTGGTACATACTGAACATGCAGTCTCTGAATTCACATGTGTGAATGTTATAGAAATGATGGCATTCTGGTTTAAAAATTAACATTGCTGCAATTAGGAGGGAACACTTGGTGTGTTTGCATGACTTCCTTCCAGCTGCTCTTTTAACAGAGGCATTAACCTATTTTAAAACGCTTTTTGCCTCAAGTCAAACAGAGCAAGACTAGTTAAGTGCTCACTTGCCAATAGCAGTGACAGTCATTTTCAGCAACCCAAGTGCAAGTCTGCAAGTGCGCAATGGAGTGAACCCATAACAACTTGCATAAAACCATTCTCTCTGCACCTCAGGGAAAAAGCACAAATAAGGTTCTGCATATATATCTATATATAAAAATACAGCTACCTACCACATTTATCTCTATGCACCCAAAGCAAATCAGGGCAATGCATTGAAAATGCTGGTCCTAACAGAATCTGACAATTACATTGCATAAAAATGGCACCAGTGTAAACTTCATAAATTGTGCCTCAAGTGACAAAAAACTAGGAGACAGTCACTGCTTTCCTTAATTACACTTCGATGACTGTTATTTGACACTGCAATGATCTGACAGCATTGCACAAAACTAGTAGTGATTGTCAGCTGGCTACATTATCACCTCATAACTTAGTGCGATCATGTTCCAATTAATTTTTAAAAGCTACATATTAAAAACCCAGAAATGACTTTGAATTGCAATGTGATCTTCTCTTCCAAGATCACATCATAGCTTTGTACCTAATGACAGGAACAAATGAAATGCAACTTTAAGTACTGCAAACACGTGCTCTCAAAGATTTTATAACACTTCAGCAAACAGGGATAAAGAAAATTCAAGAATCTTTGCTGTCGCACATCACTCATGACTAATGCAAACCTGAAATCTAGCAAAGTAAATTTTATCTGTGAAAGATAGAGAATTTACAGTGTCCATAAAGTTAGCTGAATTATCCCAAATACGAGTTGCAGCAGTCGAATATGCTGCACCAACTACTTCAACTGTAAAATCTACATTTTTGTATAAACAACTCTTAACAGCATTTTCAATTACTTTACAGCAGACACTTCTGCTTCCTGTTTGATAGACAGGAAGATTGGCATAACTAATAATGGGTGCAGATGAAGAGATGCTGCAAAAAAATGCTGTAACTGACATGGCTGGAGAAAATAAAGTAGCACTTTATAAAAATGGAAGATTTTGCAATAATTTCCTTTCAAATTAAACCAACTCTTGTTGTTATTTATCATTCTTATGCAGAAAAAAAGAATTATATTGCTTATCACAAATAGCAAACTAAATATATGAAGTGTCATCAGTTCATGAATTGTAAATTCTGCTTCTTGACTTTTGCGTTAAATCAGAGCTTTACAGACTCTTACAGTCAACATGGATTTATGAAAAGTCATTTTATTTTTGCGAATTTGTTAGTGGTTATTGAGATGGATAAGGACAACTAAATGTAGTGTACTCAGATTTTCAAAATACATATTTGTTAAGAAGCCATGCAAGAGGTGAGCACAAAATTCGAGTTCATGAGATTAGGACCAAACATTATCTTAGACAGAGGATTACTAAGTTGTCAGAGAACAGAAAGCAGATGCAAGTTTTACATTTTTGCATTGGCAGGCAGTAACTAGTGAAGTACTACAAACCATTGAGGAATGGGATGTGACGACTGAGTCTAATGATTTCAAATTTAATTATGAAACAAAGTCAATTAAAAAAAAGTTCTGAAAAGGCTAAAAGAGATACGGAGTAGTGTGTAGGTGAATGGAATATAATGTGACAAGGTCTGAAGTTAGCCAATTTGGAAGGAAAACTAGAAAAAACACAATACTTCTTTAAACAGTAGGAAGTCGGGAAATGTTAGTACCTGGGTATCCTTGGACATGATTCACAGAAAAAGTGTAGGTGCAACAAGTAATTAGGACAGGAAATGTTATATTAGCCTCTATTACAAACAGATTGGAATAAGAGTGGAAAAGTCTTACCTGTAACTGTATGAGGTGTTGGTGAAATTAAAACCAGAGTACTGTATACAGTTTTTGTTCCCTTATCTGAGGAAGAATATATTAGCCTTGGAGAGAGTGTAACAGAGATTCACTGGATTGATTCTTTGGAGTAAAGGGGTGTTCTACTTATGAGATTGTGTCGTCTGTACCTAAGGTTATGAAAGAGAGAAAAGTAAGAAGCACTCTTATTGGAATTGTGAAATTCATAAGGAGATTGATGGGGTAGATGATGAATGTGTCCACTAGTTGGACATACTGGACCGCCATTGATTCAGAATAAAGGCTAGCCATTAAGAACCACAATGAGAAATTTCATGACGAGGGAGGCTATGAGGAGGCTCAATTGGAGCATAAGTGGAGACATGGATTAATTGAACTGAATGGGCTGTTTCCATACTATATATCAAACGTAATTCTATCTATATATAGTTCTGTGTTCCCCTTCTCAAAATATTCAGTTGAAAGGTGATGACTGATGTTATCAGTTGTGTGGGGAGTATGAAAGAGTTATTCAGGACAACGCTAAAAGTGAAACAAATTTGAATCGATAAATCTGAGTCAAGAGCACGGTGTGTTTCGAGAAAATTCATGCATTCTAGGTCATCTTCACAATTGTATTTTTATTTTTGTAACCTGCTTCAATGCATTCCACTCTTGGAAAATTCCATGATCTCAAATAAACTTGTAAGTTTTCTCACTCAGTTCAGACAACTCATTCCTGCTAGTTTACTAATGTCAGCAGCCCTGATGTTCGACTCATTTGTTCCTCCCAGGCTTCATGATGATGTCAATTTAGGGGAAATGGTGGCATAGCCATGTTACTGATCTGGAATCCAGAACATAGGCCGAAGGGCCTGTTCCCACACTGTAGGGATTCTATGATTGAAATCTCACCATGGCAGATGATGAAATTTGAACTCAATGAAACCTGGAATAACAAGGTGGTCTAATGATGATTACATAACCATGTCGATCATTTTGAAAACCCATCTGGTTCACTTTAGGGAAGGAAATCTGTCATCCTTACCTGGTCTGGCCTATGTGTGACTCCAGATTCACAGGAAGATGGTTGATTTTTAATTACCCTGTGGGCAATTGGGGATGAGCAATAAATACTGTCCGAGCCAATGCCACTCAAATCCCATGAACAAATTTTAAAAACTTGCTACAGTTAAAAAAAAATCAAAATGGAACAAGCTGGTTCTCTGTAATCTTTCTAGGTAGTTTAAAAATGGCTTGGGGTAAATCTAGAATTTATCACCACTGCTGTCTTAATTTTGTTATTGGAATTTCACCTCTCATATTCACGCTTTCTTTTAAACTGACATTGTTGAATCCTGGCAATGGAAGAAATGGCAGCAATCTTGTTGTAAAATTTAAAATTTAATCTCAGTAACCCCACCCCACCTCCCCTAACAAAATATAGAGGTTTAACCTAAGACATTGAGAGATAAAATTTCTGAAGAAGGGTCCCAACCCGAAACATCAGCTTTCCTGCGCCTATGATGCTGCCTGACCTGCTGTGTTCCTCCAGCTCCACATGCATTATCTCTGAGAGATTAAATGACTTCTTTAAATGACCATTTGATTTCTCAATGTAATAGGTCCACAAGAGGATAAGTGGCATAATTCTATTTTACTTTGAATACATATTTTACATAATCATCCAGACAGATTGTGAAGCACTGCTGATATTTATTGTTCATTCATCAGCCCTATTATAAATTAAAAAACATGAACGTTGCTTACTTCACTAACCCAGTTTATACTCTGGAGAAGTAGTAACAGGTACTTTAGATCAGTATCAGTTGCAATAAGCACAAAATATGGTAAAGCTAAGTAAAGCTAGTGGAAAGCAGGATATTAATGCAACTAGCCTAAAAAACAAGCTAGATATTTTTCAAAATTCCATTGGCATACATAGAACATAAATCAATATGTCTATAAGGCCTATCTTTTGTTACTCACTCGGTTAGTCTTTGGCCTTCAGTAAATATGGGTTGGATTTAATGGAGCTGACAGGATCTTGCACATCAACTGTATAGCAGGAGGAAGCCCCACATTGTGGTGATATTGTGTACCTTCAAAGGACTTATCCTAAACTACTATCAATTAGTACCCACCTCGACAGGATCTGAAGTATCATTCTCATGACATGTTGGGCAATCTAAAACAGCAACGATAGGAATAAAATGTACTGTATTTAGCTCATAATATCTATAAATTGTCAGTAGTTCATTCTTGAAATAAAACACATTATTTTTTCTGTTTTTTTTTAAAATTTGTTCATTCATGGGATGTAGACATCACTTGTAAGGACAGAATTTGTTGCCTGTTCACAATTGCCCTTGAATTGACTTGCTTGTTGTGCCTATTCAAAAAAAAGCCAAACACATGCTGTGGGTCAACAGACACATATAGACGTCTTGCACTCAAGGACAGCTGATGACAGTTGTCTTGGTCACTGTTGCCAAAACTGGATTTTCATTCCAAATTTAATATTTGAACTTCAAATTTCACCAAATACCATGGTAGATTTGAGCTTAATCTCTTGAGCATTATCTTGCAGGTAGACCCATGAGGAAGGTAGCCATTGACACTGCATTAGGTACTACCTTTGCAACACCATCTCTTCATCAATGTTTGTGTGAGGTTGGTACATTCATATCCAGAAAGATAAATGGAACATCAATCAATTTTTCAGGGAAGATACGTAGCATCTATTCATTTTCAGAATATTGGTAGGGCAGGGATTGACTTTCCTTGGGGTCATGGACCTTGGAAGTGGATGTCTTCCATTGAAAGATAATTCAACCAAGGAGGTGATTGCTACTTGTATGACATCTGTTCATGGACTAGCGTCATTGCTGGATCTGAGGATACAGGCAAGAGGGGTGTCTCAGGAGTGAGAGGTGTAGGCAAGGGAGGGGGAGGTTGTCAACAACTAAGGAGGTAACTCTCACCAGCCCCCACCCACACAATGGCTCACACGAGCTCACTTATTGTCTTTTCCACAAGGCGTACCCCTATGCACCAGTGGCAGCAGAATGATGCCCTGAAGTCTTTTATCCATGGATTTAATCAGGATAGCGGTGGAAAGCTGGTGGAGTCCACCACTCACCATTCTCTTGCCTAATTAAATATACCGCCACCAGCCAATGCAGGAGAGCTTCAAATTCTGCCTCAAGGGCTGGACATTACATGTCCCCAGTGGGTGTGTTTTCAGCAAATGAACACATAAAGAAGGTGGCTAGCCCACGACCTTCCTACCTGTTACTAAACTCATTGCCATCCTGGAAGGTAGAGGGTGGGCAGTTTCTGAAATTGACAGCCCTGCCACCTTTAACAAATTTAACATTAAGATTCAGTTACGTCTGTTAAAAACTCAGTGGACCCCAATAGCACACAGCTCCCACCAAGATAACACTTGACATGGGTAGTCAAGCGGAAGTGGGCACCTATTTTATTTTACAAAATTTTTTTTTGAAAGGATGGAAGGGAATGTGGTGGGGAAGTGTCTTACTTCAAATGGTGCCCTTTATGCATCAGAGGCATTTCCCACTTCCTTCTTACCCATTTGCTCGAAAGAACACATGCCCCAAACCCCACCTCCCTAAGATTATCAAACTTTCCCCTCCAGGCAGACCTCACTCCAGAATCCATGAGTGCCTTCCTCCTGGATCTACCAGTGGTGTCAGCAGTGCCCACTAATGAGGTCATAATGCTGCTGGGGCTATGGGGTGCCCGTCATTGAGAGTAAAATTTCCTCGCTAATGGTTGGCAGAAGTCCTATTTTGCCCTGGTCAAAGATTGCTGTTGGCCAGACTTTTATCTTGTTTGACAGTTTCTGACTGACAGTTTAACCAGGGAACCAAGCAGACCACTCTTCCACGATATACAGCCCCACATTTTCAAAGGAATTTCTTGCAGGAATTGAGAGACAGCCGGTAACTGTTGAGTAACCTCAAGCAATGTGCCCCCTGACCTCAGTGTGCTCCCAGTAAATCACAATTATTTAAATAAGTTGACCTTACATTATTGACTGAAGTCAGTTTAGGTGAACACAGGTGCACACCATGCCAGACCTATCGATGGTTCTGCAAGTGTTCCTACCCCTAAGCCTTTTTTAATGTAAATTATGTTTCACCCAAAGTTTTTTCTAATTTCAATTTTTGATTCTCCTCCTTTGAAAGCATTATCATATTGAGTTTGGTTTCTCAGTTGAGAATCACCCATGACTGCCCAAGCTAAATGTACATTCTGGAACTTTAACCATGGACAGTGACGGTTGAGTAGCTGTTCAATTTAGCAACATCACAGTCAAATTTAAGCCTGCCTTCGTGCCATGTAGACAGACACATGCCATAAACACACAGAGGCACAAACATGTAAATACATACAGAGGTACAAACATGTAAATACATACAGAGGTAAAAACATGTAAATATATACAGAGACACATATACATAACCACACAAACACATACACAAAGCTGCCAATACAATCTCACACAACCACAGGTATGCGGACAAAAACATGCACACAGACACACACACAAACAAAGCCACGAACAACTATACTTACAAACATGCAATCTTTCCATAGCAGTCACTGAAGAAAACCAAAGAATGTTTGGATTACTTTTTCTCCCTATAGTTCAGGAGTATTAAGACCAGTTTTGATGTGCAGACTGAATCTGAGCTCTTCTTCTTCTGAATCTCTCAGTTCCATACCTGACATGAAACTTACCGACCCATCTGTCAGAAGGTTTGCTGCTTGACTTTTCTTTAAAGAAAGCAAGCAAACAGCAAAATTCCAATGTTAAATATACAACACAGGAACAAAGTGATTCACAGAGGGCCAGTTTAGCAGGAGATTTGCAGATGGACTTTTATTTAAAGTTGGAGGAAAGAGTAAAGTGTGAAACATATTACAGTGGTCACAAGATTGTGTTTTGTTCAAAGTAGGAGGCTGGTATGCATGGCGCACACAAATGCACAAAAACATATTGTTCCACTTAAGCACAATTTCCTCCTGAGTGTAATTTTCCCAAGTACCCATTTTATGATCAAAGAGCAATTTGAATTGCAGTTGATAGCCTCAACTAACAGTTGGCTTATGGAAAAGCAGTTTGTTTTTATCGTGGTAACAGCTGAATCTTTCCTTACTCCTCTGCATTGTAATAGCTCAATTCAGTTCATTTGTATGATGTGTTACATAAGGCTTACTTTTGAGATTCAACATCTTGATCTCTTTATTGTGCCCGATTACGTTGCAGTCATATTACAGACTACAAACCATGGGCCAGGACTGCTGGATTAAAACACCCACAATTTCCATCTCATCCAGGCTCAGCTTGAGGCACAAAGTGAATTTCAAGTCAATTCCTTTCTCTGAAACAAAATTATTTGCAATCCTTAACAATTTATTTTTCAAAAAAGTTGCTAATTTCCCTTCTAATCGATGGCTTATTTTGCTACAATAGTGCATGGTACCTACCTCCTCAGTTCTGAACCTTAATTTTTCCATGAGAATGTGGATCCTCGCTTTCAGATGTTTAGAGGCTGCCTTAATTATTGTCTGACTGGTTCTTTGGCCTCCAGTCTACCACGGTCATTATTTCAATCATTGGTTTTCGACAGTACTTCCCATGTGTTCCATTCTCTGTTTGGGGCTGTCACTATGTCACAAACATTCTAGTGGCAACATCTCCCCCAACAACTTCACGTTATACAACCAATTACTCTGCCCATTGGAAGTACTTTACTCATGGGAGATACATTCTTTATGAATCTTTTAAAATCCCAGTCACTCACCACTATGTTTCTAGCAAGAAATTACTAATTGCACTTATGACCCTGAGTGTTTCAAACATTATGTGTTCTAGTAGACATGAAACAGCAGTGGGCCATAAGGTATCCTCTCTCTCTGTCTCCTTCTCTCAACACAGCATACTTATTGCTTTCCACTGTGACAAATACCATGTGTGACATATTCTGACATTAAAATAAACTATAATTTTGCAACATTCATTGTGCTTAATTACGAACCTTGTAATTTGCTCACAAAGAATGCATAAGAGCTGAATACTGTACGTCCTATAAATAACATGGGTAGGAATGACTTACGAAAACACACACTGTAAAAGTTGTTAGATATGGGCTTGTATGTGTGTCACACCCACCTGGATCAATCCCCAAAATTCCGTAGTAAGGTAGATATCTTTGTACAGCAATTCAACCTTTTCATTGTACTGGGTAATGCAAACCTGTACATAAAAGAGATTAAATTCTCAAGCATCTGTTTGCAATCAGAATATAAGCTTGACTTTACTTTAACTTGTTCTCATTCTGCATAAACTCTTATTACATGTAGTTCCCTATTAAATTCACAAAATTCTCAGGAAGACGCTGAAAACAAAAGTAAATGTCTCAATAAGTTCTCCTGAAACATGGTTTGCATTATTCATACTGTTCATTAATGCACTGGGTACTTTTGGCTTCATTCAGATTGCCAGCCGGAATTATTTCAGGGCGATTTCAGTGATGATTCAGTCTGATTTCCCCAGCTGAGTTACTGAGCACACAAAGAGCAGAATGTAAAAACAGGGGAAGATTAAGTTCATATTTTACAAAGATCAAAAGAAGCAATTAAGCTACTAAAGAGGGAACTCTGATAACTCTATTTATCGTGCACTGCCAGATTTTCCACCTTTCATTTTGAAATTCAAAATTGCAGCACATCAGTTATGAAGGTTTATAGCCACAATGTTAAATATCCATAAATGAATCTTCATAGTTAATCTTTAATATAGAATTCAACTATTCACTCTATTCATGGACTGAGAAGCTGGCCTCGACTGTCATTTCCAGTGGACAGAAAAGATGCCTTGGCATTATTTCTGAAGAAGAGTAAGGCTGTTATTCTTGCTGTCTTGGCCAAAGTTTAACCCACAATCAACATCTAGAACAGATGGACTGTACAAATATTTCATTGCATACTTTGCACGATTTGTCTGATTACTTAGAAAGTATTTCTTTTACTCTTTTGAGGTTGTGAAAGGCGCTGAATAAATACAACCAGTTCACAGAGTGAAATACTGGTTTTGTAAGTAGCACAGGATTTGTCCTTTTGAATCTTAATGATCGCCAAAAATGAAAAAAAAAATTAGAAATGAAATGGGCACATAGAGTTCATAGCGTGGCTTGTCAAACTTCTCAAATTCCACAAAACGACACAGTAATATGTAATTACAACTGAAAATCTTTGCAGTATGACAGCAACTGTAATTGAAATTTATTTGGAATAAATGAGCATCTCTCATATCTACAAGCTGGTTGTGCACTGTCTTTCTCTAACAGTGATCAGAGTGGAGGAATGCAAAATGGATATCGAAGTACAGGTGCCTTTGAATAAGGCTTCATTAACGTTCTTCCCTCTGTTAAAGACATTGAATCCTGACTAGAAATTTTCACATTAAAGTATAAGCTCGCCTTCCACAATACTTTATTTGTTCTTTGGAAGATTTGCCACTGCTTGATCAAGTCAATGGAGGGAACCCAAAGGGGAAATTTAAGCTTCAAGAAAGAGGAGTGGGAATCTCAAAGTCAGAGAATACGAGGGGATATTTCTGGCACTACTAGCAAATCATTTGACAGTCCTCAAAACCAAGTGAAGTTAAAATATCACATTGTGTCACCACTCACCTCAAATAAAGGAATGAGCGCTAGAATAACTTGAGGGATAACAGAAATGAATCGTTCAAAATTCCTGTACCTTTCCCAGCAGTGTAACGTTCCTGCCAGAACAGTGGAGTCATGTTTTTGTTGGGTATCTCCCAATGCTTACTGTGAATCCTTCCTTTTGCCAGAAATTCAGAGAAGATGCTAGAGGAACAAAGTCAACGGCATTCACACCATTCCTTTGTAATTTCTGATAAAGTTACGGATAGGTAATTGTTCTATATGCTGTGATGTCAACCACCAGCCTGTGCTTCAGATTGCTTCCTGCCAACTTGCTCTCTCATTTACTGGGTCAAAGGACTTAATTATTTTACAGTGGTAGAGTCTTAGCAAGGGGAGGTTCTTGTCTTAAACTAGATGTAGTTGTCTGCATGATAACAATCAGGTGCAAGTTACATCAGTAAGTGAGACATTGTTGCTGAGATTATTGTCAGACCTTTAGGTCATCATCCTAGAAGATCCTAAACTGTTTTGCCTTTTCCCACTCACGTTTCTATTACATCATCCAACTGGGGAGAGATTAATGCTATTTGCAGAACTAACTCATTCAGATCTATTGTCTTATCCAGTGACAGTCAGGAGAGTTCTATAGATGTTTTACACCATTTTGTGTTAGGATTGAGTGTGAAGCTCTTTTTTGATGAATATTCACAAAAGGTTTGATGTGCTGTCCTCCAATAAAATGGAGGTTGCAGAATTGATGCATCTGACATGGGGCAAAGTAATCGATTCCTATGACATGATAAAGAGGAGTAATTGGAGAACAGGGAAGTGATTGTATGGGAGAGGTTGACAGATAGAAGGGGAAAATGAAGCCGTCAGAGGGGAGGGTGATTGAGAAGGAGGGACCAGACTGGAGCTGACAGTATTCTTCAGACTTCACTGGTGAAGGAAATCCTACTGGATCTATGCAGTCAGGGAGAAAGCAGAATCCACATCTACACAACACTTGAACATCACCTGCCCCTGCGTTTGCTATGACTTATCAGCCATATCAGAACTCATTGAAGAATTTCTGAAGAAGGGTCCCGACCCGAAACATCAACATTCCTGCTCCTCTGATGCTGCCTGGCCTGTTGTGTTCCTCCAGCTCCACACTGTGTTATCTCTTGACTCCAGCATCAGCAGTTCTTACTATCTCTCATTGAACTGGAGTGGATGCAAATCATCGTCAATGTTAAGGAACTTAGAAGAATAATGTGTGAGGCTGAATCTTGAATTCTTTTGCCTACGTGTTAATGTCGTTGAGATTTTTGGAGGTTTTTTTGCTGCAAAGCCTTGCAAGATCTCTCATCATATTTAATCAACACACCTCACTAATTACTTACCATAGTCTTATGGTGTTTATCACGGCCCATTCTAATCCCATTTTACCATGCACTGTTCACAGAACAACTCAGCACCACTCAGCGCATGTTTGCCAAAAGACTGGCATCCCTCGCGCTAACACCACTTTCAAAAGGCTGCTGTGCACCTGGAAAGGTGTTGGCAAACCAGTGTCACCCCCTCACGAGTAACACAATGGCACAGTTGCCACAAAACCATGCTGCTCACAGCATACTCCCTCTTACTTACAACCCCATTCTCTCACCCTAGTCATTGTTTGAACACAAGACCACATAGTTTACCTGTCCTCAGCTACAGTGTGAGTTCAGACTCTCTCTTTAGGTCACTGCTGCACTTTCCCCAGCACGCATTGGAGACCCACATCTTGTCATTGACCAATAGGGGAACATCACACACAGGTAAGCAGTTGGATAATTCCAAACATGAGTTTTTGTTTACAGTCTGCAAAAGCAATCACAAATGAACAATTGAGCCTGCAGTTGACTCCTAAAATGCAAACCAAATGCTAGCATGATGGCCAATGGCTACGCTACAGTCCACGATGGACTGCTGCACCCACCTGTCTTCTATTGGAAGTAAGTGTCATTCAGACCTTGTCTGGCTTGTAGCACCCAACATAACCAAGCTGTGTCATGCACAAAGAGAACTTCCTTCTTCCCAATGTTCTCATCCTCCTCCTCAGAAAATTGCTCCCATTCTCCAAGTTCCTCAGTATTTATCACATTTCCTCCTGGCCAGATCCAATTGGGCTGAGCACAGAACTCTAAGGTGGTACTCTATTGATAAGCTAAAAGTGCCTAGCAGGTTCTTTATGATCTGATCAAAATTAATGCAAGTAGACACGTGCACTTTAATATAAAGCAAATCTAGAATAGAATAGAATAGAATATAGAATATGCTTTATTGTCACTTGTACTCCAGTACGGAAGTATAGGAGTACAGAGTGAAAAGATTTTACAATTGTCTACCTTTAAATGGCGCCATCTTAGGTACAAGTACCTAGGTACAAATCTTACGGAGTAAAAGAGATATGGTGTTCTACAAAAGAGAATGAAAAGGGAAGCATAAGCATCACTTACAATGTCTGAGAATGAGTTATGAATGAGATAGTTATAACATTGTGAAAAGGATTTAAATTACAGTCCAGTAAAGAGTTCCAAACAGCAGTACCTCAGCATGTGGCACCAAGCCCAAATCCAGCAACTGTCCCACATCATTTCACCTCACCGCACTGCTCCGTGCCGCTCCGGGAATTTGGGATTCCCCTCGTGCCACTTAATCTACTTAATATATATTAGAGATATATATGTAAACTAATGAGTGAATCTCAGCAATAAAGATAACACAGCGTGGAGCTGGAGGAACACAGCAGGCCAGGCAGTATCAGAGGAGCAAGAAAGTTGACATTTTGGGTCAGGACCCTTTTTCAGAAATATGTTGGGGGGAAGGGAGCTCAGAAATAAATCGAGAAGGAGGGGTGGGGCTGGGAAGGTAGGTGGGATGGTGATAGATGAGTGCAGATAGGGAGTGGTGGGGATTGGTCAGTGAGGTGGGAGGGGTGAATTGGTGGGAAAGAAGGTGGACAGGTTGTGTCAGGTCAAGGAGGCAATGAGTGAATCTGTTAGCTTAAACTATATGCTATACATATGTAGGACTGAGCAAAAATCTCCATGTTCTGAAATACTGGATCAAAATCCTAGACTTTGCAAACAACTTTTAAAAGTTATGAAAAAGGCAGCTGGGCTCTGCTCTGGGAAAATTACACAGATTGCTACTTGGAACCATTGTTCAACTCAAAAATCCAATTCACACTTCAATTCTAAAAGAACAATTAACCAGACCTAAGGAACCAACTTTTAACTCAGACATTATGGAGCATTTACAGATACCAAGACATTCAACTTCAATGAATATTCATTTGCAGAAATATTGGACATTCCACTTAATCAAAATACATTTACACCTATTCTAAACAGGCAACACGGTGGCTCAGTGGTTAGCACTGCTGCCTCACAGCACCAGAGATCCGGTTTGGATTCTAACTTCAGGTGACTGCCTGTGTGGATTTTGCACATTCTCCCCGTGTCTGCGTGGGTTTCCTCCAGGTGCTCCAGTTTCCTCCCACAGTCCAAAGATGTGCAGGCTAGATGGATTGGCTATGCTAAAATTGCCCCGTGGTCAGGGATGTGTAGATGTGGGAGATGGGTCTGGGTGGGATGCTTTAAGGCTTGGCGTGGACTTGTTGGGCCGAAGGGCCTGTTTCCACACTGTAGGGATTCTGTGAATCTATGAATGATCAGGAAGCCAATTCACCATAAAAAGGACGACAGAAACACAATGGATAACACAGATTTGAGAGGAGATAATGGAGCAAACAGTCTGTATGACTGCTAGCCCTGATCTGGGAGAGGGAGAGAGCCATCCCCACAGCCATCTCCAGAAGTGGGATCACAGACAGCTACTCTTCCTGAGAACTATCTGCACAGCTACCTCCCTGAAACCGACCGATGCAGGGCTGTTCGTACCAGGTGAGCCAACGGCAACCGACCACGACCAACAGATCTGATGACTGAAAACCACTGACACAACTGACAAAGCCTCAGACACATCCTGAGGTGAAAACTGGCTCGCAAAATCACCACAAAATAAGAAAACCCAAATCTTTAAACCAGACTGAAGATCTACAGCGAAGCACTGGCTACAGCAAGCAGGAACGGCCAGCTCTAATTCAAAATATGTGTATCCCCCCAGTGGTGAGCCTATTTTCCTCGAGACCCAAACAACCCAACCAGCTCGCAGGAGGGGAAGGTGAGTTGGAGACAGTGCAGGGCACCCCAAGGTCAGGAAGTCTGGTTAAAGTGTCTGTGTTTAAAACTACTGTTTAATTTCTAAGAGTAATTAGCCTGTGTTGTTAATAATTGATCATGTCAGTTTCACTGTTTGTATTTGTTTTATTTATCTCCTGTAATTTATTCAACTTAGTCTTATTTCCCTGTTCATTACAATTGCCTTTTATTGCTTGTGATATACTCAACTTTGTATGTAATAAACACAGAGATTCTCTGCTCTGAAACACCTGTCTGCTGCCTTCCTCACTTCACATTCCTAAGTTAAGTCCAGTGTCAGAACCAGGGACCTGGGGGTGATCCAAACCACCTTAAACCGCAGCAGCTTTACCGATCACAACCAGAATCCCTACACATATATAAACAAGTGAGTCTCACACTGCCTTCCATTGTTAGGGACTTTGGTGATGATGGTACTTGGAGGTCTATCTCAGATTCTACGGTACAGGTCTTGTGAACACCAGCCCAATGGTGAAAATTCCGATGCATGGGGCAAAGTCCCTAATATTAATACTTTACTGAATATAAGGTTATGTGCTGAATACCATTTTCTCATAACTTCAGTACTTCACCAGCCCCTAAAAATCAGTGGAAAGCAAGTCCAGGTTGCCTTATGTAGACCATACAAGTGGATGGTTCCCACTGAACCTCAAAGTCAAGCAGTATCCTTCAGGTCAAACAGGTTGTTTTTGCATTAGGCCTGCTTTTCATGTACATTTCCACGTCAATTGCTCATTATCCAATTAAATCCTAATTCACCCGTAATGGTTTGGTTTGTAGATATCATTTTGAAAGCCAACACTGTAGATATGGCACACTCTGCCTGGACTAGGGGTCACAGACTAAGAATAAGGGGTAACCCATTCAGGACTGAGATGAGGAAAATCTTCTTCACTCAGAGAGTCGTGAGACTGTGGAATTCTCTCCCACAGGAACCTGTTGGGGCCAGTTCAGTAGATATACTCAGGAGGGAACTGGACGTGGCCCTTGCAGCTAAAGGGATCAAGGTTGATGGAGAGTGTATGGGATACTGAAATTGCATGATCAGCCATGATCATATTGAATGGCGGTGTGTGCTCGAAGGGCCGAATGACCTACTCCTGCGCCTATTTTCTGTGTTCCTATGTCTAAACTGCAACAAGTCCCTGATCCCCATCAACCCCGAAGACCAGTCTAAGGGGTGGAATCATACCAAAGACAGAACGTGCTGAAGAAACTGAGCAGTCCTGGCAGTATCTCTATCGAGAAAAACAGAGCTAACATCTCAAGTCCAGTGACCCTTCGTCACTATATTAAATCTGTTTTTCTCTCTACAGATGCTACCAGACTTGTTAAATTTGTTCAGCGCTTTCTGTTTTTGCTTCAGATTTCCAGCATCTGTAGTTCTTTCTTTTTATTTTAATGGAATCATATCTTCAGCAGCCCAGTCATGTGCTCCACCATGGGCATGGTCCACAAACTTGGTTTTGGTACCAAGCCAGCTGAGTGACCAACTCATTACATCCAAATGGGAGTGCCAGCTGTACTCTGATCATCCCAGACCCACATCAATTGTTCAACATGTCATTGCATTCAGTAGAGTTCATTGTAATACATGACAGATGATAAAGCAATTTTCTCCACTTCACACAGTACGATTGTACATTTCACAAGTCAGGGCTTGCTTTGACCAGCACCTGACTCTTTTTAGGTAATTTCTGTATCATTCAGATACCAATGATCATTTGCAAGGATAAATGGCATGGTGCAAATCAAATTTGACTACCAGTTGCAGCATAAGCATGTTCCCTCTGCATGCATTTCAAATGGGCAAAGAAATGATTGGAAATTAAATGCAGCTAGAATGTGCTTCATGTATTTGTCCTTTCAATGTCTCACTGTCCAGTAGACGTGTATACCATGCTTTCACGCAGGAAACTGACACTGACTTGCCCAACTCTGGGCATTGGCCCAGCCATTTTCCAGTGCAGTTAGCAACTAGACAGTGGCAAGTGTTGGGAGGGAATGAAGCTCATGGTGGACACCACCATCAGCAAGTTCTGCCAGGTACCAATAAAACCACCATTCCCACCATACCACACAACCCATCCCCACCCTCTGAGCCTCCGTGTTCCTAAGAGTTCATCTTCACCATTCCACTTGGAGACACATTACATTGAACTTTGCATCCACTGTACTCCCTCCATGGAGACCGTTGTGAAGGTGACTGCCAATAACGCAACCTCCTATGGCCCAAAATGCTTTTCAATGTTGTGCTTATTTTGCCCCTTACATCTCCAATATGCTCCCGTCACCATCCTTGTGCCCACCTGAATGCATGCATCCATTTTCCAACCTAGTTTTGACTGCCTTGCCCTTGATGGCAGGGATCCACATTTCCCCCCACATCCACTCCCACTTTGCACATTCTTCAACAGTCAATGTGTGGACCCTCAGGACTGTATTCACCCAGTCATTTGACCATCTCCATTGAGCAAACCCCACTCATGACTAACCAGACCCACAAACAATGTCTGTGCATCCCTCTGACCAATGATATACAATACCCATGAGTGCTTGTGTCCATATGGGACTGACTGTTGCCCATC
>NC_063339.1:20435929-20446152 GCF_021869965.1 Rhincodon typus
ATTGATGTCTTAGGGCACCATACAGCAATAATATATAATACCCATGAATGCTTGTGTCCATATGGGACTGACTGTTGCCCATCCCCAGGCTGTGGGCAGACATATTGCCTGAGTGGGACCAGCCTGAGTGAATGACTTGTCATGGACCTTGTCTAGACAGATCCCCATTGAGAAGCAGCCTGCATTCGTGCATTTGCACAAAAGGACAAATCATACAGCAGTACCAACAGCCTTTAGGTTCTGGCTGAAGTGACAATGCACTAACGGGCATGGTTTGGAAAGCCAAGGAAAGGCATGGATGCTGCAAGCATGTATGTAGGAACTAAAGGAGCAGGCTCTAAGAGAGCAACTGAGCAGCCCTGAGTTGGAACCTAGTCCAATCAATGAGTTGGGTGCCTGAACCTGCACACAATGTGTCTTTGCAGCAGTCTTTCAGTACTAGTTGCTAGTGTACCCCCCTGTAATGCACATCTGTGCTTCCTAAATATGCAGCAGTTGATCAGAGAGGTGCCATGAGGATCCTGAGATTTTGGCAAATATCAGATGCCAATTTCTGTGAATGATGGGTACGTGCAACTAGTGCACATGGATAGGTGCCCCAAAATGCTGTTTTGTTCTGAACTGCATGAAGGCTGTTCATAACCAATGGTGCCAGGTAATTGCTATGACTTCCATGTTGAAAACTGTCAGCGTCTAATTCACTCGGTAGGTTTGGTAAGATAGGAGCTGCATGATAATGAGGCAAAATGTGCCATTAATGAAGCCATTAACAAATAATAAACCGCTCGAACAGGCTGCCTGTTGAGAATCTCGCCTCAGTTGTATGTAAGTTGGAGCGAGTTGCTCCCAGTGTCAAAGTAGGCCTCACCAGACTTCTTTTGCATTGCTTTAAAAAAAAATGAGATGAGGGTATCACTGGCTAGACTAGCATTTATTGCCTATCCCAGAAGGCAGTTAAGATCAACATGTTGCTGGGTGTGGAATCACATGTAATCTTCCAGGTAAGGAAAGTAGTTTACTTCCCTAAAAGACATTGGTGAACCAGATGGGCTTTTCCAGCAATTGACAACAGTGTCATGGTCATCATTAGACACTTCATTCCAGATTTTTGTTGAATTCAAATTCCACTATTTGCTGTGGCAGGACTTGAATCCAGATACTCAGAACATTAGCTGGGTCTGTGGATTAACAGTCCAGTGTTAACACCATTAGGCCATCACCTCCCCTAAATTTCTGCCACATAGCTCATAGTAGCCCACGTCCTTCAGGCCCCTATTCAAATATCTCAATTGAAATAAGTTTTCCTTAACAAAGTAACATTTTCAATAGTAAGAGCAATCCATTTAAGGACCATCAGTTAGCTGCTTAACTCCAGCTGTGCCCCTGGCATCGCAATCATGTCTAGAGGGTGTTTCTTAATATGGCAGTCTTACAGTCTTGGCAAATAATGCCTGTCATGATGAATGTTTCAGTGACTGAAGCTCAGGCAGAGTGCGATGGAATTTCTAGATTAATTGCAAATAGTAAACAAGACCTGTGCAATCTGCTTCATCGTGTTCAGATCTTCGTGTTTGAATTGAATTAATTACAAGAAGCATCATAAATAAATTTGGACTTGGCCTATGGTTTAGATAACTGAATAAAAATGCATTCAGAATAAAAAACAATGGCAAATTTGTGGAGTAAGAGGTTAGCGTAAGTCTGTAAAGGATGGTAGCATCAGACACCCTCACAATGTTAAGCAGCATTCAGAAGTGTACTTGTGATGCCAAGGCATAAAAGGCTATGGAACAAATGCTGGAAAACGTGAGTCAGGTGCTTGTTTTTGAGGTGCAGATGATGGGTCAAAGGGTCTTTTTCTGTGCTGCAGACCTGTATGACTCTATGCAACTGACCATGTAATCATGGTGTATTTGAACACTCAAAGAGAAGAAACAAAAACAGAAGTTGCTGGAAAACGGAGTTCTGAGAAAGGATCACTGGATCTGAAATGTTAACTCTGAATTTTCCTTCACAGATGCTGCTGGACCTGCTGAGCTTCTCCAGCGTCTTCTGTTTTAGTTCCTCATTTACAGCATCCACAGTTTTTTCGGTTTTTACTCAAAGAGAAGAGTCTAAAATGGAGACTGTGAGAGATACAATTTTCCTTACTAGACGGTTTCAATGTATATAGTGCGAATTAAGACATGGAATTACTTTAGCATGCCCATATTGAAGTTACTGGTATAGCAGATCAGGATTACCTACTGGATTAACACTAAGAGGATTTGCCTAAGATTATTAGTTAAGCTGAGCAGAACTGACCATGAGGCAAAGAACAAAGAACAAAGAAAATTACAGCACAGGAACAGGCCCTTCGGCCCTCCAAGCCTGCGCGGATCCAGATCCTCAATCTAAACATGTTGCCAATTTACCATGGATCTGTATCCCTCTGCTCCCTGCCCATTCATGTACCTGTCTAGGTACATCTTAAATGACGCTATCATGCCCGCCTCTACCACCTCCACTGGCAACGCGTTCCAGGCACCCACCACCCTCTGCGTAAAGAACTTTCCACACATGTCTCCCTTAAAATTTTCCCCTCTCACCTTGAAATCATGACCCCTAGTAATTGAGTCCCCCACTCTGGGAAAAAGCTTCTTGCTATCCACCCTGTCTATACCTCTCATGATTTTGTAGACCTCAATCTGTTCCCCCGTCAACCTCCATCTTTCTAATGTAAATAATCCTAATCTACTCAACCCCTCTTCATAGCTGGCGCCCTCCATACCAGGCAACATCCTGGTGAACCTCCTCTGCACCCTCTCCAAAGCATCCACATCCTTTTGGTAATGTGGCGACCAGAACTGTACGCAGTATTCCAAATGTGTTCGAACCAAAGTCCTATACAACCGTAACATGACCTGCCAACTCTTGTACTCAATACTCCGTCCAATGAATGAAAGCATGCCATATGCCTTCTTGACCACTCTATCAACCTGCATTGCCACCTTCAGGGTATAATGGACCTGAACACTCAGATCTCTCTGTGCATCAATTTTCCCCTGGGCTTTTCCATTTACCGGATAGTTCACTCTTGATTTGGATCTTCCAAAATGCATCACCTCTCATTTGCCTGGATTGAACTCCATCTGCCATTTCTACGCCCAACTCTCCAATCTATCTATATTCTGCTGCATTCCCCGACAGTCCCCTTCACTATCTGCTACTCCACCAATCTTAGTGTCGTCTGCAAACTTGCTAATCAGACCATCTACACCTTCCTCCAGATCATTTATGTACATCACAAACAACAGTGGTCCCAGCACGGATCCCTGTGGTACACCACTGGTCACAGTTCTCCATTTTGAGAAACTCCCTTCCACTACAACTCTCTGTCTCCTGTTGCCCAGCCAGTTCACTATCCATCTAGCTAGTACACCCTGGACCCCATGCGACTTCACTTTCTCCATCAGCCTACCATGGGGAATCTTATTAAATGCCTTACTGAAGTCCATGTATATGACATCTACAGCCCTTTCCTCATCTATCAACTTTGTCACTTCCTCAAAGAATTCTATCAAGTTGGTAAGACATGACATTCCCTGCACAAAACCATGCTGCCTATCACTAATAGGCCCATTTTCTTCCAAATGTAAAGAGATCCTATCCCTCAGTATCTTCTCCAGCAGCTTCCTCACCACTGACGTCAGGCTCACCGGTCTATAATTACCTGGATTATCCTTGCTACCCTTCTTAAACAAGGGGACAACATTAGCAATTCTCCAGTCCTCCAGGACCTCACCCGTGCTCAAGGATGCTGCAAAGATATCTGTTAAGGCCCCAGCTATTTCCTCTCTCACTTCCCTCAGTAACCTGGGATAGATCCCATCCGGACCGAGGGACTTGTCCACCCTAATGCCTTTTAGAATACCCAACACTTCCCCCCTCCTTATGCCGACTTGACCTAGAGTAATCAAACATCTATCCCTAACCTCAACATCCGTCATGTCCCTCACCTCGGTGAATACCGACGCAAAGTACTCATTAAGAATCTCACTCATTTTCTCTGACTCCTCGAATAACTTCCCTCCTTTGTCTTTGAGTGGGCCACCCCTTTCTCTTGTCACCCTCTTGCTCCTTACGTACAAATAAAAGGCTTTGGGATTTTCCCTAACCCTGTTTGCTAAAGATATTTCATGACCCCTTTTAGCCCTCTTAATTCCTCATTTCAGATTGGTCCTACTTTCCCGATATTCTTCCAAATCTTCGTCTGTTTTCAGTTGCCTAGACCTTATGTATGCTTCCTTTTTCCTCTTTGCTAGTCTCACAATTTCACCTGTCATCCATGGTTCCCTAATCCTGCCCTTTCTATCCCTCATTTTCACAGGGACATGTCTGTCCTGCACTCTAATCAACCTCTCTTTAAAAGCCTCCCACATATCAAATGTGGATTTACCCTCAAACAGCTGCTCCCAATCAACATTTCCCAGCTCCTGCCGAATTTTGCTATAGTTGGCCTTCCACTAATTTAGCACTCTTCCTTTAGGACCACTCTCGTCTTTGTCCACGAGTATTCTAAAACTTACGGAATTGTGATCACTATTCCCAAAGTAATCCCCTACTGAAACGTCAACCACCTGGCCAGGGTCATTCCCCAAACCAGGTCCAGTATGGCTCCTTCCCGAGTTGGACTATTTACATACTGCCCTCGAAAACCCTCCTGCATGCTCCTTACAAATTCTGCTCCATCGAAACCCCTAACACTAAGTGAATCCCACTCAATGTTGGGAAAATTAAAATCTCCCATCACCACCACCCTGTTGCTCCTACATCTTTCCATAATCTGTCTACATATTTGTACCTCTATCTCATGCTCGCTGTTGGGAGGCCTGTAGTACAACTCCAACATTGTTACCACACCCTTCCTATTTCTGAGCTCTGCCCATATTGCCTCACTGCTCGAGTCCTCCATAGTGCCCTCCTTCAGCACAGCTGTGATATCCTCTTTGACCAGTGATGCAACTCCTCCACCCCTTTAACTCCCTCTCTATCCCGCCTGAAGCATCTATATCCTGGGATATTTAGTAGCCAATCTTGCCCTTCCCTCAACCAAGTCTCAGTAATAGCAATAACATCATACTCCCAGGTACTAATCCAAGCCCTAAGTTCATCTGCCTTATCCACTACACTTCTCGCATTAAAACAAATGCACCTTAGACCACCTGTCCCTTTACGTTCATCATCTGCTCTCTGCCTACTCTTCCCATTCTTCCCCTTCGTCACACTGACTTCATTATCTCGTTCCTTACAGGCTTTAGTTACTACCTCCTTACTGTTCGCTAACCTCCTCATTTGGTTCCCATCCCCCTGCCACATTAGTTTAAACCCTCCCCAACAGCGTTAGCAAAAGCACCCCCGAGGACATTGGTTCCAGTCCAGCCCAGGTGTAGACAGTCCGATTTGTAATAGTCCCACCTCCCCCAGAACCGGTCCCAATGTCCCAAAAATCTGAACCCCTTCCTCCTGCACCATTGCTCAAGCCACTCAGTTATCCTGCCTATTCTTTCATTTCTACTCTGACTAGCACGTGGCACTGTTAGCAGTCCTGAGATTACTACCTCTGAGGTCCTACTTTTTAACTTGGCTCCTAACTCCCTAAATTCTGCTTGTAGGACCTCATCCTGTTTTTTACCTATATCATTGGTGCCTATATGCACCATGGCAGCTGGCTGTTCACCCTCCCCCTTCAGAATGTCCTGCAGTCGATCTGAGACATCCCTGACCCGTGCATCTGGGAGGCAACAGACCATTCGGGAGTCTCGTTTTCGACCACAGAACTGCCTAGCTGCTCCCCTTACAATCAAATCCCCTATGACTATAGCCCTTCCACTCTTTTTCCTGCCCTTCTGTACAGCAGAGCTAGCCACGGTGCCATGAACCTGGCTACTGCTGTCTTCCCCTGGTGAGCTACCTCCCCCAACAGTATCCAAAACGGTATACCTGTTTTGGAGGGAGATGACCACAGTGGACACCTGCACTGCCTTCCTGCTTTTTCTCTGCCTTTTGGTCACCCATTCCCCTTCTCCCTCAGCAATCCTAATCTGCGGTGTGACCAATTTGCTAAACGTGCTATCCACAACTTCCTCAGCATCGCGGATGCTCCAAAGTGAGTCCATCCGCAGCTCTGGAGCCGTCATGTGGTCTAACAAGAGCTGCAGCTGGACACACTTCCTGCACGTGTCGGAGTCAGGGACATCAGTAGAACTCAACTTCCCTGCATTATTGTTCCCAAACCAGTAACCTTGGTCTTCACAGCCTTGTCACACATCTAAGAATATAAAAGCTGCAGTAAAGGCTATGGCAAATATATTCAAGTATTTAAATACATAAAATAACTTAAAAGTAATAAAGAGGATAAAATAATGATGAAATCTGGGAGGCGGAGGGGAGCCTATTGCAAATGTTAAGTCTTAAAAATAATATTAAATGTTTAACACTGAAGTATATTGAGTCGTGTCTCCACTAAAATACTGGAGAGAAAACCTTCAAATCAATATGTGCAGTAATCATTATCTCGCATCCTGCACAGTAAAGCTCAGGGTTTAAGTGTCTACTTTTTAAATCTCTTTCAACATGGCTTGGCCATTTATATCTTGCAAATCCATCATAAATCAACTGGGAATGTTTTATCTGAGATCTGTTTGTAGCATATCGAGGCAAAGTCACCATGGTGATGTGCCAACCTGGGTCGTTTTAGACATGTGGGAAAGACATCTATCATCAAACTGTTTGTTGTGTCCTATCTCAGTTTCAGCTTAGAATCATAGAATCCCTACAGTGCAGAAGCTGGCCATTTGGCCCATCATGTCTGCACTGACCCTCTGAACAGCATCCCACCCAGACCCAGCCCACCACCTGCATTCCCCATGACCAGTCCACTTCATCTGCACTGTGAGAGAAACCAGATCACTTTGATGAAACCCACGTAGACACGGGGAGAATATGCAAACTCCACACCGACAGTCACCCCAGGGTACAATCGAACGGGAGTCGCTGGCGCTGTGAGGCAACAGTGCTAACCACTGAGACACCGTGCCACCCCTCCTGGCTATTATTCATTAAGAGGGATTATTAAATGTACATATGTTGCTTATGACATATCACTGTTATATTGCTATCTAGCTTTGCTGCGCTGTAGCCACCTGATGCTATTCAGAGTTTCGTCAACATTTTATCAAATGTGTTTCAATCATAACTGATGAAGTACAAAATATTTCAATTGACAAACATTATAACTGTTCTGAGGAAGGGTCACCTGACCCAAAACATTAACTCTGATTTCTCACCACAAATGCTGCCAGACCTGCTGAGCTTTCCCAGAAACTTCTGTTTTTTGTCCCTGATTTACAGCAACTGCAGTTCTTTTGGTTTTTATTTGATCTTAACCACTTACTGCATTAAAAATTTTCTCCTGTTGCATCTGCCTCTTTTGCCAAACAGCTTACATTTGTTATTTCCGTTTATTGATCTGTCAGCCCTTGGGAACAGTTTTCCTTTATTTGTTCCACATAAACCCTTTATGATTTAAAACTAGTCTTGTTGCTGGAAAATCACAGCTTCGCCGGTATATCCCTGTAATTGTAATTCCCTTTCATCCTGAAATCATTCTTGCATTTTCTCTTCAGCGCTCTCTCCAAAGTATGGCACCCACAGCTGAATACAGTACTGTTGCTGAGGCCAAACTGGTGTTTTAAATTGGTTGAGCATAACTTCCTGGCTTTTGTATAAAAATGACCAAAGAATTGTGGGTACAGGAGATCAGAAACAAAAAAGAAAATTGCTGGAGAAACTGAGATGCTGGCAGACCTGCTGAGTTTTTCCTGCAAGTTTTGTTTTTGTTCCTGGCTTTTATTCTTAGCAATAATCAAACTGAATGTTGGAACAAACACAAAGGAGAGAAAAGCCTACCTATGCCAATCTATTCAAGTAGACATCAAAGAACTCATGACATGAGTTGAAAAAGAGCAGGCATTTTGTCTGTTGTTTAGCTAACGTTACCCTTATAATCACAGTCCAAACTGAGCTTGGCATTACTTCTTTTAATTGTATCCTGAAATAATACAGTGAATGATACATTTCAAACCCTGAACATGTATTCCTGCTCACTTATAATAGATTCCTTCGTCTATATCCATTGTCAAGGAAAGGGCCATTCAATTTAAATCTAAGTATCTTGTTGTATTGCATTTTTAAAATTATGGCTTTACAGAAACCCCACACATGTGCAACTGGGACTTCTACAGAACCTCTCCTGAAGTTGCAGTCAAAGAGCATGCAATTTCAGAATATCAATGGGATGCCTTTGAAAAACAATTGTCAGACCGGATAGTTTCCAAAAAGGAAGGATGGTTAAAAACCACCATGCATATGTATGTCATGGCTTAGCAGACGTGAACAATGCGTTTCTGAGTGGCTGATTGTAAGATGCCGCATCTGTCCCCTGTGGAGACCTGGAATGAGTTGGTGGGAGAAAATTTGATGCCACAGTAACTTTAAAGGCTCTGTAGCACGCCTTGGTTTCAGTTAGCTCAGGTGACTGGATGGCTGGTTTGTAATGGAGAATAACATTAACAATGTTGGTTCAACTCCTTTTGAAACTGAGGTTGCTGTGATGGACATGCCTTCTAAAGGTGATGTTAGTGAAACAACAGACAAAATGCCTGCCCTTTTTCAACTCGTGTCACAAGTTTTTCGATGTCTACTTAAATAGATTGGCATAAGGAGGCTTTTCTCTCACCCACACCCTTCCTTGTGATGTGGAGACCCTCAGGTTAAACCAACCAGTTCTCCTTAATAAGAGAATGGGAGGATGGTGACTTTTGGGTTTTCATGAAGGAGCTAATTCAGATAAGTAACAGAATCTCTTAACATCATCAGCTGTCTCCGATATTGTTGCTAGTTATTCTGCCAGGTGGTATATTTGATTACAATTCTTGGCACCTCATTGAAATCTGTTCCAACCAGGTAAATAAATGAAAAACATCACCCTCACAATCACCTTTCCCCCACCTCTCATCGTCTTATGTCTCTTCAGAAAGAATACAATTTAGTTAGAAGGATGGTATGTGTGCTCTTTCTCCTCAGGTCACTGCAAGTTCATCATTAGTAAAGAAGAAACATATCCCCTTTGTTTGCGTAGTGTCACTTAAATATAATTATCACAGCAATAATGTCATTATCCTGAGGTGTTAATTGGCAATAAACACTTTGGAGCTGGCAATGACCATTAGCGTTGACTAAAGTGATATCACTAGAGCAGAATAATAAGAATGAAAGCGTTTTGATTGCCATCAAATTATATTATTGCAAGAGATCGATTTATATGAGCAGCAAAAGGCAAAGTACAAGGGCTATACAAAATGCTACATTTTCAGTTGAGTCAACATTTTTTGTCCAATGTGCATTTTCTTGTATGATATTCTTTTCTAAGATTTTGCACCGTAGCGAATGAGGGATTGTTAGATAGAGCCCTGAAGGGCAAAGTTCAAGGAAACCAGGGAATTCACATGACAGATTGTGTCAGCAAGAACTTCTTGCTGGGATTAAAGGAGAAATAACAGTAAGTGAGGTGGCCAAGATTACTGTCTTGATTCTGAATTACTTCTCATCTAACACTCCAAAAGGATTTGGCACAGCAGAAATAAAGACGAGATAGTAAGCCTTCCAGTGTCTTTTTCAGCTTAGTGGAGTATCCAGAGAATTTTGTTTGGCAAAATGATTGAGCTTAACATGTGGAACTGTCTCTTATGAGTTATTACACAGCACATCTGTAGTGTCAGCATTGGGTCAATTGAGAGCATGTCCATCTCCATGTAAAAAGGTTGTAGGTTGATAGCCTCTCTCCAGTGACTTGAGGACAGAACTTAGGCAACAACAATAGTGAAGGAACGCTGCACTGTTGAATGTCCTGCCTTTGGGATGAAATGCAAAACTGCCTACCTTTACGGGTGGAAATAAAATACCCAATGACGTTACACGAAGATAAGCAAAGGAGTTTCACCAGTGCCCTTGTTTTAAATATTTATCAATCAATCATTATGATTGTAGTTTCACTGCTGGTTGTGCAATATTGCTGTGCACAAATTTGAACTGCAATAAATAAATTCCAAAAGTACTTTTGTAAAGTGAGATAACAAGGTGTAGAGCTGGATGAACACAGCAGGCCAAGCAGCATCAGAGGA
>NC_063339.1:20446552-20491608 GCF_021869965.1 Rhincodon typus
TCTCAGATTCTCCAGCATCGGCAGTTCCTACTATCTCTGTAACTACTTTTGTAAAGTGTTTTGATTTGTCCTGAGGTAGTGAAAGGCACTATATAAGTATGAGTTCTTTCTTCTTTGCATTATCATCAATTTAGATGTTCAGATTTTTTCCTGTTTAATTCCTGACAATTTGATGGCCAATGCTGCTTTTGAAGCTGGCAGCAATTGTAATTCTTTTTCATTTTGTGATTCTTTCATTGGTTTCTGCAGTAAATTATGAAAATCCTCAATAGCTATATAGACCAGTATTGGTTATATTTCAAAATGCTTATAATATAATATTGATTATAATATTTGCCTTAGGTTCCTGAATCATTCATGGTATATCTCATTAACTCTGCTGTTACAGAGATTTATTTGACAGTTAATGTTATCCAAATTATTTTCAGATTTGATTTGCACTTGTTGGAGCACATTTTCACATTTACCTGCACCAAAAATGATAATCAGACATATCTTTTAAGGATTGACGGCTTCACTACACTGTACCAATGATGATTGTGCAAATTATCCCTGCATAAATTCAGTATACAACAAAAAAGTACAGGCCAATTGTTCTGTGTTAAATGATTCACCTCCTAGCTCCACAAAGCATTTCAACCATCAGGAAGCATTAAGTTAGGAGTGTGATGAGCCCTGCCTGCATGCAACTTCAACAACACTCAAAAAGCTTGGCCCCATCCATGACAAAGCAACCTGTTTGAGGGAAACCTCACCCACAACCTTAATCATTCACTCCTTGTACTACTGATGCACAGTGGCAGCAGTGTGTACCATCTATAACATACAGTCTGGTACTTGCCAAAGCTTCTTTCAGAGTACCTTCAAAATGTGCAACCCATACAAAGGGCAGCAGGTATATGGCATCCCCATGACTTGTAGGCTGCCCTCCAAGTTGCATAGTGTTTTTCAGTTTTTCAGTGTGGCTTCGTTGCCACTGGGTCCAAGTCCTGAAATTCTCTACTTAACAGTATTATGGGAGTACCTTTATCAAATTGACTGAAGCTGTTGAAGAAGATCACTTACTGACACTTTCTCAGTAAAGGATAAACAATGCCCTTGGATTAGCCTATTGCCTTTGGATTTGACTAATGACAGGCACAGTGCCAGTCCCCCACCAGCCCTCTGGCCAATTAAAATCTTTAAGTGGCCAATGAATGGTCACTTTAACACCTTCTCCCAGTACAGCTGTTGTTTTGCCAATGGTGGGTGTGCCATTGTCATATGGCAAAATCACCTGGCACCCTTGTTGTAGAGATTTCTGTGCCCAATGGTCACTTTAGTCCTTATCCCTCTCAACCCTTTATGTTCCCTCTCCCCTCCCTACTTCTTTGATCCTAACCCTTCAACTGCAAATCAGATCCCCAGTGAAATTTCCCAATCATCTTTGAACCTGGCTGCAACATTGATTGACGTTGGTGCAGTATGATTGAGCGTGTTAGCTAAGTCTCACAAAGGGTTAACTGCAGTAGTCTGTGATGTCTTAGAAGGCAACAACATGGAGTTGCTTGATCTGACATTCTAATTAGCATGAATATTTACTTGTGTAAGAGAGTGTATTCAGATGTTATAATAACTTCAGAGATTTTTATTATTCATACAGGGGATGTGGGATGTCAGTAGTAAGGTCAGAACTTGTGACCCATTCCTAACTACCCTCAATCAAAGAAGCCTCCTCAGCCATTTCAGAGAGAAGTTAACAGTCAATCACATTTCAGTGGTTAGGGTCCTCATTTTTATGTTAAGTCAACAGATTCCCTTCCCTAAAGGACATTAGTGAACCAGCTGTGTTTTTACAACAAAGAACGAGGACTACATGGTTCCAAATTTTATTGAATCTAAATCTGCCATGTTAGGATTTGAACTCATGTCTCTAGAATGTTAGCCTGGGACTCTACATTTGTATACTTGTTATAATACTACTACACCATCACCTCCCCAGTTCTTAGCCTCTGAGACTTATTAAAACTATGCCAACACAATAGCACAATAATGTAGTTGAGAGCAAGCCGAAGTTCTGTCTGTAGTCCACCACGCTCAATGGTGGTGCAGTGTTTATCAAATTACTGGACATTCAATTAGACAGTGGCCATTAGGGGCAGAACTTCCTCCCCGATGGGACATAATTCTGAACATGAATTAATTAACAGCCTGGCCACTCTTTCTCAGCATGCCAGGTTGGATTTATCCTGACATGTAAGCTAAGGACAGTGTCACTGCCTCCACATAAAATTTCACCCTTTGAAATTAAAATCCTAATTCTTGTTTACATATCCTTCTGACCCACTCCCCTTCTTCTCCATGATCTACAACAAGCAATGTACTTCACACTTCCAATTCTGACTCAGCCTCTTCTAACAGTATAACAGCTGCAGCAGACCTTTCAGCTAGCTTTGTCATGCAATCTGGAATTGTCTCCTTAAATGCCTAAATCTTAGAACATGGACCATAGAACAGTACAGCACAGTACAGGCCCTTTGGTCCACCATGTTGTGCCGACCTGTTATCCTACTCTCAGATCAAACTACCCTGCATACCCTACATTTTACTATCATCCATGTAATCTTGACACTTACTTCTCTATTGTCCAGTTACAAATGACTGATACTTGGTCTACAGCAGGTCAGGCAGCAGCGGAGATGCAAAAAAGTTGATATTTCAGGTCAGGACTTTTCTTTAGACAAGGATCTTGACCCGAAACATAACTTTCCTGCTCCTCTGATGCTGGCTGACCTGCTGTGTTCCTCCAGCTCCACACTGTATTGCCTCTGACTCCAGCATCTGCAGTTGTTGCTATCTCTGATACTTGGTCTATGACTGTTTTGCATTGTTAGCAGTCTGTGACATTCCTTACTTTGCAATAATGAGTTGCTTTTATAAAATGCTGACGTTCACCCAACGTGCTCTGTGACTTCAACTGATGTTTCAAGAGATCAAAGGCAAAGTGACAGAAAATTGAGCTGCTAACTACCGCACAGAAATGCCAAGTTGTGGACATTGTCAGAACATCAGAATCAACTTTCCAGGCACGAGACAGCATACTGGGATGGTAGCTGAGGAGTCTGGGAGAGATTAGGTACCCATCAGAATGAAAGTGAGTTGAGAATGACAGAGACCGCTCGTTGTCCTATGGAGCAAGGAGGGGAAGGCTTGCTCCTCATGACCTCATATTCAGCTATTATTTTGGTGTAGCTTCCATTGTTTTCAAAGCCTGTCTCTTGAGTTGCTAAACATCTGAGAGAACTGAACATAGCATATATAAGAGTTGACCAGGAAAGAATGTTGATAAAGAGCCTGAAGCGTCCTCTATTTATATGGACTCTGCCCCTTTCGGGTGCTCTAACCAATATTGCCTGTTATGCACTCCCCGTGGGGGAGCGGTGTGTACGTACAATATTGGTTCCATCATTGCTTGTTTTTCAGTCCAAAACTTTATTAGTAATTTGAGTAAAGTCCATTTTCAAGAAAGCACCTCATTACTGATTAAAACTACTCCAATCACCGGACATAACAAAACCTCAAGACAGACACAGACTCCAAACTGAAGAACATATTTTGCATTTTGATTTATTCTATTCTATTTAGTTATTTCTAGATTATAAAGCCCAAAATTCATTCATATATTTATTTGGAGAGTGTTTTGTGGGGAAGGAGGTGGAGAGGAGGATGAATATCAGTAATGTTCCGAACAAGATATTATTCATAATTCACTCAGTTTCAGTGACAGAATGATGGTTTCCTATCAAACTAATAGTCTTTCCATTGCCATAAGTGACATATTCCTTTCTTTAATCAATCTTCAGTGAACTATTGGACCTTTAGATGCCAAAATATAAAAAGTCTGTTACGCTGAACGAATTGCTTTCAGGCACATTATGTTTCTTGGAGAATTTAAAGCACTGGGTTTTGATCTCTGTAAAAGTAAAGGCTGTGAGGCAGGAGGAAGATGTCATTTTGAGTACCTCACCATTTAACAGCACGCAGCCAACGCAAAGGACTTTAATCTCCCATGAGTTGTGGTGGAGGGATTTCACACTGCTCGGCTATAAAGGAGGTGGGAGTGACTGATCCAGTTTAATGCCACACAATATAGAGCAGCAGCAACACTTCCCTCTGTAAATACAGGCACTCCTCTTCCCTTAATCACAAACACACCCCTTATTAATCACACCATTATTCTTCCATGGGATGATTTGCCTTCTTTGTTTGTAAGCGAGAGCACATTCTCTCGCCAGAGCGTCAACCATCCTCCTTTGTGTATCTCTATTTTTTGAAATTTAAATGTATATTTTTTTTTAATTCCTCACTTCAGTATAAGCTGCCAAACAGGATAAGAGTTTGATTGCAATCTATTATTAGTCACAGAAAAAAAATCATATTTAGTGGAAATCAGGGGGTGGCATATCTGTTGTAAATAATTTCACAAAATGGATGGTAGCAACATGCATTCAGAGTGTAGATTTTCAAAATTTGTGCAAATAAAAATAAGTGCCCTTTAAGTTGGGATGCTGTTTGGAGGGTCGACGCAAACCCAATGGGCTGAATGACCTCTTTATGGACAGTGGGGATTCTATGAAGAGAGACTTTTCGTTGATGAGGGAGTCAAAGGGTATAAGAGCAGGTAGGAAAGGTCAACCATGATCTTTAGAGGTAGCACAGTGGTTAGCACTGCTGCATCACAATAGCAGGGACCTGGGTTCAACTCCACTCTCGAGTGACCTTCTGTGTGGAGTTTGCACATTCTCCCTGTGCCTGTGTGGGTTTCCTCTGGTTTCCTCCCATAGTCCAAAGATATGTATGCTAGGTCGATTGGCCATGGGAAATGTAGGCTTAAAAGGATAGGATAGAGGGATGGGTCTGGGGGGAATGTTGTTTGGAGGGTCAGTGTAGACTTGATGAGCTGAATGTCCTGCTTTCAAACTATTGGGATTCTACAGTCTTATCAATTGGCACAGCCAGCTCAAGGAGTTGAATGTCCTATGCCTGCTCTTAATTCATATGTTTAAATTAGGCAAATGTGAGTGACACCCCTGTCTATTGGTAAATATAATAGTGTAGGAACTGTTATCTCTTTACTGGGGAGTTTTCTCTGAATTGATGGTATGAAAAATAACACTCCTGCATTAACCAATGAGGTAGAAGCTGGACAGAACCTGAGAGTTTCCAAATCCACGATCAAACCACAGCAAGGAGAATCTCTCAAGCACAGCCAGATTATTTCCGAAAATTAAATACGGCAAGTGGAGGATAGTTACATGATGCAAATAAAATGCAGATAGTCAATCCCTATCACAACAATCCAGTTGAGATAGATAGAGGAAATACCCAATGATCATCATTCTGGCTGGGATTTATGGAGCCGGATTTTCAGTCTCTTGAGGCGGTGAGGTTGGTTGCGCTGAAAGTGCTGCTCCAGGATTCTGTGTCAGATGATGCACTGGAATATTTAAAGGGACAATTATTGGGAGACAGTAACATGCATGGCTTTAACTAACTTGATATGAAGGTGAATTTGTTACTAGGCTAGAGAAGGACAAAATCAATTTTCAAAGTGAAGGATGTGAAGAGTGGATGGCCTGGGACATGTTAGTATACAGTTGGTGAGTGCAAATCACAGAGCCATTATTGATTGTAGCTATTTATGAAAAAGCTTCAAGTCAAAATGGAGCAACACAAAGTTGAGTCCTTGATAAGTAAGCGTTTGGACACTTGTGTGAACTGTGAGGACTCTGAACTTCTACTAGTCTACCTGATCCATTCATGCAGCAATGACAAGGTCAGGAGTGGTTGCTACTTCATGTTTAAATTTTGCCTTCAGAACAATTCCCTTCGTTCTCCCCATGACTGTGCAACCTTTATTTGGAGTTTTTCCTTTAAAAAATCATGTATGTCACTGATGCTGACAAAATGCATGGTGAAGCAATTGTGTTCCTAACCCTGAACTGAAAATCAATTGTATGGTGGCACAGTATTGAACATTAAATTAAACATCTTTTGATGACTTTGAACTTCTTTTGCAGCACAATACATGTAGTTGGGACCCATCACTACTTTCAAACAATCTTATTTCACTTTCCATTGCATCCTTATTGAAGTTATTGTCTTCTTTAACTTTCCACAGGTAGTTTAACCTTTTTTTTTCCTTTTTTAGATGTTCTCTTGTTGCACAGAGATCTGCTAAGCTCATAAGATTGACGACTGACAATGCAGGGGAATGAATATTTAATGGATAATTTTAATCGTACGTGCATGGTCAATTGTTCGAATGGATTATCTCCCTTTAGTTTATCTCACCTACTCTTCAGCTTGAAAATGTTTTGCATCAAAAAATAGGAGTGGTGAAGAAGGAAAAAACAGTTTAGGAGGTGTAGAAAAATCAGTGAAGTAAGGGAGGAAAGATAGGAGTGACAGGGAAAGAAAGGTTGCAGAAAGGAAAAGCAAAACCAATGCAAAAATGTTAAATTTCTTATATTTAACATACGTGAAATACATTTGGGTACTGACAGGATTAAGACTCCACTGTTTCAATTGTTATTTTTTTCCTCACTAGGCTACAGAATTGGAAGAGTATTGTAGGTACACTCAATATTGAAAGGGGCATTTCATTGTCAAGTTTCATATCTGAATTTCTACAGGAAGTTTACACATTTACCTCAGAAGTGCCACAATTGCTTGAAACGTGGAAGGTTGATGTTGAGATGATGTCTCCATGATATTTATGATGGAATCATGCAAGGAGGAGATATCGAGTGAATTACAAATTGACACAAATTGCTGGATAATTTACTCAGTAATAATGAGGTGAATAATTAAATTCACCTTCTGGACCATTGTTTCCATTTCAAAACATTAATCAATATTCACTTTAGTCTATATTTCCCCTTCAATAATTTCAGCAAAAATGTAGGTGTATGTAAAACTTAATCAATAGCTCATAAGGTCTATTTGACTCTGAATCTATTAAGTCAGTGTGAATCTATCGTCATAACATTTTCAGAACAAAACAAAGCAATTCAGACCATTCAAATAAAAACAAGATATTGCAATGCTGGAGATCTGAAACAAAGAAAAAGCTGAAGAAACTCATCAAGTCTGGTAGTATCTGTGGGGAGAGAAACAGAGTTAGCATTTCAATTGCAGAATAACATTTCTTCAGAATGGAATCATGCTAGATTTGAAACGTTAAGTCTGTCTCTCTTTACACAGATGCTGCCAGACCTGATGAGTTTCTCCAGCATTTTCTATGCTGAATTCAGACCAGTGTGTTGGCCTGCCTCTATGTTAGAGCAAACCAAAACAATTTGCACTACTCCTTTTAACACCATCAATCCTGTAACCCTTTACCTCAAATCTGTATCCACTTTTGCCTTAAAACTGTGACAGACATTATTTCAAATATTGCATGTGATAAAGCATTCAGTGACCTTCATTCTCTTTGTCTCAATGTTAAATGGTTGATTGTTTATCACTGACCTCTGAAACATAAGTAATACCTCTTCCTTTCTTCCTCAGTAACTTCCTGTCAGGTTATAAATATCTTCATTAAATTACCACATCACCTTCTCTGCTTTGTTGGAAATTTTCCTAGGACAGAATGTCCTGTAGCTTGACATTCCTGATTTCATTCTGAAAGAGCTAAATCAACTCTAGAGGTGATTAATATTCCTGTTTATAGGCTGAGTTCCCATTATATCCACAAAGAATGTTTAACTTCTTCCCCAGGGGCTTAACATTTTGGATATTTAAGGGTGATGGTCGCTGCCACTATTTCTAATTGCTTGACTGGATCTAAGGGCCTAATAGGTTTACAGTAGTAGAGGAACAGCCACGAAGTCTTAACAAGAAGAGGCTATTGTGTTAACAAAATATAGTTTTGTGCACAGTAGAGATGAGGAGAAGTTACATTAATTAGTTAGTAGGGCACTGTTTTTAAGATAATTGAGAGGCATAGAATACACATCTATCCCTTTCTAAGTTTGACTATAATTTATGATTTTCTCTTCCAAGACTGCATGACATTATTGGGTTGGGTGGAGCTTAATGAAGTTTCCAACATTGACATTTTCAGAACCATTAGAAACTAGAGCAAGCCACTATCTAGATTTTCTGTCTCATTGTTTCTTACACATTGGTCCCAATTTAAAAATAGACAAAAGTTCAAGATTTGAATAAGTTAATATTTTGCTCAAGTGTGTCAGGATTTTTCAGTCCTTGGCTGTACTTACCCATTGTGCTGGAGTTAAAACTTGTCTGTTGCATTGGTTAGAGGGTGATTTAGAAGCATAACAATGGAGAGATCAGATTGGCTGCCTTGTATTGAATTAATACTTAAAGATACACAGAAAAAGAAATTACATGAACAGATATTCACAGAAAATATCTAAGGCTATAATTATTTTTTAGTTGATGTGGTGAAATTGGCAGAGTGGAAAATATAGTCCAAAGTTAGAAATACTTAATTCTTTAAAATTCAGCTGCTTAAATACCAATACTGTGTTGATTATAGACATTTTAGAGTCATGTTTTTAATGATTTTTAATTCTCCAAGGGCTATTAAAAATAAATTCTGCACCACTGTTAGTCAATAACTTTATGAGTGCAGAATACAATCTGGAATTTAAAAAAAATGCTTTAATCCACGTTAGTCAGCACAGAATGGGAATATTGTCCCTAATTAACATACCGCTTGCCAACATCCCGATCAAAATAATTGAAGTTGGTGGAAAGCATCTACATACTAGTTAAAATCAGCAGCAGAAGGCAGTATGTGGGTAATTGAGTAGAAGCGGCCTATTTTGTCCGGAGTATAGAAGAATAAGAGGTGATTTCATTAAACATGAAATTACATAGGTTTAAATCAAACAGGGTATTGGCACCAACTAGTGTATGTTCCATTTAAGCCTTCACCCATTTTTTCTCATCCAAATCAATCAGCATTACGGTCTATCGTTTTTTCCCGACATCGTTTTCTAGCCTCCCTTTAAATGTATCTATGCTATTCACTTCAACTAGACCCAATTTAAACAAATCCTACACTTTTACCACTGTCTAGCGAAAGAGATTTCTTCTGAATTCTGAAGTTCCTATTTGATTTTTCTTTTGCTCCTATTCCACACCTCATTCAATCTTCATGTCTCTTCACCTTAGGAGACCAACTCCCTAGGATGTCATCTCTTCTTCCACCTATGAGGAAGAATTCACAGATCTCTAGGTGAAATACCAGCAAGGCTGCCTCTTTCATCCTCCAACAACACAGGTACTGATGCTTTGGTGGTACGTTAGCTAGATTAGAGATTGGAGTATTTTTTTCTGACTTTTGTTTTCTGATTTTACCATATTTTCCGACTAACTCCGCATTACTAACATTGCCCAGGGGCTGGGATAATTCAACCCTGGGATTAGGGATCACAGGTTCAAGATAATATCTGGAGAAATTTCAGTTCTCAGAAATGGTAGGAGTATAGCCAGCTCCTTCACTATTTCAATTTGGTCTCTCTCTGTTTGAGGTTTCTTTGACACCTTTAGAGGTTACATCCCACAGAGATTTTGCTACCAACCATTGAATTTACACGAGTTTGTCTCTACAGCAGTCCTCTTTCACGTAACGCAATTTGGAACTAATTGTTCCAAAAATTGTCGATATTATTTTGAGGTTCTGACTTATCATCATGACACACTGTACACCAGAAGTGGATGGATGAATGTTGAAAGTGTCATACGAGGTGCCAATAAAGTAGGTGCTTTGACCTCGATGATGTCAAGCTTCTTGCATTCATCCAGGCAAGGGTAGGTGATGGCCTAGTGGTATTATCGCTAGACTATTAATCTAGAAACGCAGCTCATGTTCTGGGGACCTGCCATGTTGAATCCCGCCGTGTCATACGTTGGAATTTGAATTCAATTTAAAAAATCTAGAATTAGGAATCTACTGATCACCATGAAATCATTGTTGCATGTCAGGAAAAACCCATCTGGTTCACTAATGTCCTTCAGGGAAGAAAATCTGCCATCTTTACCTGGTCTGGCTTACATGTGAGTCCAGATCCACAGCAATGTGGTTGACTCTAAACTGCCCTCTGAAATGCCCTAGAAATCCACTTAGTTGTACCAATTACTATAAAGTCTCAAAGAAAAGAAACCGGACGGATCACCTGGCATCGACCTAGGCACTGAAAAAGACAATGGCAGAGACAGCCTGTGGACCTGCAAAGTCCTCCTCACTAACATCTGGGGGCCAGTACCAAAATTGGGAGGGCTGTTTCACAGACTAGTTTAGCAATAGCCTGACATAGTCATACTCAGAGAATCACACCTTACAGACACCACCATCACCATCCCTGGATATGTCTTGTCTCACTGGCAGGACAGACCCAGCACAAGTGGTGACACAATGGTATACTGCTAGGACGGTGTTGCTCTGGGTGTCCTCAACATTAACTCCGAGACCCCATGAAGTCTCATGACTTCAAGTTAAACATAGACAAGGAAATCTCCTGCTGATTACCACATAGTGTCCTCCCTCAGCTGCTGAATTGGTACTCCTCCATGTTGAATAACACTTGGAGGAAACAATGAGAATGGCAAGGACACAAAAAGTACTCTGGATGGGGGATTTCAATGTCCACCACCAAGAGTGGTTCAGTAGCAGTACTACTGATTGAGCTGCTTGGGTCCTAAAGGGCATAGCTGATAGGCTGAGTCTGTGACAGACAGTGAGGGAACCAAGAAAGGGGAGAAACATACTTGACCTCATCCGAAGCTGAAGAGGTGGTAATTTCCTTGACCTGCTTTTTTGCACATGGGTCATCCTTGAATGATTTGTGCATTATTGACAAAATGTTAATGCTGTAGCTGTACTGGAAAAGTTTGGCTATGGTGATAGCAAATTTTGGAGAACAAGTCTTCAGTACAATTGCTGTAATGGTGTCTGCGTACATCCTGTAAATTCATTTGCAATTTGAAACTTTTCACTTGGTGCCAAAGTCATAGCCATTTCTAATGTAGCAGTTTATGAATTTTTTTTTCCTTCTTCAAGAATCCATAGTATCGTAACTAGCAATACAACGTACCTAGATTTTGCAGCCAGGCGTTCAAGATCCACTTCAACACATAATTGAGATTAATACCAGTAGGACTGAAGGTGGTTTGCAATGTGAGAAGCACCATCTTTCATGTGAGAATTGAAACCAAAATTCCAACTGATTGCTTGATCGGATGTAAGACATGCCTCAGAACTATCTTAAGGAAGAGATGTTGTCTCTAATGCCATGGTCGGTACTTATTCCTCAACCAACACTTAAAATTGATTATGTTATCATTATTAGATTGGTGTTTATGGGAGATTGATGTATGAAAATTGGCTGCCACATTTTCTTACTTTCAACAGTGACTATAGTGCAAAACTCCATTATTGATGTTAACTGTTTTGGGACATCCTGAAGTGATGAAAACACTTTATAAATTCAAGTCTTTTCTTTTCATTTTTGAAACTGTTAGGCACAGCCAACTAGCTGAACTGATGAACAATTGCTTCAGGTCAACGTGTTCTGTGTAGGAATAAACAAGTTCCCTTTCCAGCTCATTGATGGAATGATAGATTACAGCAGATATTCTGAGTGACAGAATTTATTCAGTGAAGGAACAGCTATGATGTTTGAGAGCTTATGATGTGATAGAGCATGTCTTCTTACTGTGCTCAAAATCATTTCCTAATGTGCCCCCTGTGATTCATGATTTTCTACGTATTGCTTGCTCATGCGTTGTGATGAAGCATTTCCTAGCTGAGGGGCTACTAGTAAAGATTGAACTGAGACAGCTCATGGGTTGCCTGTGGGTCAGACAACCCAACATTGTGTGTGTAGCAAAGAAATGTATCTATTGTGGTGTGAAAAGGAAACTTTAAATAAACCGAGTCTCAGTGTAGAAGTAGTTACTTGGTGCTTTGGTAATTTTTCATGTCACACAACATCTGTTTTGTTGTGTAGTGTGAAGAGAGTGGATGGAATATTATGATCAATGAATTCATTTGACGTTTTTTTTTTCCCTGTAGATGACCCATGAGATAATTGTCCACAATTGGAGACATTGATGTGACATGTCGCATGACATAGAACTTCATGTGGATTTCATAATAAGACCGAGGTCGTCTTGAGCGAGACCATGGTGCTACCACATTTGCATTGGAGTGCAAAAAGTGAGATGTGGCTACATTCAGAGGTAAGAAGATGTTGCAACTTTTAATCATGTTTCTCTTGGAGCACTTTGTGACAGCCTCTCTTAGAGGTTCAAGTGACAAAGATGGCTTCTCTGAGAAATATGATGTACCTGAAACAGTCAGTGAATGGGGTACAAGGTCAACAACAGCTGAACATGAGCAACACTGAAAAATTATATGGGCTGTCTTTCAGCAAGCTCACTTACTATGCATGTTGTGGAGGTGCCAATGTTGGACTGGTTCGGACAAAGTCGGGGACAATATCTTTCCAGTGGCACAGTCTCGGGTTCAGCTCTGTGCTGAGTTTTTGAGCCTTTAACCACCCCCTCAACTGTCTACTTTCTTCTTCTTCGCTCCCTCAGCTGTCCCACAGCTTGGAAGCCACTGACACTCTCAACCACGATTAGTCACTAACCAAATATCAATATTATCCTGGTTGGCTCAACATCTGCTACAAACATCAATTCATCTAAAATTCGGTTCTCCCCTGTCTCATTTACTTATCATCTCTTTCTTTGTTAACATGGCTTTACTCTCAAAATGCAGCAGCATTAAAACTCACATCCTTCTGTTTAAATCACATTTTGGTCTCTCCCTTCCCTTTTCCTAACCTCTCAAATTTCACCATCCTTCATGCCCCAAACTTTGTTCTTTGAACTCTCAACACTTCTGTATTCTTCACCCTACACATCTGGTCCTTAAGTTGCCTGTGCACGTCCTCTGGAATTTCCTCACTAAACTACCTTTCCTTCCTCTCCTTCTTAAAGACCTTTTGCAAACGGACTTTTATATATATTCACTCATGAAATGTGGATATCATCAGCTAAGTCAACACTTATTGCTTATCCCTGATGCCCTTGGTGGTGAGTTACCTTCTCAAACTGTTGCAGCCCATAGTGTGTAGTAGACTCTTAGTATGCATGGAAAGGAGTTCCAGAACCTTGAAAAACAACAATGAACGATCAGCAATATAGCTCCAAGCTGAGAAGATGTGTGTCTTACAGGGGCACTTTCAGGAGCTACCCTTGTTTGCCTTGGTGGTAAAGGACACAGGTTTGGAAGATGCTGTCAAAGCAACTTAGTGAGTGCATCTTATAGATGCTGCACACATCTGCAACTGTCAGTGGTGAAAGGAGTGAGTGTTGAAATTGATTGATGGAGTGTCAAATGAGTGGGCTGCATTAATCTTGGATAATGTCAAGCTTTTTGAGTGTTGTTGGGGCTGCGCTTATCCAGGCAAGTGGACAGTATTTCATCATTCTGCTGAGTTGGGTCCACAATGGTAGATAGGCCTTGGGGAGTTACATACAACATTCTCTCTAAGCAACATGATCATGTGCCAGCACAATTGCTCAGAGGCTCCATGCACAGCAATTGGCATGACAAAACATTGACTTCTGCACAGATTTTGGAGGTCCACATAGCAGAAAAAATAATTTGGGGCATCATTGGTTAGAATGATAAAGGTGGTTCTAAATCAAAAAAGATCAAGTTAATTAGAAGAAAACGGACAAGAGCAAGTCAGAGCATAAGGTAACTGAAGAATTAAACTAGATTTATTTCAATGCAAAGGTTCTCACAGGTAAGGATGATGAACTCAGGGCATGTATGGGAACATGGAACTGGGACGTTATAGCTATTACAGAAACTTGGCTGAGGGAAGGGCAGAACTGGCAGCTCAATGTTCCAGGATTTAGATGCTATCTGAAGGATAGAAAGGGGGGCAACAGAGGAGAGGAAGTGGCATTCTTGATTATGGAAAACATTACAAATGTAATTAAAGAGGACATTTCTGAGGGATGATCCAGTGAAGCTGTATGGGTAGAACTTAGATATAAGAAAAGGATGATCACCTTGATGGGATTGTACTGAGGCCCCCCAACAGTCAAAGGGAAATTGAGGAGCAAATATGTAGAGACATCTCAGATATGTGTAAGAATAATAGGGTTTTAATAATAGGGGATTTTAATTTTCGAAACATTGATTGGGACTGTTATAGTGTTAAGGACTTGGATGGTAAGAAATTTGTTAAATGTGTTAAAGATAATTTTCTTTATCAATATGTAAATGTACTAGAGAAGGAACAAAACTTGACCTCCTCTTGGGAGATAAGGTAGGGCAAGTGACTGAAGTGTTAGCAGAGGAATACTTTGAGACTGGTGATCATAATTCTATTACTTTTGAAATAGTTATTGAAAAAAAAGTCCTTCCATAAAAGTTAAAGTTCCTAATTGGGGTAAAGCAAATTTTAGTGATATGAGACAAGATTTACGAGGGAGCATAATTTTAAGGTGATTGGAGGAAGGTATAGGGGTGATGTCAGAGGTAGGTTCTTTACACAGAGAGTGGTGAGCAGGTGGAATGTGCTGCCGACAGTGGTAGTGGAGTCAGATACTCTAGAGACTTTTAAGCAACTCTTGTTTAGGCGCATGGAAGATAATAAAATGTTGGGTATGCAGGGTAGTTTGCTCTTAGTAGGATAATAGGTCGGCACAACATCGTGGACCAAAGGGCCTGTACAGTGTTGTACTGTTCTATGTTCAATGTTAAAAGTTGATTGGAGTAGACTGTCACAGGTAAAGGGACAACTGACAAGTGGAAGGCTTTCAAAAGTGTGACAATGAGAGTTCAGAGACATTGTGTTCCTCTTAGAGTGAAGGGTAAGGCTGGTAAGAATAGGGAACAATGGATAAATAAAGATATTGAGGTTCTAGTCGAGAATAAGAAAGAGTCATATGTTAGATGTAGACAACTGGGATCAAATTAATCTCTTGAAACATATAAAGGATGCCGGGGCATTCTTAAGAGGAAAATCAGAAGTGCAAAAAGGGGATATGAGATAGTCTTGGCAAATAATGTCAAGGATAATCCAAAGAGATTCTACAAATACATTAAGAGCAAAAGAGCAGCTAGGCAGAGAATAGGGCCCCTTAAAGATCAACAAGGCCATCCATGTGTTGAACCTCAGGAGATGGAGAGATTCTAAATAAATATTTCATGTCAGCTTTTACTGTGGAGAAAGAAATAGAGGCTAGAGAACTTGGTGAAATAAATGTTGATATTTTGAAAACAGTTCAGAAAAGGAAGTGCTAGAGGTCTGAGAAAACATAAAGGTGGATAAATGTCCAGGATCTGATCAAGTTTATCCCTGGACATTGTAGGAAGTTAGGGAAGAAATTGCAGGGCCCCTAGCATAGACATTTGTATCATCTATAACCATGGGTGAGATGCCAGAGGACTGGAGGCTAATATTGTGCCTTTGTTTAAGAAAGGCTGTAAGGAGAAGCCTGGGAACTATAGATCTGACAGTCTGACATTGGTAGTGGCTAAGTTTTTGGAGGTGATTCTTAAGGATAGGATTTACATGCATTTGGAGAGGCAAGAATTGATTAGGGATAGTCAGCACGGCTCTGTGGGAGGGCAATCATGTCTCACAAAATTGATTGAATTTTTGAGAACATACCCAAAAAGGTTGGTGAGGGCAGAACGGTAGACATTTTTTACATTGACTTTAATAAAGCCTTTGACAAGGTTCCGCATGGTAGATTAATTAGTAAGGTTAAATCTCATGGAATTGAAGGCGAGCTTGCCAATTGGATGCAAAACTGGCTTAACAGTAGGAGACAGAGAGTGGTGGTGCAGGGTTGTAGTTTGGACTGGATGCCTGTGACCAACAATGTTCTACAGGGATCAATACTGGGTCTACTTTTGTTTGTCATTTAATGTAAATGATTTGGATGAAAATTTGGGAGATATGGTTAGTAAGTTTGTAGATGTCACCAAAATTGTTCATCTAGTGGATAGTGAGGAAGGTCATCTAAGATTACAAAGAGGTCTTGATTAATTGGGTCAATGGGCTGAGGATGGCAGGTGGAGTTTAAGTTGGATAAGTGTGAGGCATTGCAATTTGGTAAAACAAACAAGGGCAAGACTAAAACAATTAATTATAGGGCCCTGGTAATATTGTAGAACAGAAAGACCAAGGGATTCAGGTATAATTCCTTGAAATTTGCATCACATGTCGTCAGGGTGCTTAAGAAAGTGTTTAGCATGCTTGCCTTCATTGCTCTGACCTTGAATACAGGAGTTGGGATGTCATGTTAAGGTTGTACAGGGCTTTGATAAAGCCACTTTTGGAGTACTGTATGCAGTTCTGACGGTTCTGCTATCGGAAGGATATTATTAAATTGGACAGGGTTCAGAAAAGATTTACCAGGATATTGTCGGGAATGGAAGGTATGAGTTATAAAGATTGGCTGGATAGGCTGGGACTTTTTTCACTAGAGTGCACAAGGTTGAGGGGTGACCTTATAGAGGTTTATGAAATCATGAAGAGCATAGACAAGGTGAGTAGTAAGGATCTTTTCCCTAGGGTGGGACATTTCAAGACTAGGGGGGCTTTTTTTTTTAAATTGAGAGGAGAAAACTTTTAAAAAGGCATGAGGGTCAATTGGTTTTACATAGAGAGTGGCTTATTTGTGGAATGAACTGCCAGAGGAACTGGTGAATGCAGGTACCGTTACAACATTTAAAAGACATTTGGATATTACATGAATAGGAAAGGTTTGGAGGGATATGGCCCAAATGCAACCAAGTGAGACTAGTTTGTTTTGGGAACATGGTTGGCATGGACATTTGGATCAAAGGACCTGTTCCATGCTGCATGACTCTACGGCTCTATGACTGTAGAAGGTGAGTTACATAGTTCAGAATTCGTAGCTTCTATCCTGTTCTTGTAGCCACAGTAGTTTTACAGCACATCCAATTCTGTTTCCAGTCAATGGGAACCTTAGGATGTTGATAATGAGGGAATTCAATGATGATAGTGCCATTGAACGTCAAGTGGCAATCATTAGATTCTCTCTTTATGAGTCATAGAGTTGTGAATCATATATGTTATTTATACATATCTGTCCAAGCCTTGACATCATTCAGGTGTGGACACAGTCTGCATCACTGTCTGAGGAGTTGGAAACAGTGCTGAACATTGTACAGTTATCAACAAATATCCCATTGTGATGGAGGGAAGGTGATTGACGAAGCTGCTGAAGATGTTTAGTAGGTCTTGGACATTACCCTGAGGAACACCTGCAGTGATGTTCTTGAACTGAGATGCTTGACATCCAGAAATCCCTATCACCTTCCTAAGTGCTTGGTATGATGCCAAACAGTGATGAACTTTCCTCCTGATTCCCATTGACACAGTTTTGCGAAAGCTCTTTGATGCCATTCCCAGTCAAATGTTGTCTTGATGTCAAGGGCAGTTACTGTCACCTCACCTCACCTCTGGAATACAGCTCTTTCGTTCATATTTAGACCTAGGCTGTAATAGGCTCCATGACTGAGTAGCCCTGGCGGACCAAAAACTGAGCATCAGTTAACAGGTTATTATTGAGTATTTGCTGCATGACAGCATTGCTGATTACCCCTTCCATCATTTTGCCGATGAGCGAAAGTATACTGAGGCACTATGATTGGTCTTTTGTGGCCAAGATACCGGGACAATTTCCTACATTGCTGGATTGATTCCTGTGTTGCAGCTGTCGTGGAACAGTTAAGTTAGGCTCGCAGCTAATTCCAGCCCTTAACTTTTCAGTATATTGCCAGAATGTTGCCAGAGACTTTGTAGTATCTAGTGCCTTCAACCATTTGTTGACATCACAGGAGTGAATTCAATTGACTGATCCTAGGCATCTGTGATAGACATAGAACATAGAACATAGAACAGTACAGCACAGTACAGGCCCTTCGCCCCATGATGTTGTGCTGACCTATTATCTTACTAAGATCAAACTACCCTGCATACCCTACATTTTACTATCCTCCATGTGCCTATCCAAGAGTCGCTTAAATGTCTCTAAGGTATCTGACTCCACTACCACTGCCGGCAGCGCATTCCATGCACCCACCACTCTCTGTGTAAAGAACCTACCTCTGACATCTCCCCATACCTTCCTCCAATCACCTTAAAATTATGGCCCCTCATAATAGTCATTTCTGCCCTGGGAAGAAGCCTCTAACTATTCACTCTGTTTATGCCTCTCATCATCTTGTACAGCTCTATCAAGTCACCTCTCATCCTTCTTCACTCCAATGAAAAAAGCCCTACCTCCCTCAACCTTTCCTCATAAGACCCGCCCTCCAGTCCAGGCAGCATCCTGTGATGTTGGGACCTCAAAAGGACGTCAGTATAGATCATCCTTTCGGCACTTCTGGCTGAAAATTAAAGATCCTCCCACTGAAAGCTTCACCTCCATAACATGATGCATTTTTTCCATCCTTATTAAATCCCTTCATTTCTTCTGTTCTGGTCCCTGGCTGGAAAGGGCTACAACATTTCTCAGGTGTAGTGCTCATGAGAAAATCTAGATTTTTGTTGGTGAGTCATCTCTTTAAACCATTTCAGCATGATGAAAAACTGCATCTTTCCGTTACGTCAATATTACAGGTTTTGTTGCTCAGAAAGCATGGAAATATCTTATTACAATTTGGTGGGCAATAGGTAGTCCTTTTATTTTGAGCTGATTAACCACACAAGGAAAAATGATGAGTGGCCACCATTTTAAAATTGTTTTTTCATGCTAGGCAAGATGCTGACCATTAACCCTTGCTGTTATAATAGAGAAACATGTTGTCTTTGACATATACAGAATTCACCCCACACTTCTTTAAGCTTTGTAATTTTTGCATTAAAGTCAAAATCTATGTGATTCCATACAGGAAGTTAGAATGTTCAGGCTTTGCGGATCAGCTTTCGAAATAAAAAAACTGAAAGGCACAGCTCTTGACCACGAAATAAGATTCTGTGTCACCAACAAAAATTTTGTGAAATGCGGTCCAAATCAACAAGCAATAGGCAAATATACTCAACCCTGATGAGGTTATCACACTTTAAAAATTAATTTGCTTCAAGTGGATGAGCTGATAAGTTCTACCCTCGATAGGGAAGGGAGGCAACAAGATTTCTTTTTAGTGATGATCTCCTTCCAGTACTTTTTTTCTCTATTAGTTTAAAAGTAGCTCAAAGCTTTAAAAAATAATCTGCAGCTCAGCTTAATACCTATTCATCCTCAACCCAACTGACAAGTGAGGGCACCGGGATAAATAAACTGCTTTCTGCTATTGATTGAATTTGCCGTTGGTGTTCTTTGTATTGTGAGATATTGCAACAATAATTGGAAGCTGTCATTCTAATTAATGTGACAACTGAAATTGTGTATTGCTGCTGCATTTGTAAAAAAGACATTAATAAAGAACTCTATATCAATTTATACAGATTAATATAAGGTCATTTAGGAAAGGTTTACACCAATGGACCATATTGTCAAACTAATTCTAGTATGAAATATTAATGAATTTTATATTACATAGTATCAGTTCTAAGTTGAATCAGCTCAGTAATATTTTTCACAGTAAGGTATTTGTCTCACAATATAATAATTATATTGAAATGAGCTCTTCGACTGGCCAATATTTCTAGTCTGCAGCATATAAAGAAAAGAAAGAATTTATCCTAACTTGCCACTTATCACTTCCCTAGGACATCTCCAAATGGTTTACAACTATAGAAGTATATTTGAAGATTTATTCTTGTTGTAATGTGGCCAAAACTATGGCTTCCACCTTGCAAAGTATAAAAGGGCAGCAGATGCATGGAGAGACTATCACCTCTGTCTTTATCTCCAAGTGATACGTCATCCCAACTTGCATAGATGCCATCATTCCCTCATTATTCCTGGGTCAAAATCTTGAAATTCTTTGCCTAACAATCTTCGAGGCACAGAGTCATAGGGCTGTACAGCACAGAAACAGATCCTTTGGTCCAACTTGTCCATGCCAACAAGATATCCTAAATTAATCTAGTCCCATTTGCCAGCATTTGGCCCATATCCTTCCAAACCCTTCCTATTAATGTACCCATCCAAACACCTTTTAAATGTTGTAATTGTACCAGCATCCACCACTTCCTCTGGCAGCTCATTCCATACTCACTGCATGTGAAAAAGTTACCCTTTGTGTTCCTTTTAAATCTTCCCTCCCCCCACCCCCCACCTTAAACCTATGCCTTCTAGTTTTGGACTCCTCCATCCCAGGGAAAATATCTTAGCTAGTCACCCTATCCATGTCCCTCATGATTTTATAAAACTCTATAAGATCACCCCTCAGCCTCCAACTCACCAGGGAAATTAGACCCAGCCTACTCATCCTCTCCCTATAGTTCAACCCTCTAACCTGGGCAACATCATTGCAAATCTTTTCTGAACCCTTTCAAGTTTCACACCATCCTTCCTTTGGCAGGGAGACCAGAACTGAAAGCAATATTCTGAAAGTGGTCTTCACCATACAGACTGCAGCAGTTCAAAAAGAAAGTTCAGCATGACTTTCTCAAAAGCAATGTAGAATAGGCAATAGTAGCAATTGGGTTAGCAATGCCCCAAGTTCAAAGAATTATTCATCCTTTGGCAGCATTTCCGTCACCTATATTATACTTGTATATATTACATTATAAGTATATTATATTATAAGTATATATTACACTTTTTTTGCCCAGATATCGATTTCTGAAGTTCAGCATCTCAGATTTTATTTTTCATTCATGCCTAATTTCCCAGAGGGCAGCTGAGAGTCAACCACATTATTGTGGGTCTGGAATTACATGTAGGTCACATCAGGTAAGGATGAAAATGTCTTGGATTTGATAGATTGAAATATCCATTTTTTTAATGAACTATCATCAAAATATGCTACCTAGCAGTGAATGCAACTTTGTGCAATTAGCACAAAGATAATCAGAGAAAGACCATCCAAGAGTGGTTAGAATATGGAACATGTTAACAAAAGGAGTTAGAGAATTGAAGAACACTGGTATATTTGATGGGAAGCTAGAAATATACGCAAGGGACACAGTGATAAAAGTATAGGCTGCTTGGGTGGGATGAAGGTGAGTAGGAGGAGGCTGTTGTTGCGAATAAACATCCTCAGACCAGTTCAGCAATATGACCTGTTCCTTTGCAGTAAATTCCACGTATTCTGAAGTAGAAAGGTATTCATTTTGCTAACATTAACATCCCTTCCTTGATGAAGAGCAAAGCCATGTTGAAAATATAAATTCAACAATTGACAGCTTCATTTTATCTCCATCCGAGCCTCTTATCCTGCAGTAATACAGATTGAAATATTAAGCTGCATTAGACTCTAACCTAGCAATAATGTCCTCAACAGGGAATACATTTGCTGATCTTATTCTTCTTTACACGGTCTTAATTCTCATCGCAGGTGATTTGGTAAAATGTGTTTCTATAGTCCAAAATCTTACAAGATAATAATGGAAGAGGAAAGCCATTAATTCATTTGAGTCCATCCATTCAGGAAGACATGATGTTCTGCCCATTAAAACATTGGGCTTAATCTCATTATCTTTTGGCTGAGTAACTTTCATGGAGGGATTCTCTCTATGAGGCTGAGTGAGTTTTCTCATGCAATCATTCTAAATTGACCTTATTACACGACCAACCACTCTCCTATGACACTCATTTCATCCAATACGTGCCTGAATCTCCCACTCACCAAAGCCAGAAATGCTCATTAGTGTCTGGACACTCCAGTATGTACTAACATCCCCGGTACCAGCAAAATATGTGAAATACAGTTATGCACCCAGTTAAGTATTGGCAGTCAGAGTTGCCCTGCATGGTTTCACATATTCTTCTTGGGCATGGCAGATATGGGCAAATTGCAGACAGAGACCTCACGGACCACACCACCAAAGGAGACGACACCAACAGATCCAGCCACCCTGACCATTAATGCCACCAGTCAATGTGGTCTCCACAGTCTGGAGATATGTCCAGCAGTACACGAAGAACATCAATGAACTTCTCTACTCCACCAGTGTAAATGGAGGCCAAGGCATCAGACACTGCTAGCCTGGTCTGAAGTTATCACCCAAGACACTGCAGTGTCCACGGTCCAGCAAAAAGTTGAGCAATGCTGAAAGAGGCTCAATGACCTTCTCTAACTGAAAGGTTAAGTGTCCCCATCTTCTCTCTGCTATCTCTCATTTGCTCTATCTGTGCTACGGTACCCAACTCCCATCAAAGTTCATGTTCTATCAATCTTACCATTGCATGTAACACCTCCCTTCACTCACTCTTACCTACCCAGTTCCCTCACACTACTAATCCTGCACGTCCCTTGCATTGCTACCATCTCAATCGGGTCATCTCATCATCTTTCTCCCACCTCACCAGCACTAACAGTTGTGCCATCCACCTTCATTGCATGGAATCCTTTTCCTTTGTCTCATTACAGGAGTTAACAGCCTATAAGAGCAGAGAAGAATGGTGTGAAGAATGAGATTCAGCTCCTCAGCCCTTATGAGGAGAGGGTTTTGGCATTGGATGGCAAAGTATGGGACCACCTCTGTGGGGATGAATAATCCTTCATGCCCTGGCAATCAAAAAAGCCACCTTGTTCATTGTTGTGCTACTCTCTATTCCCCAACTTCAGTGCCTTCGTTGTGACATTTTCTCTTTTGTCTCCAGTAGGCACCAATTGGATGTCCACAGTAGCTACGATGAAAATGCCTGCCCCTGCAAAACATACACTCTCCAGCATCTGAGGAAGAGAGCAGAGACTCCTCACAGAAATTCCTAACCACCACCACCACCACCACACCCCCAACACCGCCACCGCACTCTCACCAGCTTAGATACTGACAATTTGCTGAGTATTTTCTCACTCTTAGTAGGGTTAGAATCAGGAACATTTGATGTTGAGACTCCACTGTCTCAACTGACCCCAAGGTATCTCCACTTTGAGATTTCATAGACATACACAATGGGGCACAGTTGAAGTAGGCATGTTTTTTAGGGACACTGGACAACTTAACACAAAACCTGTAGGACTGTAGTAATGCAGTTTATTCTGGTATGTGAGTTATTGGCTTCCTCCCAGATGGGTGTCATGGAGAGACTTGTCCAGAAATCTCAGAGTCTGCTAGATACACTCACAAACCTGCATTTGTTCACTCTCGTCATTGGTGCTTAGCACCTACAGTGACGTAACAGGGGGATGAAAGATCCTGAACTCACCCCAGGAGCTCCTGAGGTGACAGACCAGTACCAGTAGATGCACAGCTGGAGGAGAAACTGCAGATAAGCCTCCCAGGTCACATCACAGGTGACCTGATCTTCCACATTCACCCTGCTTGCCAACCTCAGCCCTGTGCAAGTTCAAGCCAAGGACACATCTGAAATAATTGGGTCCTGTAAACAGAAATACTACTGACCAAATCTCTAAAACCCCTCTGCTTCCAGCATTCTGTCTTCCACCTGCACGATTATGTTCCTCAGACTCCATTGCACAACCCTGGTCCCCTGAGTAGACCCTGTGACTTTCAGAGGAAAAGCCCCTGGTCTCACTGCGGCCCACTCGCTTGAGAAACATAGTTGGATAGCCTTGAGAGATGAGTAACCAGACCCTGACTGATACTTGTACAGACCCCTTGCCTGTGTTCCCATGACCCCGCAGATTGGTTACACTGGACCCAGAATGTTGACACATTCAGATGAAGAGTTAAGGACTGTGACCATCTCAACTACCTGAGAGACTATGCCCAAACCCCTGGATTGATATCAGAGGCTGCCCTTTACTTACTGTGTTAGGTGCCCTGGGCTCATCGGTGCTTCACTGAATTTGACTGTGGGCTACTCCCCTGAGACAAAAGGCAAGACAAGGCAGGGATATTTGAGTATTTTTTTTCCTATTCATTTGTGGGATGTGGGTGTTGCTGGCTGGCCAGCATTTCTTGCCCATCCCTAGTTGCCCTTGAGAAGGTGGTGGTGAACTGCCTCCTTGAACTGCTGCAGTCCTCCTGCTGTGGGTTGATCTACGATGCCATTAGGGAGGGAATTCCAGGATTTTGACCCAGCCACAGTGAAGAAGGAAAGGTGATATATTTCCAAGTCAGGATGGTGAGTGCCTTGGAGGAGATCTTGGAGTGTTGGTGTTCCCATATATCTGCTGCCCTTGTCCTTCTAGATGGAAGTGATCGTGGGTTTGGAAGGTGCTGTCTGAGAATCTTTGGTGAATTTCTGCAGTATATCTTGTAGATAGTATACACTGCTGCTACCGAGCATTGGTGATGGAGGGAGTGAATGCTTATGGATGCTGTGCCAATCAAGCGACTGCTTTGTCCTGGATGGTGTCAAGCTTCTTGAATGTTGTTGGGGCTGCACTCATCCAGGCAAGTGGGGAGTATTCCATCCAACTCCTGACTTGTGCCTTGTAGATGGTGGACAGGCTTTGAGGAGTCAGGAGGTCGCTGCTATATTCCTAGCCTCTGGCCTGCTCTTGTAGCCACTGCATTTATGTGGTAAGTCCAATTAAGTTTCTTGTCAATGATAACACTCAGGATGTCGATAGCGAAGGATTTAGTGATGTTAACACCATTTAATATCAAGGGGTGGTGGTTAGATTATCTCTTATTGGTGATGGTCATAGCCTGGAATTTGTGTGGCGCGAATGTCACTTGCCACTTATTAGCCCAAGCCTGGGTATTGTCCAGATATTGTTGCATTTGGAAATGGGCTGCTTAAGTATCTGAGGAGTCACAAATAGTGCTGAACATTGTGCAATCATCAACAAACTTCTCCACTTCTGACCTTATGATGGAGGGAAAGTCATTGATGAAGCAGCTGAAGATAATTGGGCTGAGGACACTATCCTGAGGAACTCCTACAGAGATGTCCCGGAGCTGAGATGATTGACCTCCAACAAATACAACCATCTTCCTATGTGTCAGGTATGACTCCAACCACCGGAGAGTTTGCCCCCCTGATACCCATTGATTCTAGTTTTGCTTGGATTCCTTGATGCCACACTTGGTCAAATGCAGCTTGATGTGAAGGGTTGTGGCTCTCACCCACCTCTGGAATTCAGCCCTTTTGTCCATGTTTGAACCAAGGCTGTAATGACATCAGGAGCTGAGTGTCCCTGGCGGAACTCAAACTGGGACTCACTGAGCAGGTTATTGCTGAGAAGTTGCTCCTTGATAGCATCATCAATGACACATTCCATCACTTTACTGATGTTTGAGAGTAGACTGATGGGGCGGTAATTGGCCGGGTCATATTTGTCCTGCTTTTTATGTACAGGACATACTTTTGCAATTTTCCAATTTGCCGTGTAGATACCAGTGTTGTAACTGTACTGGGACAGCTTGGCTTAGGGGAGCAGCAAGTTCTGGAGCACAAGTCTTCAGTACTATTGCCGGAATGTTGTCAGGGTCCAAAGCCTTTGCAGTATCCAGCGTCTCCAACCATTTCTTGATATCACGTGGAGTGAATCGAATTGGCTGAAGTCTGGTATCTGTAATGCTGGGGCCACTGGAGAAGGCCGAGATGGATCATCCATTCAGCACTTCTGGCTGAAGATTGCTACAAATACTTCAGCCTTATCTTTTGCACTGATGTGCTGGGCTCTTCCATCATTGAGGATGGGGATATTTGTGGAGCCTCCTCCTCCAATGAGTTATTTACTTGTCCACCACCATTCACAACTGGATGTGGCAGGACTGCAGAGCTTAGATCTGATCCTTTGGTTGTGGGATCCTTTAGCTCTGTCGATCATTTGCTGCTCTTGCTGTTTGGCATGCAAGTAGTCCTGTTTGGTGGCTTCACCAGGTTGATACATCATCTACAGGTATGCCTTCAGGTATCTTCAGCAGCCTGTTGCTGCTCCTGCCATGCCCTCCTGCACTCTCCATTGAACCAGTGTTAATCTTTTGGCTTGATGGTAACAGTTGAGTGGGGGATATGCCGGGCCATGAGGTTACAGATTGTGCTGGAGTACAATTCTGCTGCTGTTGATGGCCCACAGCGCCTCATGGATGCCCAGTCTTGAGTTGCTAGATCTGTGTGAAGTCTGTCCCATTTAGCATGGTGATAGTGCCACACAACACGATGGAGGTTATTCTCAATGTGAAGGCAGGACTTCGTCTCCACAAGGACTGTGTGATGGTCACTCTTATCGATACTGTCATGGACAGATGTAACTGCAGCTGGCAGATTAGTAAGGATGAGGTCAATTATGTTTTTCCCTCTTGTTGGTTCCCTCACCACCCACCACGGACCCATGTTTTAAGCTGAAGTCATAAGACTTTGTGGGGTCTCGGGGTCAATGTTGAAGACTCCTAGAGCAACACCCTTCCAACTGTATACCACAGTGCCGCAACCTCTGGTGGGTCTGTCTTGCCGGTGGGACAGGACATATCCGGGGATGGTGACGGTGGTGTCTGGGACATTGTCTACAAAGTATAATTCTGTGAGTATGACTATGTCAGGCTGTTTCTTGACTAGTCTGTGAGCCAGCTCTCCCAATTTTGGCACTAACCCCCACGTGTTAGTGAGGAGGGCTTTGCAGGGTCGACAGGGCTGTTTCTGCCATTCTCTTTTTCAGTGCCTTGGTCGATGCCAAGTGATCTATCCCGTTTCATTTCTTTGAGATTTTGTAGCAATTGGTAGAACTGAGTAGCTTGCTAAGCTATTTCAGAGGGCAATTGAGAGTCAACCACATTGCTGTGGATCTGGAGTCACATGTAGGCCAGACCAGGTGAGGGTGGCAGATTTCCTTCCCTGAAGGACATTAGTGATCCAGATGGGCTTTTCCGACAATCGGCAATGATTTCATGGTGAACAGTACATTCTTAATTCCAGACTAATTTTTATTAATTAAATTCAAATTCCACCATCTGCTGTTTCAGAGATAGTAGGAACTGCAGATGCTGGAGAATCTGAGATAACAAGGTGTCGAGCTGGATGAGCGCAGTAGGCCAAGCAGCATCAGACGAGCAGGAAGGCTGACGTTTCGGGCCTAGACCCTTCCCGAAATGTCAGCCTTCCTGCTCCTCTGATGCTGCTTGGCCTGCTGTGTTCATCCAGCTCTACACCTTGTTATCTCCACCATCTGCTGTGGTGAGATTCAAAACCAGGTCCCCAAAACATGAGCTGTGTTTCTGGATTAATAGTCTAGTGGTAATACCACTAGGCCATCTCCTACCCCTATCTGGCTGATGCTAGGTGAGTGGGCACTGAATGAGCAGCCTTGGTATAATCTCTGAGTTGCAGCCTGGCCTAATGCATCCATTGGGTGCCTGTCCCTCTGCAGAAAGTGTCCTGGCAGCACCATTCCAATGAGAGGTGTTGGTACAATCCAAAGTGCACCCTGGTTTTGCAGAAATGGGCCGCGTGTAGATCAGAGATGTGCAATGATGGTGTAGAGAGGCCGATACTTATCAGATGCCAATATTGGGGATAAGGGCTGCATGCGGTCACTGCCACTGGAGTGTCCCCAGATATGTTGGTGCTGGGTATCCAAGGTGAATTCTGGATGGGCAACGGGAGCTGGAGTCACCACGTACCTGCTGTAACTTTCATGTCAGGAATTCTCTGCACCTACTTTCTGTTTGGCAAGTGGTAGAATGGGAACCTGAATATTAATTTGTGGGTGGTGCATGGTGGCTCAGTGGTTAACATTGCTGCCTCACAGCATCAGACACCCTGGTGTGATTTTACCCTCGGGCAACTATCTGTGTGGAGTTTGCACATTCTCCCTGTGTCTGCATGAATTTCCTCTGGGTGCTCCAATTTCCTCCCACAGTCCAAAGTTGTGCAGGTTAGGTGGATTGGCCATGCTAAATTGCCTATAGTGTCCAGGGATGTGCAGGCTCGGTGGATTAACCATGGGAAATGCAGGGCTATAGGGATAGGGTAGGGGAGTGGTCCAGGTGTGATGCTCTTTGGAGGGCTGGTGTGGACACAATGGGCCAAATGGCCTGCTTCCACACTGTAGGGATTCTGTGAATAAGGCAAGCTTGAGTATTAATAATGAGTGTAATACTGAATGATAATCCCCTTTAATCGCCCTTTGCCACTCATTAGCACAAATCTCATGTCGATATTGAGGACTTAGTTGGAAAATATGTCTTGTTGTTCCAACATTGACAAAGCCCTCACTCAATGTTTCACGCAATCACCCACTGTCAATGGCCATGTCTTCCATCGCCTGGGAACATTCCACCAACCTAATTGTTCTTTGTGATTCCCAGACTGTCACCTCCATTATTTAGCACGGAGTTTCTTTCCCTATCCTGATCAATTTGCAGTAACAGTCCTAATGATGCTTTTGCTTCTTTGAAGTTGAATTCCCTTGATCTGTTCTAGCAATATAATTTAAAGAGAAAATCCAAATAGATTTTGTTCAATTCTGTTAAGCCAGTTACATGTCTTTTTTTGATTACCTCTTGAGCAGTAGTGTAGCTTTACTTAAATTGCAATAATCCTGCTTCTGAGTGAAAAAATGTGGACAGCTCCTGAAAATGAAAATTCCGGTTTTAAATTCTGGATTAACATCCAATAAGATACTTTTGCCTGCCCTTCACTGTGTATCTTAGATCCCAGGGAAACTGCTTCCAGAATAAAACTAACCAACCTATCAACTGATATAAAGATGTGTTTGGTCATGGATAAAGCATTCAAATTGTGATCTGTCACTCTGTTAATCAGCCTGAAAAGCTTACACTACTTCACATTATTCTCCAAGGTAAGACTGAGAAAATATAAAGTCAACAACATTGTAACGACAAATGATTTTCCTTTATATAATGGTCTCCTCGGACAACGTCTTCCCTTATGTAATTTAAAGTTGTCAGAAATATATGTAAAACTTTATCTAAGACCACAGGTCTGGATTTCCCAGGTAAATATCCTTCGTACTTTGATTGTAACATGAAACATCGTACATCATTGCTCCTTCAGGCTCCCTCGATGAATGCACTACATTGTCCCAAAAGATACTCAATGTACAACTACAGAGAATTCTCTAAGATTTTTTGATATATGCTGATAAAGTGCATCTGACAGATATTTAATTCACCTGCCTCTTAAATGTGCAATTGTCATTTTTTTAAATACTTGAGTAATAATAACAACATAATTAAACGCAGTTGTACTGTAGGAAACATTGTCAGAAAATGTTATTGCTCTGGGAGCAATTGAGACCTTTCTTCATGAGTCAAAATCAACTGTTTGACAGCAGAGTTTGATACAAGCTTAGTTTAACTGAGCTGAACCAAGTTCACACTCCTGTTTTAGACAAGATGGCAACGTTCTGTTTAGGGCAGCACCCAGGCCTGACATGGAGACAATACATAAAAATGAGGTAGATCAAATATAACCGACTCCAACAAAGGATGGGTAGGATTAATACAAAGTAATATATGTGGAAAAGTTATTAGTGAAAGGATTAAAAGGGAATTACATTCAATATTTTCCAGGAGACATTAAACCATCTGTTCTCTCAACTGAATGTAAAAGATCCAACAGCATTATCTCTAAGCGAAGTGGAATTAACTTGAATCATGGAGCAATGACAAAGAGGGAGCTGATCGTATGGGGTCAGATTCATCTTGAACTGTGCTGGCTCCAGTATTCCAGTGAATTGGGCCACGGTCGGGGCTTTAAAATAAATAATTATTTTTATTCGTTCATGCAATGTGGGCATTACTGGCTGGTCTAACATTTATTGCCCATTCCTAACTGACCTAGAGAAACTAGTGGTGAGCTGCCTTCATGAAGCACTGCAGTCCATTTGCTGTAGGTAGAGTCATACTGCTGTTTGGGAGGGAATTCCAGGATTTTGACCCAGGGACACTGAAGTAATGGTGATACTTTTCCAACTCAGGATGGGTGAGTGGCTTCGAGGGGAACTTACAGTTCGTGCTGTTCTCATGTGTCTGTTGCCTGATCCTTCTAGATGGAAGTGGTCATGGATTGGGAAGATGCTGTCTACGGATCTTCACATATTTCTGCAGTGCATCTTGTAGATAGTGCACACTACTGCTCCTGAATACTGATGGTGGAGTGTCTGAATGTTAGTGGATGTGGTGCCATTCAAGTGGCTGATTTATCCTGGATGGTGCTAAGCTTCTTGATTGTTGTTGGATCTGCATTCATGCAGGTAATTAGGGAATAATGTAAGAAGAGGTGTGCAGTATGAAAGAGAAATAATGAGATATTAGAGCAGGATAAGTAACCTGAGTAACAATAACCACAATGTGGCAGGATGGGACAAAGAACATAAACCTAAAAGTTCACCAATAAATAAGGCCGTAGGTTGTAAAATAGCAAAATGACAAAGTAAAAGGCTGTGTCTGAATGTGGGCAGCATTCACTGCAACATTAATGAATTGTTAGCACAGATAGAAATAAATATATATTTTCTAATCATTATCTCAGACATAGGAAGCAGAAGTTCCTCTGGGTATTAGACACAGTAGCATTGACAGAAATGTAACTCAAGCCAGGACTGGATACGATTTCAGATTGTAGGTTTATTTAGTAGAAACAGGGTGGGTAAAATAGGAGGAGGTGTAGCAGTTTTGGTTAAAGATAATATCGTAGCGCTTGAATATGATGTAGTTCCTGAATTAGAATCTATATGAATGGAGGTGAGAGACAGGAACCAGGTTGGGGCCTTGTTTATTATAGATCTCCAAATAGTGAGGCCGAAGTAGAAGAGATCATTTCTAGGCAGACTATGAAAACCAGCAGGGCAAGTAGGATTGTGATAATTGGTGATTTCAATTACCTTCGGGTAGACTGGGGAAAATGGAGAGTGTGGGACATGGAAGGGGAGAAGTTCCTGCAATGTGTGCAGAAGAACTTTCTGGAGCATTACATTTTCAGTCCTACTGGGGAAGAAGCTGTGCTGGATCTGGTCTGAGGAAACGAGGCAAACAAAGTGGAGAATGCCAGATTGGGGGAGCATTTCAGAAATAACAATCATAACATAATAAGTTCAATATTAAGTTGGAAAAGGATGAAAATCAGTCAAAGACCAAGATCCCAGACTGGGAAAGGGCAGATTTTAGAGTGCTAAAAGTTGAACTGGAACAGGTTGATTAGAAATGCATTTTGATGGATAAAAATAGATGAAAAATGGGAGAATTTTAAAAGAGAGTTTAATAGGATGCAAGTCAGGTACATACCCATGAGAAATGAATACAGGTATCCAAAGATATCCTGAATGAGATAAGATATTGACAAGAAAATAACATAGAACATAGAACATAGAACATTACAGCGCAGTACAGGCCCTTCGGCCCTTGATGTTGCGCTGACCTGTGAAACCAATCTGAAGCCCATCTAACCTACACTATTCCATTATCATCCATATGATTATCCAATGACCATTTAAATGCCCTTAAAGTTGGCGAGTCTACTACTGTTGCAGGCAGGACATTCCACACCCTTACTACTCTCTGAGTAAAGAACCTACCTCTGACATCTGTCCTATATCTATCACCCCTCAAATTAAAGCTATGTCCCCTCGTGCGAGCCATCACTATCTGAGGAAAAAGGCTCTCACTGTCCACCCTATCTAATCCTCTGATCATCTTGTATGTCTCTATTAAGTCACCTCTTAACCTTCTTCTCTCTAATGAAAACAGCCTCAAGTCCCTCAGCCTTTCCTCATAAGACCGTCCCTCCATACCAGGCAACATCCTGGTAAATCTCCTCTGCACCCTTTCCAATGCTTCCACATCCTTCCTATAATGCGGCGAACAGAACTGTACGCAATACTCCAAGTGCGGCCGCACCAGAGTTTTGTACAGCTGCAACATGACCTCATGGCTCTGAAACTCAATCCCTCTACCAATAAAACCTAACACACCGTACGCCTTCTTAACAACCCTATCAACCTGGGTGGCAACTTTCAGTGATCTATGCACATGGACACCGAGATCTCTCTGCTCATCCACACTACCAAGAATCTTACCATCAGCCCAGTACTCTGTATTCCTGTTACTCCATCCAAAGTGAATCACCTCACACTTTTCCGCATTAAACTTCATTTACCACTTCTCAACCCAGGTCTGCAGCTTATCTATGTCCCTCTGTAACCTGCAACATCCTTCCGCACTATCCACAACTCCACCGACTTTAGTGTCATCCGCAAATTTACTAACCCATCCTTCTACGCCCTCATCCAGGTCATTTATAAAAATGACAAGCAGCAGTGGCCCCAAAACAGATCCTTGAGGTACACCACTAGTAACTGAACTTCAGGATGAACATTTCCCATCAACCACCACCCTCTGTCTTCTTACAGTTAACCAATTTCTGATCCAAACCGCTAATTCACCCTCAATCCCATGCCTCCGTACTTTCTGCAATAGCCTACCATGGGGAGCCTTATCAAATGCTTTACTGAAATCCATATACACCACATCAACCGCTTTACCCTCATCCACCTGTTTGGGCACCTTCTCAAAGAACTCAATAAGGTTTGTGAGGCACAACCTACCCTTCACAAAACCATGTTGACTATTCCTAATCAAATTATTCCTTTCTAGATGATTATAAATCCTATCTCTTATAATCCTTTCTAACACTTTACCCACAACCGAAGTAAGGCTCACTGGTCTATAATTACCAGGGTTGTCTCTACTCCCCTTCTTGAACAAGGGGACAAAATTTGCTATCCTCCAGTCTTCTGGCACTATTCCTGTAGACAATGACGACATAAAAATCAAAGCCAAAGGCTCTGCAATCTCCTCCCTAGCTTCCCAGAGAATCCTAGGATAAATCCCATCCGGCCCAGGGGACTTATCTATTTTCACACTTTCCAGAATTGCTAACACCTCCTCCTTATGAACCTCAATCCTGTCTAGTCTAATAGCCTGTATCTCAGTATTCTCCTCGACAACATTGTCTTTCTCCTGTGTGATGAAAAATATTCATTTAGCCTCTCCTATCTCTTCGGACTCCACGCACAACTTCCCACTTCTGTCCTTGACTGGGCCTAATCTTACTCGAGTCATTCTTTTATTCCTGACATACCTATAGAAAGCTTTAGGGTTTTCCTTGATCCTACCTGCTAAAGACTTCTCATGTCCCCTCCTGGCTCTTCTTAGCTCTCTCTTTAGGTCCTTCCTGGCTAACTTGTAACTCTCAAACGCCCTAACTGAGCCTTCACTCCTCATCTCTACATATGCCTCCTTCTTCCTCTTCACAAGAAATTCAACTTCTTCAGTAAACCACGATTCCCTCACTCGACCACTTCCTCCCTGCCTGACACGTACATACTTATCAAGGACACGCAGTAAGGAAGAAAAAGGGGGTATATGATGCATACCAAAATAATACTAGCAAGAGAAGTCAGGAAAAGTATCTCAACTGCAGGAGAGAGGATAAGGCTAGAATGAGAAAGGCTAAGAGGAAACATGAGAAAATGATGGCAAGCTGCACTGAAATTAATTTGAAAATGTTCTTCAAACGTATTAATCGTAAAAGATTAGCCATGGATAGAGTTGAGCCCATTAGGAACAAGAGGGTAACCTGCTCATTGAAGCAACGGGTATGGCAGAGGTATTGAATAAATACTTTGCTTTTGTCTCCACCAAATTGGACAATAGTGACAATGACCCAGACGAGCAACTGAGCAATGTTCGTGATGGATAAAGAAGAGGCAATAAAAAGGCTGGCAGCATTAGTCCCAGGGGACTGGAGGATTGCAAATGTGACTCCATTGTTGAAGAAAGAGGCAAAGGATAACCCAGGAAACAACAGACCCTTCAGCTTGATATCTGACAGAGGCCATAATATGGGCTAAGATAAATATGCACTTAAGAGAAAATTAAGTTGATACAAAACAGTCAACATGGCTTTGTCAAGGCAAGTTCATGACTGACAAATCTAATTCCTTTTGTGACATTTTAATGCAGGCAGTGGATGAGGGTAGTGCTGTGGATATTGTATATTTGGACTTTCAGAAAGCATTTGATACAGTGCCACATGGCAGGTTGGTTAGTAAATTAGAAATATTTGGTATTTTTGGGCTCATGGTAGCATGGATTAGAAGTCGGGGGTCTAAAAGATAGGAAACAGAGGGCACTTATAGATGGGCATAGATAGTTGTAGAAACAAGTTGAAAGTGGCATTCCCCAGGGATCAGTGTTGGGATTGTTGCTTTTTCTGATTTATATAAATGATTTAGAATTGGATGTTAATGGGAAAAAGTCTCTAAATTTGCAAATGATACTAAACAAGGGAGAATAATGAATGGTGAGGATAATGCTAAACAACTGTAGAAGGACATTGGTAAGACACCTGGCAGATGAATTGCAATGCAGAAAAATGTGAAATAATGCATTTTGCTATAAGAACCATAGAGAGACAACACAGGCTTGGTGGTACAACTTTGAGCGGAGTGTAGGAGCAGATGGACCTCAGGGTTCACCTGCATGATTTTATGAAGGTGGTCAGGCAAGTTGAAACATTTGTTAAGAAGTTTTATATGTTTGGATTTATAAATAGAGGCATAGAGTATAAAACAAGGAAGCTATGCCACATCTCTACAAATAGTACGTCAGACCACATTTGGAGTATTGTATTCAGTTCTGAGCACCTTATTTAAGGAAAGCTGTTAAAACCCTTGAGAAAGTGTAAAGAATGGCACCAGGAGTGAGGGATTTTAGATGCAAAGAACTTGGGCTTATATTCCTTGGAGCAAAAAAGATTAAGAAGTGACCTTATTGAGGAGTTTAAAATTATGAACAATTTTGACCGAGTACAGAGGATTTTCTGTTTCTACTAGTTGACATTAGTATAGGAGTGAGAGACATAGAACCAATTTGGGTGAAGATATGAAACAAGAAAAGTAGTGAGTAGTTTATAGGCCTTCTAAGAAAAATATACACAATGAAAAGAAACGAGACAGGCGAGAAATGCACCACAATTAATGTGGCCAACTTTAAATATAGTATGGGAAATTCAGATTGGCAAAGGTAACCTGGAAAATGAGCTCATAATGTTTATTAGGCACAGTTTCTCCAAGCAGTATAATTTGGAACAAACCAGGAAGCAAGCTATTCTAGATATGATAACATAAGGACTAGAAGCAGGAGTAAGCAAGTCAGCTGCCCGAGCCTGATTCGCCATTTGATATGATCATGGCCTCAACTCCACATTCGTGCTTACTTTCCGTGACTCTTGAACCCATTACTAATTAAAAATCTGTTTATCTCCTCCATAAATTTGCTCAATGTTCCAGCATCCACCATATGCTGGAGAAGTGATTTCCACGGATTTACGACCCTTTGAGAGAAGTAATTTCTCTTCATCTCTAAATTAAATCTGCTACCCCTTATCCCAAAACTATGATCTTGGACCATTGAAGGCATTCGAAGCTGAGATGGATAGGGTTTATTCCTTTAGGTAAGTGAGCTAAGGAACATAGCGTGCAGACAGGAAAATAGAGCTCAGACCACAACTAAGATTAGCCATAGTCTTATTGAGTGGTAAATTAGGCACAAACTGCCAAAAAATCTACTTCTTTTCATGAGTCCTAGGTAACTACGGACGTCCTGATCAATATTTACCCCTCTTAATCAACATTTTGGTGGCCCTGTGATAATTTATATAACTTGTAATCCTCAGGCTTACTATACTATCCTTTGGCACATTATAAGCCTCTTTGCAAAATTTAATTCGAGCCTTGAGTTCCTTAATAAGTCCTGGCCGGATCTTTCATGCTGAACTTTTTTTTCTCACAGGAATCTCTTGCTGTTGAACTTTTCGAACTGTATCATTTAATGTTAAGCATTGTTTATCTATTGTATTTTTTTTCTTTACTTATTATAGTATTATATGGATATCCAACACAGAAAAAAGCACTTTGGTCCATCGCGTCTGGACTGATTAAAAACAATCACCTACCTATTCTACTCACATTTTCCAGTACTTCGCCTGTAGTCATGTATGGCTTGGCATCTAAATACTGCTTAAATGTTATGAGGGTTTCTTCTTGTGCCATCTTTATAGATAGTGAATTCCAGGTTTCCACCAGCCTCTGGATGAAAACATTTTTCCTCACAGCTCCGCTGAACTTTCTAGCCTTACTTTAAATCTACTCTCCCTGAGCATTAATTCCCGCATCAAAGGGAAAATTATCTTCCTATATACCCTATTTATGTCCTTCATAATTGCATACATCTCAATCATGTTCCCTTTCAATCTCTACTACTTTAAGGAAACAATCTCAGTCTACTCATTCTCTCTTCAAAACCAAAACGCTCCATCCTAGACAACATTCTCATAAATCTCCTCTGCCAATTGTTCAGTAGACTTCAGCCAGTTTTCCCCTCATTCCTAGCAAATTAGCTTTGTTTACATTTTAAGATTCTCATTTAGAATTGTAATATGTCACTTTCAATCTTAATATTATGATCATTTTAATCTGCACTTTTTAACGCTAAGATTACCATAGTAGATCTGAAATTAATTTCAAAATGTATTGTTCCAGCTGTGTAAACATTTTATCAATTCAATTTCCGTACCACATATTCCAAGGTGCAATATATATTTAAAATACCTTTATTGTGATGCAGCTATTGTAACAAGCTTCAATATTTTTTGCTTAATGCTCTGTCCAATGGATAACAGCTATTTGTATCCTGTAAACTATTCCCCTTGGAGTTTTATCACCTTTAGGATTCTTAATCTCCACCTGTTGTAATTGTATTTGATTAGTCCAAAGTCAGGATCCTTTCTCTGTATTGTTCATTATTTTTAAAAGAAAAAGATAAATCAGTACTATTTTCTACTTAAAAAGCCATAAAAATAGTAGACTTAATACTTCAGACATGATCCTTTATATAACTAATGTACATGCTAAGTCTGATGAATGGGCTGCATAGTACCATACATAGAAAGATAGAGCGTAGAAGGGATCCACGTAGTCCACCTTTTCTACTCCAGCCCTTTGGAAAAGCTAACATATTAGTTAAACTCAACAGCTTTCTTCTTGAAGACTTACGATTTGGTTTTATTCCCTTGCCAAGCATATTTCCAATATCCTTTTGAAAGTTGTTATTGAATCCATATCTGCACCACTTTCAGGCAATCCACATAATTCTCATCAAGTTCACTGATTGAAGACCTTCACAGAAAATAGACAAAGTAATGGAATTGAATTCTGATAATCTCAGAATATCAAGCTATGACAATGCTTCATCCTTTCTTACTGCTTCTTCAACATTAGGTGTTCACACACAGCAATGCTAATTTATTGGGTTAACATTTTCATCCTGAAGCACAGATGAAATGCCAGTTTCTCATTACAAGATATTTCAATGTCTTATATAAAACAGAATTGATACAGTGTACTTGGGAAATAACTGTGGCATATTGTTTCTGCTTGACTGGGATGTATTTTATAATTTCCCTAATAATCGTCTCACCGAGCACAAGGGGACATATTTCTGGGCAGAAGGAAGCTGCCACCATTCCCCTCTCCTTGACTTGTTTTAAGGACCTGTTTTAGATTACAATGATAGATGAAGAATCACTAGTGAGTATTAACAAGGAGAAGCTTTGGCTTTAACAAGATGAAGTTCATCACATGATAGCAATAAGGTACAAGTTAAGTTAGCTACCTAGACATTGTTACTAAAAATGTATAGAAGAGTAAATGACCTATGCTCCCCCTTCGTTATTCAGAGCTTATTCTAGCAGATTCTCCACCCAAAACTGCATGACATCAACATATGGATGAGGCTTAATTCAGTCTCTAAAATTATCCCTTTCAGAATGTGGCTTTGTGCAATATCTCCCCCTGAGCTTTTCTCTCCACAGTTAAGATTTGTACATTGTGTAGCCAATTACATTTACCAAGACCCATCTCAATCTAAGACTCTGAATTTATAAAGTCAATCAGTCCAGATGTTTCACAATTCTTTCAGAATGTATTCTTATCAGATTTGGGAGATTGGGTCTTTAGCTTCAGGATTGTTGGGTGGAATTTTATAAGGGTCTGAGTAATCTGAGATATGTGAAATGGTTGACAGAATCAAGAAAGAGATCTGGCAAGGCCCATCTTGAAGTCGATATCATCTCTCTCCATCTTTTATCCTTTTCACAAGAGGCGTAGTGAGATGCTTATCAAGCAGTGTTGGGATGCCAACCGACAGGGATCAATGTTTGTTAGATCCCTGGAAATGCCACAATGTACCTCATTAACTTTCAGCCTCCCATCTTACCAAACTCAATAAATAAGCTAAACAATGGGAAAACTTGACAAGGAAACCAGGGCAGACTCCATGCTGAACACTGAACATTGCATCTTGGGGCACAAACTGTTGGTAGTGACTGCATATATCCTTTGTCTATGGTCACTGGCATCTGACACCTGCCAATCCTTCTGTTACGCTGACAGACTGCTTAGGAATCATAGAATCATAGAACCCCTACAGTGTGGAAACAGGCCATTTGGCCCAACAAGTCCATACTGACCCTCACAGCATCCCACCCAGACCCATCCCCCTCATCCCTGAACACTACAGGCAATTTAGCATGGCCAATCCACCTAACCTGCATATCTTTGGTCTGTGGGAGGAAACCAGGGCACCCAGAGGAAACACACACAGACACAGGGAGAATGTGCAAACTCGCCCGAGGGTGGAATAGAACCCGGGTCCCTGTGCTGTGAGGCAGCAATGCTAACCACTGAGCCACTGTGCTGCCCCAAAGCACAGGCTTGAATTGCTACTAGTATTGAGAAGGCTGCAGCAGGGACATTGCATGCAGGGAAAGGCACCCAGCTCAGAGTATAGACCAGGCTGTACATCAGGGCTACTTGTTTTCAATCTTAGCCCTTGCCTTCTCAGCACCTACCTATACCCTCACACCATCCATGCTTGCCTTGCTTTGTTATGCCTTAATGTATACCAAGATATCAACCTAACACCTATATCATATATCAGCTGCCTGTACATGGAACCAAATGGCCATTTCAGAAACTGGTGGAAGCTAGTCATCAGTAAAGTCAAGGGGGCGCTGCAGTCACTCAGGGTGTCCCAATACAATAAGCGATGGCAACAATCTGCACATAGTCAGGAGCTTCGACACAGTCAGTTATCCACTTCAGATGCTCACAGTCAGGAGAACTGTCCCAGTACAGTCAAAGGAGTGTCTAGTGCTACAAACACAGTGGTCAGGTGTCTGGTCAGTCGTGTCTAGGGGTTGTTCATCAAAGATAGCCAGAGGTCTGGTGCAATCACAGTTCTGGTTGACTGTCTGTTGAGCTTTCAAAAGTGCTCAAGGGGGGCACCTGTAGAGGCAAGAGAGAGATCGATGACAGAAGGAATGAGGGAAATCAAGGCTATGGGGGAAAGCAGAGACCTTTGTAAAAGTGGGGATAAGGATAGCGACAGGGAAAAACTCAACCTGAATGGGGGAATGCAGAACAGCATTGGAGGGCATGATAGATTACAAGACCTAGGAAGAAATAGTGTGTAGTGAACAGTGAATAGACTGCAATCACCAGGGAGAGTGTAAAGCAGTAGAGTAGGCATCATCAAGGTGTAATACAGGGTTCAAGGACAGGTCGGACAATTGTAGGCAAAGTTGTGGGTGGTGGGTCAATGTGGTAGGTCTCCATATTGGGGAATGAGTGGAAATGGGCTGTCAGGGTAATGTGAATGAAAAAAAAAGTCATGTAGGTTTTGGGGGTGGACAATTTCCAATGTAAGCTGTGTTCCCTGCTATTACTTTCCTTTCTGGAGATGCAAAGTGCTACTAGAAAATGGCACCCAGGCTGGATGCATTAAGTGTCAACTTGATGGATGAAAGTACAGGATCCATGTTTGCTGAACACTACTGCAGAGTAGGACCAAAAGTGTGAAGTAGCCTTTTGCAAGTGCAGCTGCATTGGATTTGCAATCGTTACATCGCTCATTTGCTATATATGGAGAATGAAGATAATTAAGGATAAGATGCTGATCAAATCCATTGCCACACGTCATTGGCGCTTGCAAATTAAACCTGGACATAACAATAGTGTTAAAGTTATCAGCAATAAAGGTGTGAAAGGCAAATACTGGCTAAAGAGGAACTACTATTTGGATAACTTCCAAGGGTCCTGTATGAGCCACATAACGTCAAGTCCTCAAGTGGGTGGACCAGGACAGATTATTGATGATTATCACTCCTAGGAACTTGATGCTCTCGACCATCTCCACCTCAGCACCATTGATGCAGAAAGGGGTGTGCCCTCCATTCTGCTGACATTGATGGAGAGATTGTTATCTTTACACCACGCCGCTAAACTCTCTATCTCTTTCCTGTATTCTGGTTCGTCGTTGTTTCAGAACTGACCTTTAATGGTGGTATCACAGCAAACTTGTAAATGGAGTTGGGGTGGAATTTGGCCACACAGTTGTGCGTGTATAAGGAGTATTGTAGGTTGTGAGTACATAGCCTCACAGGGCATCAGTGTTGATGATTATGGTGAAGGAGGTGTTGTCACCTGTTCTTATTGATTGAGGTCTATGGGTCAGGAAGTCAAGGACCCAGTTACTGAGGAGGGAACTGAGACATAGGTCTCAGAGCTTAGAGATGAGTTTTTTTGGAATTATGGTGATTTAGAATGCATGACGAAGAGATCCCATGAAGTCAGAGCTGCAGTCAATAAGTAGGAGCCTGATGTAGATATCCTTATTGTCCAGATGTTCCAGGGATGAGTGTAGGGCCAGGGAGAGCTTGTTCTGCTGGTAGGCAAATTGCAAAGGATCAAGGCAATTTGGTAGGCTGGAGTTGATGTAAGCCTTGACTAATTTCTTGAAGCACTTCATAATTGGGGAAGTCAGATCCACTGGGTGGTCGTGAGCGTCATGTTGGATGACTCTTCATCGACACGATGGTCAAAAAAACATAACAAAGTCTCCACTACCTCAGGAGGCTAAGGAAATTTGGCATGTCCACAGGGACTCTTACCAATTTTTTATAGATGTACCATAGAAAACATCCTATCTGGATGCATTACAGCTTGGTATGGCAACTGCTTTTCTCAAGACCGTGAGAAACTACAGAGAGTCATGAACACTGCCCTGTTCATCACGCAAACCAGGCTTCCATCCATTGAATCCATGTATAATTCCCACTGCCTTGGGAAAACAACCAACATAATCAAAGACCCCTCTCACTCTGGTTATACTCTCTTTCACTCTCTTCCGTTGGGCAGAAGATATAAAAGTTTGAATATACGTCTGAACAGATTCAAGAACAACTTCTTCACTACTGCTATCAGACTTTTGAATATACCTCTCAAATGTTAATTCTGATCTCTCTCTGTGTGGCTGTAACACTGTATTCTGCACTCTGTTCAGCTACCCTGATGCAATTTGTATGGTATGAACTGCCAGTATAGCATGCAAAACAACACTTTTCACTGTATCTCGGTACATGCGACAATAATAAACAAAATCAATCAATCAATCAATCAATCAATTAATCAATCAATCAATCAAGACCAGGAGCATGATTAGGCAGGTATAAAGGAAGAGGAGCTCCCAGCTTATGGAGAGGTCACGGCCACAGGGCCCTTCAGCAAATGTGGGTTGCACAGGAGGGCCAAAGTTTTCTGGCACCAAATTCATTTTCTGGAGTTGAGCAAGATGTGGTGCCAACATGGCTCCTTTAGCCCCAGGTCACTGTCACAGAGCTGCGCAGGATGCTGAAGCAGGGCCTGCGGACTACAGAAGTGGAAGACCATCCTCTCCTGTTCGTTGTGAAGGGCACTGCAGTGCTGAATTTCTATGAGACTGATTCTTTCCAGGAAACAACGAGAGACCATTATGGGTTCTCTTCATCATGCATCCGTAAATCCATTGGGATAGTGACCAATGCCATCTGCGTAAGATTGCACTGCTTCATTTCATTTCACCAAGACAAGGTCAGTGCTGCAGTTATACTGCTTGTACTTTTCACGTCTTTTCGTTCCATATCACCGGCACATACATCATTCTTAGTATTTGTTGCCTGGTCTGCTCTTTCTGTTGGCTTACAAAGAACAAAGAACAAAGAAAATTACAGCACAGGAACAAACCCTTCAGCCCTCCAAGCCTGCGCCGATCCAGATCCTCTATCTAAACTTGTTTCCTATTTTCCAAGGATCTGTATCCCTCTGCTCCCTGCCCATTCATGTATCTGCCTAGATACATCTTAAATGACACTATCGTGCCTGCCTCTACCACCTCCGCTGGCAACGCATTCCAGGCACCCACCACCCTCTGCATAAAGAACTTCGCTTGTCATGCATTTTATTAGTGCATCTATACATTATAAAGTGCATTGCCTTTGTTGGTCTCCTATGATAAATTGGTTGATAACCTCTCAAAAATTATCTGTGATTTTTCTTGGTTTTTACTTCTAGCATAATCTGGATAATTTTCTCTAGAGTCAAGTCTTCTTTGAACTGTAAAAATCTGACGACAAGTTATCAATAATTCCTACAACTATTTTTCTTTCATGAATTCTGGTTTTACGTTTCCATAATGATAGATCTCCATTAATATGTAGAGATCATTAATGAAATTATTGACCGATTCCCCTTTATGCTGAACTCTTCAATTAAATCTTTCACTTTCAAGAGTTTTGTTTGTTCTGAGATTAAAGTACTTGTCAAAATCTTGCAGAACTTCTTCAAAAATATTTGTACCTTCATTTTTTAACAATTTATATTGTTGTCAGCTATGTATGTCCTATTGAATACAATAGTATATTTACTTTTTCAGCTTGGTATTTAGTACTTAAGCTTTAATCAATCCTGTATCTTTTCACCAAGGTTTCCAATCATGTATTTGATTCGATCAATCTCTGATGTGAAATCTTGTTGATTGTACTCTTTCTCCTACTATGCTTTCATAATGTGATCATTTATTTTTTCTTACTGTAAAGTTTTTAAATTCTGCTATATCTTAGTGCTGCTGTAATCTCTTTTCCTGGTAGATTTTCAAGTTTATAAATAGCAATGTTGTTTATTTGCCTTGTCTTAAAGTTTTTAAACAATGCAGTATGGTATAAGATTTTAAACTCTATTAAATAGTGATTCTATCTATTTATTAAACACTATCGGTGATTTTCCCATGTTTATGCGGTCAAATTAGAGATTTCTCACTTTCTATGAGCAAAATTGAAGTTTTCTGCCTTCTCATGCAAATAATGGACAATTTCCTACCTTTCGCAGCCTACTGCATGATGCATGGTCTTTTCTATACTTCACTGAAAAGAAAGTTTTGTACCTGTAGCCTTAATACATTCTTCCTGCCAAATTGATGGTTTAAGTCACAGATCTTCGACTCATATTATGGCAGCAAAAATATTCTAACTCTCTTCTTCTGTTAGACTCTACTTTCATTTTTAATTTGTCCTTTTTGTTTTATTTCTGTTTTGCAACTGTACAAGTTATGCAACCTCGGCAAAAATCACCCTTGATTTACCCCTGTAGCTGTGCCTTATAGTGTCTGATCACTATAAGGCAACTCTGACAATGAGCTGCAAATACTCCTTTAATTATTTGTAGCCTTCTCAACCTATTATCTATGCCGATAATTTAAAGTTTCTCCCCTGTCCAACACTGATTGTTTTAAAGTATTCACAGAGTTTCTATGAGTTTGCTTCCTAGCCAAACTTCTAACAGGGAATACTCCTACAGATCCTTGCTTCCCAATGGAATCTGTAACTGTTAAATGAGACTTATAAGACATTTCTAGCTCACACTGCTCCTTTTTGTGCCTCTTACCAGACCTAAAATAAAAACTTTAGTCTGGAATGCTATTTCTCCCTTGTTGGTCTTTCCCCAAGTTCCTGCGGACTGTTTGTTTATTCAGTTACTTGCATCTGCTGACTGGCTATATGTTTTGTTATTAAAACAGTAGAGTCTGTAAAGTTATAAACTTATTTGGTCTTCTGGAAATTTGTGATCCTTGAACAAGGATCTTTTTACTGTTGGACCTTGTAGTACTGAGCAAAAACAACCTGTGCTGATCACCATCACCATATTGCCATCAATCCTTTTTCCTTGATTGAATGTAAGGATATATTTCATAAAGAACACCACTAATAAGTCTTAACAAAATGCAGTTTATTATATGACAACAATTAGATACAAGTTACATTAGGTAGCTGGACATTTTTACCAAGACTATTGGGAGGCATAAATTACACATCTGTCTTATTCCATATTCAGAGCACTATGCTTGAGTTCCATGCCCAGGATGGTATATCATCATCAGATTAGTTGGAGCTTGAAGCAGTATCCAACATAAACCTCTAATCCTCTACAAGACAGAAGTTTGTGGAATTCCAAACGCAAGTTAGGCCTAGTTCAAATCAATTTTTGATGCATAAGTTTGATAGTCATATATTAGAAGCTAGTCCTACGCACCAAACGAGCCATGGCACAGGGTGAATTATCACTACTGGCATTTTGCACTGACTACTTAATTACAATAAGTTGAGGAAGCTATTAAACTTAAAATTGTTACTTTTGGGAGCAATGACATGAGCAAGGTATCTAAAATAGAACAGAATAACCTTTATTGTCGCACATATTCAATGGGTATAGTGAAAAGTTTCTACGTCGCCAATTACAGTACTGACTTAGATACAAACGTACCCAGGCACAGCCCTTTTAGTTGCAACATTTTAGACAATACAGAAATAAAATGTTCAGCATTACAGAAATAAATGTTCAGAACAGCTGGCACCTAGCAGCAGGCCCTGCCTCCACACCATGCCGGCAACACGCCACGCCGGGAGACCCCTAAAAGAGGAGGCTGCTGTAGGAGGCCGGAAGGGCGCTAGGCCACACTGGGAGGCTGCTGCGGGAGGCCCCAGTGCCAGGCCGGGAGGACACCACAACACACCGGGAGGTCACTGTGACAGGCCGGAGAACACCACAA
>NC_063339.1:20491618-20508188 GCF_021869965.1 Rhincodon typus
CCACAACACACCGGGAGGTCACTGTGACAGGCCGGAGAACACCACAACACACATGGAGGTCAATTTGCCAGGCTGGAGAACACCACAACACACCGGGAAGGCCCTGTGTCAGGCCAGGAGGACACCACAACACACCGGGAGGTCACTGTGCCAGGCCGGACAACACCACAATAAACCGGGAGGTCACTGTGCCAGGCTGGAGAACACCACAACACACTGGGAGGGCCCTGTGCCAGGCCAGGAGGACACCACAACACACCAGGATGTCACTGTGCCATGCCGGGAGAACACCACAACACACCGGGAGGGCCCTGTGCCAGGCTGGGAGGACACCACAACACACCGAGAGGGCCCTGTGCCAGTCCGGGAGAACACCACAACACACCGGGAGGGCGATGTGCCAGGCCGGAGGACACCACAACACACTGGGAGGACACTGTGCCAGGCCGGGAGGACACCATAACACACCGGGAGTGCCCTCTGCCAGGCCGGAAGGCCGCTGTGGGAGGCTGCTGCACCAGGCCGGGAATCATCACCAGAGGCCGGGAAGAATCGCTCATCAGAGGTTGGGAATTGTCACTTGCAGTAAGCCTAGAATCATAACCAGAGGCATATCTTTTGACAGTTTTATTTTCTTTAAAGAATCTCTTTTTTTAAGAAATGGCTTAATGAAATAAAGCAATATAGCTAGCATATGATTTATTTTGGTAAAACGTATTTCTACTGAATTAAAATTTACTTACTGCCAGAGGATACATTGACTCTATCATAAGAAATACTTATTTCTATATTAGACACACTTTTAATTCTACTTACAAACTCCACCAGCTTATCATTCTTAAATTATGCTGCAGAATATTTTTTAGGTTGTGTTTTCATGCTGCGTGATTGTGCTGGTTCATTAAAGTTTCAACATTCAGTGATATGCAAATGAGCTAGAGGGGAAAATTGAAATTTTATAAAAAACTGTAAGTTTGAGCACCAATCTTCACCCCATTTGTCATTTTTACTGAACATGAAAGCTATCTGCCAATGTACTGCCCAACAGTAAATGCTATCTATATTTGTTTTTAAGGCTGCACAATTGAACTGATACAAAACAGAAAATGTATGAAATGCTCAGCGAGTCTGACAGCATGTATGAGGAGGGAAGCCTCTTTGTGGATTTTGGGAAGAAGGTAGCAGAAGGTTGTGTGGTATTTTGGTCTGTAATTTGAGAAGGTGTGGAAGAAAGATCTCCAGAAGAGATGAAGGCAAGGACAATACTGGAAACAATGACTTGATGCTCGATATTGGGGTAATGATATGTTGGAGGAATGAAGAAGTTTTGGAGAGTTTGCATCTGCAAGATAGAGGTAGGTGTGTGCTACACAGCAAGAGCACCAACCTTGTTAGCAGATTTGGTAGCAATGTCAGTGTCAGTGTCAGACTGGCATGGTGGCTCAGTGGTTAGCACTGCTGCCTCGCAGCACCAGAGACCTGGGTTCAATTCCACCCTTGGGTGACTATCTGTGTGGAGTTTGCACATTCTCCCTGTGTCTGCATGGGTTTCCTCCCACAGTCCAAAGATGTGCAGGGTAGTGGATTGGCCATGCTAAATTGCCCATGGATGTTTAGGTTAGGTGGGTTAGACATGGGGAAAAAATGCAGGGGTAGGGTAATGGGTCTGGGTTGTATGTTCTTTTGAGGGACAGTGTGAACATGTTGGGTGGAATGGCCTATTTCCACACTGTAGGAATTCTATGATTAGACCAGAGCGAATGGAATGTAGCAAGGGGAGACGAGTTAGAGGTAAGTGAGAAGACCAGAGAAATTGGGATGTCTGATGTCACCCCAAATCTCTATTCACACTTCAAATGTGAAAATTTGGCCCAGAGGGTAACTTGACAACTGCACCATTATCTTCAGGTCTCATGACTTCAGTAACTCACTAAGTTAAATAGCATTTTTATTGCTGGTCTTTATGGGATTTTAAAGGCTGATTGTTTTCCACTATTCCACAATTAGACGACATATTTTTAAGGTGAGATGACAAAGGCTCAAAAAGGGACACAAGGGGCAACTTTTTCACACAAGAGGATGGATCGTATGTGGAATGAACTGCCAGAGGAAGTGATAGATGCAGTTACAATTACAACGTTTTAAAGGTATTTGGATAGGTACATGAATAGGAAAAGTTCAGCAGGATATGGCCCAAACACATGGGAGTAGTTTAGCTTGGGAAATTCAGTCAGGATGGACGAGTTGGACCGAAGGCTCTGTTTCCCTGCTCTATGACTTTATGACTCTGTGACTCTGTAAATACTTTAAATCAAGTTTCTTGATTAATATTCTATCGTTATGTAAGATTTATTAAGAGGATTAATTTTCAGGATTATTAGAAAAATTGGGCATGGGACTAAACTGCGCTGGTACAGGTTTGTTGAGCTGAATAGTCTGCTTCTGTGCTGTAATGGTGTATGATTCAACTCATCTTTACCTCCCTCAATGCTCATCTCTCATGGCCTCAGGATCCACAACAATATAGCAAGCAACATGTTCCTGTTTGGAGATAGATAGCACTCAAATGTACTGGAAGGGTTGTTTGTAGGGTTAACAGAAGAGGCTGAGGTAGCCTGAGGAGAAATATGCTTTGGTGCTTTGGAATTTGATGAGGATCTTAGAAGTTACCAACACTGCAGCACAGCTTGACAGTTCTATCTGAATCCTTTTCACTGGAAATAGTTTTCAATATTCTCCTCCTTTGTTTTTACTTACCCACAGAGCAACATTTTAATCTGAAAGCACAGCTGTGCATAATTATTGTCTGTGAAACATTTACCTGAGGGATTTCAGAATTTAATCCCAGTTTGTTTTTTTGTTGAAAAAAAATAAAGCTTAGGCAATTATTCTGAAGCATGATGAAAAGCAGCGAGATATTTGACTAGCTAAAATAATCAAATACTTGTTTGCAGATTTGAAATAACTATGCAAGAGGAATGTTCAGAATGTAGGAAATGTTAACTATGCTTGTCATCAGCATACTTTACAAAGGGGCTGACACAAGTGTCCAATATTTAAGTGATTATCATGAGTCCTGGACTAGGAATGTGCAAACTCCGTGGAATATCTGGCAGTCAAGCCTCCAACCTGTCCTAGGACCTCACAATGTCAATGCAAGACCAGCATACTCAATTCCCAGTTTTCAAAACCAGCCCATCCGGAGGTACAGCAGAACAGACGCAAGTTTCTGAGCCTCTCATTGTGAGGGCTGAATTTTCCAAACACTGTGGAGAGAGACTAAAGGCTTGATAATATGACAAAGAAAGGCATCTTCCTGCCACCATGGACATGGGATCATACGCTGTATCCAACACTTAAATGTGCAATTGTGGGACTTTTCCAGCACTGGTTGTGATGGGAGGACCTTTTTCATGTGGGAGATCACCAAGTTATCACTGGCAAACCATCAGAAAGTTCCTGGTAGGGGGTTACTGTTTAATGGACATTCAATGGCTCCCACAGGGAAACCCCATGGCTGAAGCACCATTTGCTAACTTATCCTTTCCCTCCAATGGCTCTTTGATTGCCATGACCTGCTATCTGAACTGTCTTCCTGAAAGTAATCACCCATTTCTGACTGTATCCTCAGTCCTGCCAACCACTGGCATAGGATCAATTCCCATTTTGCCCTGGTTGGAAGGACTTGGTCGATTCTGAGAAAATGAAGACCCAAGCTTCAGGTGCCATGTTGACAAGCAGAAGTGCCAACTGGAAAAGGGTTTGGCCTAATTGAAATGGTTTGAATCTAATTAAACAGAAAATAATAAATTTGAATAATTGAAAGACTCCAACCATTGATAGCTGGTTTAGTTAAAATTATGGGTGGAATCCTTCCAGGGCCTGAAAGACATGAGCTATAGTGATTAGTCTGGCTGACATGAAATGTTGTGCAAACATTTTCTCGAAATTGGGAGTGACAAGTTGCATTTCTGACAAAGTTTGGGTGTTAAAATGAGATTCTTGCTGGGCAATGGCAAGATACCTATTAGGAGGGATTATTGCTAATCGTCAGCCTAATTAATTGCATATCTCACTTCAGTAATATACAGCCTCCTATCCTACCCACTCCTATGTGGAAACTATTGATAGGAACTCTCAACATGGAAATCTAACAGGTACCTGGCAATTACAGCTCAGCAATTGCTCCTCCACAAACCACCATGGGATGCTCGACATGTACCTCATGTCCACAAATCCTGGTACGCTATCACGTCACATCTCAGGTCCACTTGCACAACTCTGTGACACTTCAATGCTGCTAGCTGGAGGGAGCTAGCAATTATCATTGCAATGCTGCTACGAGGACACTTTGTGCTCAGGGACAGGCACTCAGCTCAAGAATGGGACCAGCCTCCATCTCAGGGCTGCACACTTGTCTTCTAAGTGCACATTCATTTAGCACTTACTTGGATGGTCACAGCATCTCTGCCTTGCTTTACCTTTTTGCATCTTGCCTCCTCAGCCAGAGCTTAAAAGCTCATAGGACTGCTGTATTGCCTTACTGTTTAGCGCTAATATGAGCCAGGAAGCTTGTCGTGGTTGCTAGCAATCAGCAGTCAAGCAGGTGGACAGGTTGTTTTGCAGCATGTTGCCACATCACATGTGCACCATGTACCAGCTGCCTAATGCACTGCATGTGCTTCAAGCAAAAGGCCATGTCTTAGGTCACTGATGGGGGTATTAGTCAGTCAGGGTGGGGTTCCCTGGCACAGCAAGGGAACCTCACCTTAATTTACTTGGGGAAATTTCTGGTGCTGCTCAGAGACTGCCTGGTATTTCTGACAATTAAATGGGCTCAATTTCCATGGTCCCTGCCTCAACAGGCAACATAAAATAGAGCTCATAGACCCCATTTATCCTTTCAGGTCACTTTGATGTCATTATGCAGATAACAGCAGGGGATATCACTTAGCGTCAGGGTCAATATTTATCTCTCAATTTAATGTCATTAAAACAGAGCTTGATGATTCATTACACTGCTTAGATGTTCTTAACTGAGTCTCCAGTAATGTGAGCGCCAAGTCTAGGCCAACACTCCAATCCGTCACTGAGAGAGTGCTGTTCTGTCTTAAAAGTATCATCTTTTGGATATGATAGTAAGTCAAGGTGCTTTCTGCCCTCTCAAGTGGACATAAAATATCCAATGGCTCTATTATAAAGAGAGCAGGGAATTATCATCAGTGTCCTGGCTAATCTTAATCTGCAACCAACATCATTTAAACCATATATCTGGTCATTATCTTGTTGCTGTTTGAAGGATTTTGTTGTGCCTAAATTGGGTGCCACATTTCCTACGTTTCAACCAAGACTAGATATTTCGGAAGTTGCTACTTAAATGCAAATTCTTTCTGTTGGCAGTTTGTATGACCTTGCTTGTTTCACATCAGTGGCTGTTCTCCCAATTTTATAACAGTTAATTACATATCATTCCTTCATTGGCTATAAAGGCACCAAGAATAATCTGAGATGGTGAAGAAATAAGTTCTTTTTAAAGGAGAGATATAACTAACGGCCTTAGTCTACAATAAACTTTACATCCTAATTCTCATCCCCTTTATATATTCAACCAAAATCAGTGTCCTCTGTCACCACCTAAATAACATTGCTAACTATTTTGAGTTTTCAGTATTTTTAAAAATTATTTAATCTATTTTTAATGTTAAGAAAGGGTTAAGCAGATCCAGTATCCTAAAGTGAAGCAAAATCAGATCTTATTAACTCAAAGGTCCTTGATAAAGTGCCGAGGTTTATTACGTTCACCGAGGCAACTGATTGTTCCTGTCTTTTCCTATTATAGCCTTCAGGGAGGATCTAAAATCGATTAATTTTTACAGGGCAATATCTCAAATATGAAATATGCTTTATAAAGGCAGCTTGGCTTTGGACAAGGGATAGAGGACAGAAAAGCTAGAGGACATTAAGAGCTTGTTTTGATGGAAAGACAGATTTGAAAAGGAAACTTTATGTTGCTGCTGGGGATTCTGAAGAACCGCTGACATTCATCCTGCAATAGAGCTTGCTCCTTGTTACACGTGAATCTTCATTCCCTGATTTACCCACGAAACGGGAAACTGTTTCAAACTCCCAGTTTATGAAAAAACAATAAAGTAATACAAGAGCTGTGAAATTACATTGTGATATACTAACAAACAAAAGGTTTGTGCTACGTGATAAGTTAATGGCTTCAACAAAAAAATGGGCAAAGTAATTTGATTGGAAGACGAGGTCAAAGGTTTACACATTAATAACACACACCATTCTCATTTGTTGTTACCCGGAAATCATGAATTTTATAAAATTATATTTAAATCCAATCAGGAAGCATTGAAAGAGGCATAAGTACAACATTTCAAGTCCTTTATGTTAAAGTTTTGTCAAATAGGCCTATGTGTCATCAGGTTTAATTAGAAGGGAGCCATACAAAATAAAATCTCTTACACAGTCAGAAGTCACATACACCGGGTAATAGTCCAGCAGATTTATTTGAAATTATAAGGTTTCAGACTGTAGCCCTTTCGTCAGGTGAAGTAATCTTATCACACAGTGTTACATATTTTTACTATTTTAATATTTAGTGAATGAACTTGGATGAAAAGTATTGCACGTAAAATCTCTGGGAGCAACTCTCACCCATGACATACCTTTCTCTCCCTTCACCTCTGTGCTTTTTAACCTCCAGAATAACTGTTCGCCTCACTGGCAAGCAGGGATTGTATTTTTGGCTGTGGAATAAAAAGAGAAAGAAGAAAGAATTCAGGAAAATATTTTGAATGACCTTAAAGCTGGGGAAAGCTAATTGGCTCGGTGGTAACTGATAATTGCAATAATTTTACTGCACTGAAATAATACTGATGAGGTGGTGACAGTTCACTTTGATGTGCCACATACTTCCAATGTTTTAGGAGCTAGGAGGAAGTGTGATTAAAAGATGGCCACTCAGCTACATAATACCAGTCAAGTGCTATCAATACCCAAAAGAACAGTAGAAGGCTCCAGGGCATAAAAGAAGAATTTTAATACAATTCCTTGCAGAGCAGTTAGATTCTGTTTGAGGCACACTTTCCTCCAGAAAGCACGAGGATGGTGTCATTAGCTGACAATGCGAAATGGAATGGAGGACAGAACTCATTTGAAAGAGAGAGCAAAACAGCAACAAATAATGAAAAGCAGGAGAGTGCGAAAATGGATTCATTCGACAAGAATGATGCTGTTTCGTTACCAGGCAAGTGACAAAACAGGGCAATTGTATCAGAGTTGCCATAAAAAACACAAATGTGAAAGGTTAGTGAAAAGGTGCAGCACTGAGATAACTGCCTGTATTAATACCCAAACACTAAAAGGCTTCTTTATTATCAAACTGCTTCTGAAGGTCAGGAGAAGGTGTAAAAGGTTTATTGTTGTTGGAGGTGGTCATTGTTTGATACCTGCGTGACTCTAATGATATCTGTCACAAGACTAGATGCCATTAAGGATCCAATGCTGGCTGGATTTAATTGCTTCATCTTTGAAGGTGCTGTACACTAAAGACAAGACTTTCAGATGGTGAAGTCTTTTTTGCTGTGCCACCAGAAGAATTGTCAGGAAATGAATTTCAAGCATTCATGGCAGCAGTTTCAGCTATTTAACTTACCATGGAGCATTCACAGACTGGAGAAATCATTTCCATTCCTCACTCAGGCTGAACTCAGAGAACTGCTGATTCTTTGTTTGTCGGCCTGTAGTTCTAGCTCTGCCAACGGGAAGCAGTGGCCACTGTTGGGGCTATAAACAGTGCCAAAGCCAACAAGAGAAGGCATGTCTGAGGTTTTGTGCCATGCCAGGAGAGATGTTGTGTTAGTGAGGAGAGGTGGGTTGGGGGTAACAATGGCAAAGGCTACATCTGGAGACAATAGAGAGCATCACAAACATCAGCGGTCCCTCCACTACAACAGGGAAGGTCATGTCTTACCAACTTGATAGAATTCTATGAGGAAGTGACAAAGTTGATAGATGAGGGAAGGGCTGTAGATGTCATATACATGGACTTCAGTAAGGCATTTGATAAGGTTCCCCATGGTAGGCTGATGGAGAAAGTGAAGTTGCATAGGGTCCAGGGTGTACTAGCTAGATGGATAGAGAACTGGCTGGGCAACAGGAGACAGAGAGTTGTAGTGGAAGGGAGGTTCTCAAAATGGAGAACTGTGACCAGTGGTGTTCTACAGGGATCCGTGTTGGGACCACTGTTGTTTGTGATATACATAAATGATCTGGAGGAAGGTATAGATGGTCTGATTAGCAAGTTTGCAGATGACACTAAGATTGGTGGAGTAGCAGATAGTGAAGGGGACTGTCGGAGAATGCAGCAGAATATAGATAGATTAGAGAGTTGGGCGGAGAAATGGCAGATGGAGTTCAATCCAGGCAAATGAGAGGTGATGCATTTTGGAAGATCCAAATCAAGAGCGAACTATATGGTAAATGGAAAAGCCCAGGGGAAAATTGATGCACAGAGAGATCTGTGTGTTCAGGTCCATTGTACCCTGAAGGTGGCAATGCAGGTGGATAGAGTGGTCAAGAAGGCATACGGCATGCTTTCATTCATCGGATGGGGTATTGAGTACAGGAGTTGGCAGGTCATGTTACAGTTATATAGGACTTTGGTTCAACCACATTTGGAATACTCCGTACAGTTCTGGTCGCCACATTACCAAAAGGATGTGGATGCTTTGGAGAGGGTGCAGAGGAGGTTCACCAGGATGTTGCCTGGTATGGAGGGCACTAGCTATGAAGAGAGGTTGAGTAGATTAGGATTATTTACATTAGAAAGACGGAGGTTGAGGAGGGACCTGATTGACGTCTACAAAATCATGAGAGGTATAGACAGGGTGGATAGCAAGAAGCTTTTTCCCAGAGTGGGGGACTCAATTACTAGGGGTCACGATTTCAAGGTGAGAGGGGAAAATTTTAAGGGAGATATGCGTGGAAAGTTCTTTACGCAGAGGGTGGTGGGTGCCTGGAATGCGTTATTAGCAGAGGTTTTAGAGGCGGGCAGGATAGCATCATTTAAGATGTATCTAGACAGATACATGAATGGGCAGGGAGCAGAGGGATACAGATCCTTGGAAAATAGGCGACAGGTTTAGATTGAGGATCTGGATTGGCGCAGGCTTGGAGGGCTGAAGGGCCTGCTTCTGTGCTGTAATTTTCTTTCTTCTTTGTTCAATCAAGCAGGAGGGGAAGGTGGTGGTGGTGGGGGGGAGGAGAACTTGAGAAGGCCTCCCAATCTGGAAAAGGGGGCCAGGGGTGGAGTTGCTATCCTTTTTCCATCCAAGGTCTAATCAGAATGATATGCTTGGCTGATGCCTGAAATTAAAAAAAACAAATGAGAAGAAATGGAATTCAGAAAAATATTTTGAATGATCTTAAAGTTTGGGAAAGCTAATTGGGTCTGCATTAACTGATAATTACAGTAATTTACCTGCACTGAAACAATAACAATAAACAGCAATAGAAAACCCCCTCACCAGTAAGCATACACAAGACTTCACACACTATAAGACTAACCTTTTAAAAAAGGAATGGGTCATTTGCTCAACAATGAAGCTTGATGCCAAAATAGAGTGCATCACAGTCATGACCTTCAGGCATAATGATACCCCAAACAGATCAGTTTTGGAATGGATCTAAGGCTATTTGTTCCTGAAAAAGGCCATAATCTACTCCCAAAAAGCTCAGATTCTTCGAAGATTTGAGCAACAATGAAAGATGGATACTTCAATCTGCTATTGTGCACTAATAGCAAGGTTGATATTCTTCATTAATAGGATGCGGCAGTTAGGCATTCTGCCCATCGCACAAATGAATAATGTTGTATATGAACTTCAGTGCCAGTGCGATTCAGGTGTTAAGGATATGTGCTACAGTATAAACTGATCAAACCCAAACAGCCAGGGTCCCACATTAGGTGTGATTGTATAATTGGACAACACTTACTGAACAATCAAGGGTTTGCTGAAAATTACACCAAACACCAACTTAAAATAGTCAGGCTCACAATATGGCTTATTTGTGCTTACTCGGAGCTATACATGTTCATTCACAAGACCCTATCCCATAGAAACAGAAAGAACATATCCAGGATTTGTGCCTTTTTCAATGAAAGTAGTCCTTGTTCTCTTGTGTATTCCCTGTGGCAATATCTTGACCAATCAGTGTCAACTTGCGTTATATTTAAATTGAAACCAAAGTTTGAGGAACAATTGTTTCCTGGCACATCCTCCAATGTAATACCTCAATCTCAACCAATTGGAGCCCACTTGCCAACAAATTCAGATCCTTATTGTTACTGATCAATATAAGATGAAAAGTTTGAGAAACATATCTTTTTTTTTCAGAAGTACTCAGTTTCTGTACCAACAAGTGGCTACTTCTGTTCATTTGATTCTATTTACAGAAATGTGAAGCAGTTTTGCTGAATTGACTTTTTAAAGCGAAATTTGCCTTTATATTTGAGGTGTGGTTTATCTGTCAATTCATTTTTAACTTGGACACATTCTGATTTATATTAACATTAAAAATATAGAAAGTAAAATCTACTTGATAATTTCTTCATTTGGAGGTAATTCAGTCAGTTTGTTTATTTTGGTTCATGGTATCCCCATGGGGATTATTATAGGATGTAAGCATTTTCAAGTTTCATATTTCAATTTTATTGCATCTTTCCATCTTAAAAGGAACCTATCATCTGAAGCAGAGATAGTAGGAACTGCAGATGCTGGAGAATCCGAGACAACAAGGTGCAGGGCTGGATGAACACAGCAGACCAAGCAGCATCATAGGAGCTGTGTTCATTCAGCCCTGCACCTTGTTGTCTATCATCTGAAGCATACAGTTCTGAGGAAGGGTCACCGGACCCGAAACGTTAACTCTGTTTTCTCCTCCACAGATGCTGCCAGACCTGCTGAGCTTTTCCAGCAACTTTGTTTTTGTTCCTGATTTACAGCATCCACAGTTCTTTTGGTTTCTATCATCTGAAGCATATTGGCACATTGAAAACTCACATTGAAAAAACACTCCCGTTCAAAATGAAGCTGGTTTCATTGTGATACAACAACAGGACAATAATGCTCGGAGACAGCAAGAACTGCAGATGCTGGAGCCAGAATCGATACAGTGCGGAGCTGAAGGAACACAACAGGTCAGGCAGCATCAGAGGAACAGGAAAGTTGACGTTTCAGGTTTACACCCTTTATCAAGTATAAACCCGAAACATTGACTTTCCTACTCATCTGATGCTGCCTGACCTCCTGTGTTCCTCCAGGTCCACACTGTATTGAGGACAATAAGGCTACTGACTCTATTTTGATGTTACCACAAGTGAATATGAAATAGGAGCATGTAGGTCATTCAGCTGCACGGGACTGCTCCACCATTCAATAAAATTATGGCCCCTCTGTTTATGTTTTGAATTCCACATTCTCCTCTATAACTGATAATCCTTGTTTTCCTTGCTTTACGAGAATCCATCTACTCTGTCTTACAAATATTCAATGACCTCCCACCTCTGGCTCATTCTAAGGCAGGGACTTCTGAAATCACACAACCCTTTGACCCTTTGAGAGAATAAAATCTCCTCACCTTTGTCCTAAGGTGCAAGGACTAATTTCCATAAGGTGCACTTTAGTTTTGGACTCACTGACAAGAGGAAACCTGCTTTCCAAAACAATCTTGTCAAGGCCATTCAAGATTTTATAGACTTCAATCAAGTCATTCCTCAGCCTTCTAACCTCCATTGGAAACAAGTTCAGTTTGTCCACCTTTTCTTCATTAGACAACCACTTATTCCAGGTGACAAATTAGTAAAGCTTCACTGAATTACCACCAAAACATTTATTTCCTTCCTTAATTAAGTAGACCAAAGCCGCATAATATATTTGAGATGTGGTCTCACCACCGCCTGTTACAACTGAAGCGTAAGTTCCTTATTTTTGTTAAATTCCTCTCATCTCATGTAGGACTGTACCTGATTGCAATGAATTTATAAATCACAATTGTTCTTTTGTCTTGAGCAGTCCTTTTTAAAAAATAAAACACATTTCTGAGATTCAAACTTCAATTGCCCACAGTACTTTAAGGTCTGATGCAGTGTTCTGATAACATTTTTTCACATCATACACTATTTGCCAGATTTTTGCCCACTCACTCAACATATCTATATCCGACTACATACTTCTATTTCCAATTCATAACATAATTTCCAACTTCTTGTCAAGTTATCTACAAATTTAGCGACCATGCCTTCGCTCCACTCACCTAAGTAATTGATAAACATTGTAAAAAGCCAAGGGCCCAGCACATAGCCTTGTAGGATTCAACTTGTGACATGCTGCCAATTGGAAAATTACCCATGTATACATACTCCCTGTTTTCTGCCTGTCAGCCAAGGGTTACGGGGAGAATGGGATTGAGAAACATATCAGCCATGATTGAATTGAGAAGCAGACTTGACAGGCCAAATGGTCTAAATCTGCTCCCCTATCTTATGGTCCTTTATCCATGCTGATATTTAAAGTTTGAACAGTGACATGGCATCTTGTCAAATGCCTTCTAGAATTCCAAGTACAGGATGTCTGGAGACTTCACTTTATCCATAGCACATGTGACTCCTTGATGGAACTCTAATAAACTGGTTATTTCCCTGTCACCAAACTAAGTTGACTCCTCACGATTACTTTGAGATTTTCAAAATATCCAGCTATAATTTCCTTAATACTTAGTGCTGACACCTTCCCCATGATAGACACCATCTAACCAATAGTTGCCTGTCTACTGCCTTCCTCACTTCTTAAATAAAAGTATTTTCACTACTTTTCAGTCTGATTAAACATTTCCAGCATTTAGCAGTTTTTGGAAAATTAACAGTAATTCATCTATTCTCTCATTAAGACCCTAGGAATGAAGTCCGTTAGGATCCGGGAACTTGTCAGACTATGGCTCTATTAGTTTACTCAGCACAGCTTTCCTAGTTATGGTGATCCTTTAACGCCTTGACCTAAAACTTGCAGCTATTACTGGAATTTTCTTTTGCATCCTCTAAAATGAAAACAAAAGCAAGAAATTTCTACACAGTTTCTCTTTCTAAATCCTCACACTTCTGAAATATCTGCATGGTGAGCATATCTAATTGGCATGTCATGTTTAGATTATGTTTAGTAAATTACATAGCAGCAATCTTCACAGTGAAACATTTGGTGTAGGATCTCCTGCAGCGCAGATTTGCAAAGGTAGGCTTCAGTGCTCCGTGGTTGGGCACTGACCATCTGGTACCACTCAAGCAAACAAATCTTCAATTTTGGTGGGAATGTTTTTTGCCTGTGGTGATCTCTTTGGATACAATGAACAAAAAAGCAAATATAAGCAAGTATGCCTTTGTCATACCTGTTTGCAGAACAGCTCGTTGTTGAATAGGTGACATCAATCGCTTGTTTAATACAACAACAAAATGCAGATTGCTTCATCAGGCACTATGCAGGAAGATTTCTGTCACATAACAACTGAATACTGTCGTGAACTTTGTTTCCTCAGGAAGACTTACTCTCGCCCTGTGCCGTGAATCCAACTACAGTCACTGTGGATTTGTGGACACTGTGGACAGTTACAGAGACCAGGTCAGTTAACTCATTGGAATTTAGAAGAATGAAGGGAGATCTCGTAGAAACCTATAAAATTCTAACAGGACTGGACAATGATTACCAGAGCATCCAGAACCAGGGGTCACAGTCTAAGGATACGCAGTATGTCATTTAGGACTGAAATAAGGAGAATTTCTTTTTTCACCCAGAGAGTGGCCTGTCACAGAAAGGCCAATACATTGAATGTTTTCAAATAGGAGATCGAGTTTTTCAGGGTAAAGCGATCAAAGGGTGTGGGGCAAAATGAGGAACAGGGTACTGAGTGGGATGATCAACCACGCTCATGTTAAATGGCACAGCAGTCATGAGGGCTACTCTTGTTCCTATTTTTTACATTTCTATGTGACCACAGTTCGGGCATCAGACAGACAACCTCCAATGTGCTCAGGCAGGCATGTTGCGGAATGCACTCACAAATGCTGCTTAGCCTTTGGCTGAAATAAATAAACTCAGCTATTGTTAAATCTTAAAATTTATCTCCACGTGAATTAATTTATGTGTTCCAATGGAATGAGCCAAAGGGATTCCCTGCCAACTAAGTTTGTCAGCTGTGATTTGCAGTTTGTACCAAAACTAGAAAGAATCCAGGAACATATATCTTAGAAAACTCCAACCAAAAGGAAAAAGTGTTAGGGATAAATATAAACATGCCAGATGTTTAAAACATATGTGGAGAAATGCCTCGCTGAATATATGTAGACCAACTTCATGTTCGATCAATCAGGAGTCTTAGTTTAAGAGACACTTGAAAGTAGGTCAGGTTCATCGTTCTCTTAGGCATGGAGCAATATGCCTGTTCGCCTGAACCTGTGAAAATCAGCATAAAATTCAATTTGGTTATACTTAAATCAATTAAATTTGAAACAGAAACTAAAGTGAACATAGTACTAACCCAGTACGATGCCCAATCCGAACACCAGATTCCTGTCAATTCCTGTAGTGTAGATATCCATACCCTTCTATCTTCTTTTATGGAGTTTATTTACAATAAGTAGCTTGTAAGATATGTTATCACTTCCTCAAAGTGAAGCATTATTGAATTTGTCAAACCTGATTGCCTTTAAGAAGAGATTGTAAGAATTGCAGATGCTGGAGTCAGAGATAACACAGTGTGGAGCTGGAGGAACACAGCAGGCCAGGCAGCATCAGAGGAGCAGGAAAGCTGACGTTTCAGTTTGGGACCCTTCCTGAAGCATCAAAAATCCTGCTTCCCTGATGTTGCCTGGCCTGCTGTGTTCCTCCAGCATCACACTGTGTTGCATTTAAGAAGCTCTTGTATTGTGTAAACAGTAACTGTAAATCATACTTTGTCTTTCATGTGCAAAACGTAAATTCATTGAGAGTTCAGATTAAAAATCCAGTTGTGAAAGAGTTTCCACAATGCCAGAAAGTGACAAGATATTCACCCTACTAATAAACATTAACAGAGCTGCAGGTGTTCGCAAAATTAATCCGCTTTTTTTAAAAAAGGTAAAAAAAATCTGAATTGCTTAATTTGATTAATTCTTACACGATGTTGATTGACTATTCGGCAGTAATTCAAGACATTCACTGGAGCAGCTGCTTGTCTATATAAATTAATAAATTTTAAAGGATGTTAATTTTTTTCTTTCCTGTTACATCGGACAGGATCTTTCATAAGCATATGTTTGTGACATTTACTTCCTAAGTAGCTTGACAGCTATATTTATATCAAACGGATTTTTTCAAAATGAATGATTGTGCATCCAGAATTTCAACAAAATTTCATCTAACAACTGTAGTTATGCTATGAGATTGTAGGTTTAAGCACTGGACAAGTGAACAGAATAAGATTTCTTCTTCGCAAACTTTACAACAGCTCGCTATTGCTGCACAAATAAATCAAAGAACAATTAATTTAAAGATGGGCTGCTTGATTCATGGGGCTTTAAACATCTGGTCCTGAAATTAGGTGTTAACAGATATTGCAATAAATGACACTAATTGACCTGAATAATTGAAAGACAGATTTTTCATTTTGCCTTATAAGGGATGAACTTTATAAATGATATCTTCCTAAGCAGTTAGTGAGTCAAACAGTGCATAGAGCTGGATTGACACACAATTGAATCAACAAGATTGCTCATGCACTTTGAACGTCTACATCTGTTTAATGATAAACTCAGGAACAGTAACTTTCATACCTTGGTTTCTCTTATGTCAGCAAGAGTCACTGTTCAATAAAAAGTTTTCAATAAGTCAACAAAAGTGAACTGCTACAACAGGGGAGATTAGTTCATCACATTTTCTTCTGCAGTGCAGCATATCAAAGATCCAATTCACTGCCACTGGACTGCTAGAACAATGGTCATTATAATTCACACCATCTCTAAAATACTAAACTCAGACTTGCCCTGGGGACAGGTTAGGATTTAGAAGACAAACCATATCTGACTGAGAAAAGTATGAGTGGGCATCACATATTCTGCTCTTGGGCTCCTGTTAGCATTAGGTAAGGACAGCAACACTAGATCATGGCCTATGATCACTCTTCTTCATGGTGTGGTGCATGTCAAGGGAAACTGAGGAAACCGAGGAAACAGGGGATGTTTATATGAAATAAAAGCAAACAACTGCTGGCAAAAGGTACAGGATTTTTAGAAGTGGGATTCTCACTTTCAAACATTTATGAGTGGAGATCTTATGTGTACAATTGAAAACAATAGAAACAATGTTATTTGTTCAATAGGTTCAGAGTGGTTTAGGCTGACTCTATATTGATTTGGAAGAATTGAAGGGAAAAAAAGGCAATCATTATAGAATCTTTTTCTGATGAAGGGTCTAGCCCCAAAACGTCAGCCTTTCTGCTCCTATGATGCTGCTTGGCCTGCTGTGTT
>NC_063339.1:20508198-20523781 GCF_021869965.1 Rhincodon typus
TTTCTGCTCCTATGATGCTGCTTGGCCTGCTGTGTTCATCCAGCCCTGCACCTTGTTGTCTCAATCATTGTAGAAACTTTGCTTAAAACTGTGCATGTCTGCCTTTAAAATGGAGGCTTATGTTTTCGCAACATTCTTAAACAGAGAATGGGTATTAGAAAGAAAAATTGTTTTTTCTTTATTCCTTCACGCGATGAGGGCGTCACAGGCTAGGCAGCATTTATTGGCCGAAGGATGAAAAAAACTTGATAATTGTGAAGAGTTTGAGAAGGTATTTGTAGAGAAGACGTTTCCATTTGAAACTGAAAAAGCACTATAAATACAAGACAGTCACTAATATATTAACTTAGAAACTCAGGAGAAGTTTCTTTTTCCAAAGAGTGCCCAGAATGTGCAACTTGCTACCATGTGGAATAATTGAGGTGAATGGCATAATGCATTGAACATGAAACAAGTTAAATGTACAGAGGACAAAGAATAGAGGATAAGATTAAGAAGTGTGGTGGAAGTTTGTATCAAATGTAAACACTGTCATATGTCAGTTAAGCCCAATGTTCGATTTCTTTGCTGTAAGTTCTGTGACGTTCTCTGTGATATGTATAACATACTGAAGGAAAGGGCTTGTGAATGAGTATCAGCCAAGTGAAAGTACCAAGTATCCAGTGCTTAACATTTGGAACAGGAACGACTTGATTCCCACAAGGATTGTAAATTCCTTGCTGACTGATCACTTTTTCCTGATGTTTATAGCAGTAATGAACACTACAGACTCATTATCTATTGATTTGGATTAAAATGAGTGCCACTAAATGATGTAAAGACCCTTGCAGCTTATGAAACAAGAATCAAGCTGACTTGTACTGCATTGAGGAGCTGTACAGAGCTCATTTTTTGGCTTTCTTTCTTGAATCGCAGTATCAAGCGTAATTGCTCAGGGACAATATTGATGTTGCTATATAAACACCACAGTCTTACGTGTAAAGCTGACAAAAAAAAACACTCTGTGATCAGAGTACAGAGGAAAGGGAGGAGGAGGCAGCTGGTGAGTTGGAAACAACAAAAGTATCTGAGACCAGCTCCAGAGAAAAACAATTAAAAAAAGGAAATTAGAAGTCCAAAAGCATCTTTACTAGATATCACTGAAAAAGATCTTCATTCTATTCCAGAGCCATCATTTGTTATGAGACGCAATGGATAACTAAAGGTCAGGTTTATTGGGAGATGGGAGCTTACTCATATACAGACAAATGCTGTCTATTATTTTCCCACCATCTTGGCTACAAAAAGGATGTGAGAGCCATATTGCTTGTTGCTATGATTTCTTCTCAGTTCATGTCTTGGCTGTGAGCTTTTCAAAATATATGATGCTTTTAGCAACGTTTTAGTTTCCAATTGCCAAGCAATTATTAGTGGCTGTCTGGTTTGCAATTCAACAAAAAAGTCAAACTCACGAAGGCTTTTTTTTAACATTTACATGATAAGCAATCGTGGATTAGCATGCAATATCACTGCTACTGCCTCATTATGCTATGAAAGCAACATCACATTTTACAACTCATTTCAAGATAGCATTGGCACAATACGCTGAATGGTCTCCTTTGGTGTTGCAATCTTTGCTGATTTTATGCCAGTTTGATGATGCTTCGAATTTTGACAAGCTCTGTGAAACTACTGTAAGCAAGAAAAAGAATTGCTACATTTAGATTTCACATCTGTCATATATTACAACATGTTCAAAGCTACCCATTAAAACTGAAAAAAGTAACCAAATCTTTTTTTTCAAAGTGTTGATTTATTAACAGTTGTCTCCTCACTAACTTAAAAAGAAATATGATCGAGAATCAGGAATGAAGCACTTTTCGAAATGTGAAGTCAGACTGATGGCTATGTAAAGAAGCCATCAATATGATGATTGAACTTCTCCCTGGGCAACAGGTCAATGTGTGAGAGATCTATCGTGACTCTGCACATGTTCTCAACTTCCCCACATTTGCAATTAACAAGTGCATCAAGTAAACCAGAAATTTCAGCGGTAACTTCCAGTTTGATACAAATAAATAACGAAGCTTCGTGGATTTATAAAACAATTTAGATGATAAAGAAAGTGACTTTCTTTGTCATTTGATATGTAGCTGAGTGATGTAATAGCAAAGTGTTAATCTTTGCAAATTACAGATTTAGTCCTGGTTTTATTAGATGCTGTCCGAGAATATCCTTTTGCACCAAAGTTTTTCTTTAATTCCTTGATTTTCCTTCTTTTTGAATTGTTCATTGGACATGAATTGCCCATCATACTTCCTCTTAAAAAAATAAGAATGAGCCATCTTCTTGAACTGCTGCAATCCACGTGTTATTGGGTAGTAATTCAAGGATTATCACTCAACAACTGTGGAGGAACATTATTATAGTCCTAAGGAATGTATGAACTACAGGCTATTAATCTCTAGATTTTATCAACTAACATAAAAGATTTGGGCTTTGTGAGAAGGTGGATTTAGAAAATGTGGAAAGTGCTGAAGAAACTCAGCATCTGTGGAGGATGAGGAATAAAGTTGATACGCTGCGTCCAAAATAACTCTTTTTTGCAACTGAAGAGAAATGGAAATATGATGGGTTTTATGGAGTAGAAAATGTTGTGGAGGAGCAAGTGGAACAGAAGGGAAGGTCAGTGAGAAGGTCACAGAACAAAAGGCAAAACAAATCTTAATGGTAGTAAGGAAGGTTTAATATAGGTGTTAATTGATAATGTTAATAGCGGAATATGAGTCAGCTTTCCTAAAAGCAAAACCAAAATACCATTGGGTTGTGGGGTGAGATGATGGTAGAGGAGTGAATGGGATGGTAAGCTGTCAGGGAAAGACAAAGGAGGGTAGAGTTCATTATCTGAAGGTATTGAAATCAGACAATATGTGAATAAAAGGGTAGGATGGGTGTATTAAAATGGCAAGTGACCGGAAGGTAGAGGTCATGCTTGCAGACTGAGTGGAAATGTTCTGCAATGTTGTCATTCAATTTGTGTTAAGCCTCCTGAATGCTTAACAATACAGCATTTTGGTTTTGTTATCGGGTTAAATGCTACCCACTTAGGTGTGTATCCACTTTGAAAATTCTCTTCTGGTCCTTCCCAGAAGGTTCACAAGCTCCTGCACTATGCCTTCTGGACCATTAATTGGAAGTGAATGGGTTTGAGCCCCAACCAGCTCCCCAACTTCACTTTGAAGACAGCAACTCATGCAGGAAGCACCAAAACCCTTACACACCACTTGGAGCACAATTTCCAATGTGTACCGCTTCCATTTTCACCCACGTGAATGACTGGAAATTCAGGCACATGTGTCAAGATCAAGACACCAACATTTATTCTGCACTATGGTCAGTGGGTTTAAAATTCCCATTTTTTGTAGACACCTTTGGAAAATAAAAACTGATTCAGGGATTCCTTCTATATTTTACAATGTTTTCTGCATGATGAAACACAAGTGACATTACTTCTGAAAATAGGAAAGGAAGGGTGCTGGGAAAATAAGTCTTACATTCCTCGAAGGATTAGATAACAGTAAGATAACATACTCAATTACTGCGGCCTCTGTGAATACTGTTAGCTATTCAACATTTTAAACGTGATACAACAGCAAAGTTATTAGCCACATTTGTCACAGTCTGAAGGAAGTTTTATCAAGTTATTCTTCCTTCAGTACAAAGTCAACTGTAGATAAAGATCATGGATTTTAAAAGAAAAGACTCCCTTGCAGGATGTTTCAGGGAACGCAGCAGTATTACAAAGTATTTTGGGAATTTGTAGCTGAAGTCATCTGCACTCCTGCACAAACAACCCTCTGGTATATATAGCCTCAGGTTCCTTTTTTGATTCGGTTTTTCTCTTCAATCTGCACCTACTGCTGCTTTTGTCGAAATAAGATCTCCTTCTCCGCTTGAAAAGGTTTCTTTATTTTTAATTCATCCATCATTTACAACTTGTGAAGGAAATCAGAAATTAAAGGACTGTGCCATCATGTTCTGCTAAATTCCAAAGCCTAAAATAAGAGAATTATTTTCTTAATAAACTGGTTATCTGCAGAGTGCAAGGCTGATTGTTTTTTTCTCAAGAGTTACCTCCCTGGACCATTCACTTCTTCACCTTTCTCCCGTCCTGTAAAGTTAGTATAACAAACTATCTCTTCAACAAAGCTAATATTTCCTTATGTGGCACAATGTCCATGTACTGGTCAGGGCACGTCCACATATTTTACTAAGTTAAAGGCATTATATAATGCAAGTTGTTGTAGCCCCCTTAACACGCTGACTACAGAATGTGTATATTAAGACATTGGGCACTGAGGCTAATGAAAAATGTGAAATGTAGCAACATCTGCAAAGCTGTATGGGTGAATTTCCAATCTATGGTTCCAGTGCATGAAATTCTGAGGCAGAAATATGAATTCATAAAATTTACTTTCGCTGTCAGTAGGTTTATTTAACATGCTGGTACTAGTAAACAAAAGATAATTGAGTTCATTTTAGCCTAACTGGATTTTACAAGTAACAGATCTTGCACACCAAGTTTATAACTTAAACAAAAATTTAAAATTCATTGTTAAGAATGTAATTTTAACAGAACACAGAACACAAATAAACTACAAGGCTATCTAATGACTACCTATGATCTAAGCCCAATCTTCTTTGATCATAAACCCTGACTCACACAATGACAACAGATGCAGTTAAGATTAAGTTTCAAAAACTAAATTGCAAAAGAAAATAAAGTAATCATAACTTGCCAGTTCAAGAACCACTTCATGGATGAATACCAGGCTTTCATGAAATCCTTAGATGATGGAATATATTACAGGTATGGAGAACTGCACATCTTACCTGAATTCCAAAGATATGGTTCAATGCAATAAGCTTCTACTGACGTCTGGAGACTTATGCTTATTTCTTATAGACTGGTCTTCTTTTCTCTGAACTTTCTGCCAGCGAATAACAAGAGAATAACTAGACAGAGCAAAATGAAAAACACAACCTGAATCTGGAAGCTTCCTTCACAAAACTGCCTTCTGCCCAAAACCCAGTCAGAACAAGTTGACTCCTTGTTTTTTTTCTTTTTCCAACTTTTTCTGTGGTTGGCTGGGACAGCAACAGTCGTCCTTTGATGGACCAATTCGACATCCAAACAGATGCCAGTCCCTGAGCAGAGGAATATCTCTGTGTTGGTTCATCTACAATGTCCTTACAGCAGTAATTAAACTTTCCAGACCAGTTCCCAACATCAAATATCTGTCTTTTGTTCCTCTTCAGTTTTTTTTTTTAAAAAGCCCAAGCTCCTGTTCAAAATTCAAAGTAAAATTCTTAACTGCAGCTCACAGTTCCAAACCAAAACTTAGAAAAGTATAAAAGAAATAAAAGAAAAATAGTAATGGTCTCATCAAACTCCAGGAACACTTTAGTATTATGCATTTCAAACTGCAGACATGATTCAAGTTTAGAAGGGTGAAATCTATAAATGAATTACACTGTTGGGTACCTGTAAGATTTCAGCTGGGCATAGGAAGAAAATTTCACACATCCAACGTTACATTTCACTGAAATCCAAATGAAAACATTGGTGCATATTATAATGCCAATAACTTACCCAAAATCTTAAACTAGAAATTAGAATATGCTTCAACGTTTTGTTTGGAAGTTTTGACAAGAAAATGTGAGAAACAAGAAAATACAAAGTAGTCATTCACAGAACAATGTGTGCGTAGAGAAAATAACTTAAATATTTCCTGTGATGAACAATATTCACAAATAAAGATATAAATCATATAAAGGAAAAAAGTTGTATCCATTTGTCTAATTTTGCACTATTGCATACTTAAGATACGTAGGAAGCCAGAAGTAGCACCAAAACTCTTGATCCTCCAAACAGCAAATAGAATCTTTGGAAGGCACCAATTAATTGGAAAAATGTTTTTATTCACCTAGAGGGATAAAACTAAGCACAGACAACCATAAAATGAATCACTTCCATTCCATTAATTATAATGAGACATAATGAAAATTATTTCTGTAATCATGATTGCTAAGGGAGCAGTCGATATGGATTCAAAAGGAGAAAGCCCTGCCTGACTAGCATCCATGAAGACTGTAAAAGGATATTTGATGAAAATCCTGACAAAAAAATTGCTACTCAGCTTGTTTGTGTGTAAAAGTAAACCCAAGTGGTCAATAAGAAATTGTTTGAATGTAAGTTAAAAAACATAGCTAAGTTCAATTTCACTGAGGACATAAAGTAGAAAGCATTTGTTTGACTTCCTATCATGCACATTGAATAACTTTTAATAGGAAGCAAATTAGATGCAGTGCCTAGAGATGCTTTATCTATTATCACCCATTTGTTATGATGTGGAGGTGCTGGTGTTGGACTGGGATGGACAGAATCAGAAGTCATACGACACCAGGTGATGTGACCTGATGAAGGAGCAGGGCTCTGAAAGCTTGTGATTTCAAATAAACCTGTTGGACTATAACTTGGTGTCATGTGACTTCTGACTTTACCTATTAGTTACCCAGCTGAAGCTGAAAATCACCCCCATACGTGCTGTCATTAGACGAGCCATAACAGGATGAGGGCAATGCTGAGCGCAAATCTCTGCATTGGGAACCACTGTTATTTTTAGTTTACAGTGACCCGGATTGAGAACACCATTACAAAATAATCAGATTTGCAGATTATACCAGACAAGAAAGAACAGTGGCATCAGACATTGCAGTTCATAAATTATAGATTAACGTCGGTAACTGCACAGAATAAAATTTAACAAATTTTAGTGTAGGAAAATGTAAAGTATTGTACCTAACAAAATAATTTAATTCAAAAAAAGTATTTAAAAAGCTAAATATGAACCAGCAGAGAGTTATCTTACTGCATCCCCTGCTCCACTTGAACAGCTAGTAGATGGCAGACATCATTAAAACCTATGAACTTTGTAGTGCAACTGTGTGTTAGTAGAATTCAAGATATATGATACTCTCAATAAGCCATATCTTACCTCTCTTATCCAGTTGTCCTCAATGCAAGGGATATGTGGAAATACTGGAAGCAGTCTACACTGTAATTTTAAGACTGAACTTTGATGTCAAGTGCTGAGTTATGTATACATAAACTGCAAATGCAAATAACTATAAAAGGGCTGAAATTAGTTTGATCAAATTATTTCTAAATGTATCAGGCCATTTTTAAAACAATAAATACTTGCTTATTGTCCATCACAGTTGAGAATCTAGAGGTGAAAGGAGCATAATTCTGTGGTTAATGTTGGTAAAGATAGAACAGAAAACCTTCCATTTATATAACACTTTTACATTTTCAGGACCGTTAAATCCACAATATTAGGCAACATTAGTGAGCACATGGAAAGTAGATACAGGTTCAACCAAGCAAAAGGTAAATTTAGTACTGTTGAGAGGAATCTCTTCTTTATACAAAGACCATGGAAGAGAGCTCCACGGGGAATACAGGTGAATTCAGATAGTTGTTTTTAAAAAAAATCACTTGTGTCCTGAATTGGCAGAGACCTTTAGCATCATTTGGTTAAACCTATTGCGACAAGCTAAGTGGCTTTCTTCATCAGAAAATATTTCTTGTTATCTGATGATCCAAGGTTTTGAAATAATCCAGAACATTCAGTTTTAGGGAACTTACACTTGAAAGCCAAGTTACTTCCTCTAGCTTGGCAGTATCAAAGTGTAAACTTGAGTGAACAGGGTGGAGTACAATTCCCAATGAAAATAATGATTTTGATGATCTTAACCCAGTTTCTTTCATTCCCAAGGCAGATTCAAAAGCATGATATATTCCAAAAATGGAAATTTTGGAGATTGCCATAGGCCCAATGGAATATTTCATCTGGTCGGCAAGAAACCTTTTGTTTATTGTAAGAGCTAAACTGGCATCAGAAAATGTAGTATTGGAAGGGGCATACAAAGCATTTTTGCATTGTAAATCAACATATTCTTTTTTCCTATTAACTACCATTGCATGTCCATCATGAATTGCAATTCTTTAATTGTCCTTGAGAAGATGGCTGTGAGTCATAACCTAGAACAAAACTAAGACTGTAAGACCATAAGATATAGAAACAGAATTAGGCCTTTCAGCCCATCAAGTCTGCTTCACCAATCAATCATGGCTTCTATGTTTCTCAACCCAATTCCCACGCATTCTCCCCACAACCCTTGATCCCATTACTAATCAAGAACATATCTATTTCTGTCATAAATACACTCAATGACTTGGCCTTCACAGCCTTCTGTAGCAATGAGTTCCACAGATTCATCACCATATGGCTGAAGAAATTCCTTCTCATCTCAGTACCAAAGGCCCACCGCTTCACTATGAGACTATGCCATCAGCTCCTAGCCTCATCTACTGTTGGAAACATCTTCTCTGTATCCAGTTCTCTCAGTATTCTATGACTTTCAATGAGATCGCCCACATGTTTCTCCCTCTAGAGATACAGACACAGAGTCTTCGATTGCACCTCAGATGACAAGCCCTTCATCTCTTGGATCATTCTTGCAGACCTCCCCTGGACCTACTCCAAGGCCAACATATCCTTCCTTAAATGCAGAACCCAAACCCGATCACAGTTTTCCAAATGCGGTTTGACGAGGGCATTATACAACTTTACAGTACATTTTTGCTCTTTTTTCTAATCCTCTTGAAATGAATATGAGCATTGCATTTGCCTTACAAACTGCAAACTGAATCTGCATGTTAATCTTAAGAGAATCCTGAACAAAGATTTCTAAGTCCCTTTGTGCTTCAGATTTCCAGAGTCTTTCCCTGTTTATGAACTAGTTCATGCCTCTATTCTTCCTACCAAAATGCATAATCTCACACTTTTACACACTGTATTACTTCAGCCACTTCTGTAGCCATTCTCCTAGCTGTCCAAGTCCTTCTGCAGCTTCCCACTTGTGCAAAACTACCTGTTCGTCCACCTATCTTAAGGCATATTTTGGAAGTCACATGTTTTGTGATGATTGCTTGTTTACTGCAGAACTTCCAGCCTAGATTACTGACTGAGAGGTTCAGCTTCTGTGTGGAGATTGTCTGAATTTTTCAGTTATTTATTAGCATGAGAAAGTGTGTTTCTGAAAAAAAAAAGTCTTTTGTTGTGTGTCCACTGTGATATCTGGAGCCCTGATCCAGTCTGAATCCTGATTGTTCTCCTGAAGCGCATGTGGAAGAATCTTCAATACGGTGTTTTCTGCGTAAGTTGTGTTGGAGACACAACAGAGACATCTACTTGTGTTTAGTGATTCTGATCTGCACATGCCTGAATACCATCTGAACATTCTGCATCTCATATTAACAATGCCTTCAAGAACTAAGAATTTTTGGCCAAAAGTGCTTTCCTTTCCAAAATCTGCCCAGAGAAATCTTTTTGTTTTGTTTTATCAAGTGCATGTGTGGGGGATATTCTGGTCATGAGTGTATGGTTTGGTGTTTAGAGAGGTAAATAGTACATTTTTGATATTAAAAATGAGGAGACTTAACCAGTTTAGCATTGTCACTTAATAAATTTTGTTTGGAATAAATCATTTAATATTGAGTTTATTTAAGATAACTGCTTGATGGATCCTGTTATTTTAAATTTAATAAGGGGTAAAGTAGCCACAGTCTTACCAGGTCATAGGTCTGCCCTCTCATTAGAGAGAGAAGACTGGTGGTGGTTTAACCTGAGACTCACAAAGCCTCAGTCAAAGGGAGAGATCGAGAAGGTAAGACTTTCATGGTAAGTCTGATATAGGTAAAGCGTATGATTGGCTATATCGGGAACTGGGTTCAAAACATTTGCATGGAGTCCCACGGCATATTGAAACAGATAAGATGGTACGTTCCTCTGATCTCAGTCATAACACTAACTTCTAAATCCAGATCTTTATCTAATAAAGTGAATTTAAATTCCCCAGATGCTGTGGCAGGATTTGAACTCATGCCCTACAGATCATTATTCCAGGCCTCTGGATTACTTGTCCAGAAACATTACCTTTATGCTACAGTACTTTTACCTTGAGTTGTGATTGTGAAGAGGAAATCCACTTATAACTCAGTAACTGGTCACAACTGATTTTCAGTGTCACATTTCCTCTATAATGTCATTAATTAAATTAGATACAGTGAAAATATAGTGTCACACAAAACTAATAAAACATGATATTCAGGTATTTAAGTTCTCCTCTTTTCAGCCTACAGCAAGCCCAAGGTATGGTTGTAAAATAGCTGAAATCTGATCAAAGAGATTGCAAGCACAGCAGGCCATTATTTTTTTTTAAATATTCTCTTATTTTCCATCACATTTCTGATGGATTTTCTGGTTGAATGGGGAAACTGCAGCACAATGCTGTGCTTTAGTTGCTGCAAAAAGAACAGAAAAATAAACTATCATAACTCCGGGATGTTCCAAGCACATTACAACCAATAAAATACATACTTGACATGGAGTCACTGTTGTAATATAGGAGAAATGGCAGCCAATGTGTGATAAGGCAGAGCCACAAACAGAAACTGTTTTTAAAACCAGATCATGCACTTTATGTTGGTGTTGATTAAGAGATAATTATCATTCAGAACAAGGATGAACTGCATTCAACCATGCCTGCATCTTTAAGATCAGATCTAATAGATCAGAGATTCCCTATGAAGAAGTGATTAATAATACTTCAATGATGATCCCCTGCCCTGTCCTTCTCTGGCAAGAGAGATGAGTGAATGGAGGAAATAGTTAAGATAAAATAGCAGATAAACATTGTTTTTCCTTCTTATTTTTCTGATGTGTAAGAGCATAAGAAATAGTAACCCATTTGGCCTCTATCCAATAATTATGACACTTATCCAATATTTACCAAGATCATGGTTAATCTACAACTCGTGGAAGTTTTTCTGCCTTATTGCCATATCTCTGAAATGTCTTAGTACATAATAATTTGTTTTCAGGAACAATCAATTCAGGGATGGCTCTGTTACTAGTAACACTAACATATGTTCCTGCCCCACCTGCTCTTGAACTGAATGATTTGCTGGGGCATTTCAGTAGAAGTATGAGATAGCTGTTTTATCTGCACCTTTCCTACAAACAAATCTCTGCTTTACAGATTCCATGTGCCATATGTATTCAATGTTGCTATTCTGCCTGCCAGTGTGTCTACTATAGACTTGCAAGCTGAACACATACATACAAATTAGTTGCTCTGCTGTAATGTGTGTTTCAAACTTATAATATATTTTACTGTTTTAAATAAACTTGTCCATGAGGTTAATTAATCTATGATGAATGATTAATTCTTAGACCATTAACATCAGCATGACAAGCTGGGCAGCATTGAAAACATAACGCTAATAAGGCCCATTGTGCCTGAATAGTCAGTGAGCAAGTTGACCTACAGGTGAAATATGTGGTTGACACACTTCAATCATCCTCAATGCCTTTGTCCATGACAGTGTCAGAGACTGCCAGATGTGTGCTGGAACAATATTAAGGAAAGGAGTTCAAAGGCTTATTGTCAGAATGTCCTTAAAATTCTCTCACTAACTTAGGACATCAGATCTCTGAGCAGAATTTAAAGTGTTTAAAAAGCATTTTTAAATGTGGATTCTAGATTTGGCTGTCTTCCATGCAGAAAAATAAAAAAAAACATTTATTTTTATTAGCAATGGCGAGTGAAGGTCTACGCAGGATTAAAATCTCAGAATTAATGACTGAAGAGGCAAAAAAATCTCAATAAGACAAAAACTGTGTGAGAAAGCCAATTCAGAGGGAGATAAAATTTTCCACATTCATTGACTAGATTTCACTCATTAGATAGAGGCCTAAAAAATTCATAGGCCACTTTGTGAGGAAAGAAAAGGACTTTTATGATTTTTCAGAAGGGGAGCTACCAAATATCATTGTTTTGTTGGTGATCCCAACCATCGCCATGGAAAATTTTCAGAAATATTTGCTGAGTAAAACTGAAGACTCCTTGTGTTGAAGAACTACTGAAGGCTGGGCGTAGGTACAAGGTGATCCTTGCAGGTCAACAGAGCTTACCAGTCCTAAGTGCAAAGTTCATTTTTGACATAATCACTAGAATACCCAAACAGAGCAAGACATGTAAAAGATGTGGCCTTCTGCATGCACTAAAGAAATGGGCAATTTTTAATCAATTTTACAAGGCATGCAGCAATAAACGTTATTGGCAGAGCAGTATACGAGAACAAAGGCAGATGCAGCTATAAAGAGCTTTGCACCAACCCAAACAGATCACAAAAAAGGCATACCTGCAAGCTACAATAAATACCATCTGGTATCCCTCCAGAGATACATATGTGGTGTGATCTACAAATCAAAATTTGACAATGCACACAACAAGATAAAGAGTGATAAATTCATATTTTACTCTTTCAACCTTGTGGAAAATATCAGTGTCTTCAAATAATCCAAAGTGTGTGAAAACTCAAATGATCTGTCAGATCTATTCATTATTAGCTAAACTTGACACGGGCACAAGTACAACCCTTTTAAATTCTGAAACAGACAGGGAAGCCACAGCAAAAGCAATGCATGTAAAACTTTCAGCTTGCAACAATTTGCCATTTCCATGAGCAGGTTCAGTGATGCTGGAGTGCAAACACAATCAATCCAATTGGACAATGAAAACATCTTACAGCAGGGACACTACTGGACCAGTATTTGCAGGTATACTAGCACACTATGACCTTGCTCCAGTCACTATCCATAGAATCATTCAAACATCAGAAACATCACAGAAACTGCAACAGACATTTTAAGAATCACTTGCAAACTTAACATAAAAGAATAGAAATCCTTCACTTTTTTTCTGAATTAGTAGAACTAAAAGCTCAGCTCTCTGCTGTAGAGAGACGAATGAGGCTTTAAGGGGATAGGAATGAACAAATGAATTCAGACTTGAGAATAGCTGAGCTAATGAGTTCTTCAGGGGTTACCTCAGCTCAGCACAGAAAGATGAATGAAGAATGATGAATGTACAACAAAGAAATGAAGGAGCATGAGCAACATATATTATCAAATCAATGAAAATATTGTTGGCCTACAGGAATATCTGGAGCAACTTACACATAAATCAGATCAAGCTCAGAAGGAGCAGCTACAGATACATTAACTTGAGCTTAAAGAAATACTAAAGAAAATGAAAGAGCTACAGGAATAGGTGGAAATGTGTAATATATAACAGTGAGCAGCAAATAACTCAGGAAACAATCATTTCTGGAATAAATGACAGCAATAATGTTGTACTGGCATACTTCAATAGTACATAGAAGAACCTAACAGCCACTGAAGGAATAAGTGACAGAGGACCAGACTTCAAAGAAAGTCAAAAAACAGGTTAAATAGGCTGACTATTAAAGCAAGTAATGAAAGGGAAAATGTATTTGACCAACAGAAGGTTAACATTTTGATGGAATTAGATGAATCCAGAAGCTTTAAAATAAGCTGAAAGCCCTCATGGAACAAAACAGTAAATGCCAAGGAAATATGCGCAATTGAAACATCCTGATATATGAAGTTAGCCAAAGACTAAGTTGGAGCAAAACCTGGCTGTAGTGTGTCAGGATCAGCAAATTTTGGAAGAACAGCCGCAGTCGACGAAAGAAAACCTTAACAACACAAACAAGAAGAACAGGCAATGTCCCTGATGACTGTGGGAAATTGATGGCATGTCCAGAAAATGTCCCCATCAATAGGTCTGGATATATCAGCAAATTATTAATATTTTGGAGACTCATAGTCTTAGTCTTTTGGAAAGGATGGATATGTTATATGTGTACCTTGCCTTTAAGGGAGTTTACCTTTAAGGACAACATGCTATGGTCATACAATGGTGTGACTCTGCCTGCCAATTTGTCTGCTATAAGTTTGCAAGCTGCATACAGACAAATCAGTTGAATTGCTCTAATGTCTGTTTCATAATTATAACATGTTTTACTGTTTTAATTAAATCAATCCACAGAGTTGATCACTTCCCAGCTCAGAGCCTCCATCTCCCAGACCTGCAAAAGACCTCTTCTGTTTTTCGTTCTGTGTAGGATCTGCAACTTCAACCAACGATTTTACTCTGCCCTATCTGACATTAAAGACCATAAGTACACTAAGCTTACCTGTGCTTACCACCAAACACAGACCTCTTTCACCCACCAAGTCCTCAACTCTACCCAGGACCTCCCCCACAATTTGCCCGGCGCCGTTGACCAAGTGGTCACCATCGCCTCACCTGCTGATGCCACCAATCTCATCACATCAGCCAACGTCATTCACGTCACTTCCACTGCCACAAACCATGCCTCAGCTGCTGCCACTCACACCGTGGATGCCACCACTTCCATCGCCAACACTGAGAGTGCTGCCTACATCATGGATGACGTCACTGATGCCAACGTCACCCCGCCCACCACCGACATCACTGATGTTGTCACTAACTCCACCCCCACACCGAGCTCCAACTCAGCCACTGGCTCTACACCCAACCCCAGCCCTGATGGGTATTCACCAGCACCACCCCCCACCAACCCCAGACCTCCCCCTTACTGAGGACGAACGGTCAGTCCTCAGTAAAGGACTCACATTCATTCCCCTCCACCCACACATCAATGAATACGTTCAGGCCTGGACATTGAACAGTTTTTCTGCCACCTCTGTGCCTATTTCTTTAACCGTGAGTCTAACCCTCCCTCTACAGACCCCTTCTTCCATGTCCAACACACCCCATCTTCCTGGGCACCACCCCAAGGCATCCTCCCTTCCCTCGACCTCTTCATCTCCAACTGCCGTCATGACATCGATTGCCTCAACCTCTCCACCCCTCTCACTCACTCCAATCTCCCACCCCAACAACATGTAGCCCTTCGCTCCCTCCGCTCCAACCCTAATCTCACCATCAAATCCGCGGATAAGGAGGAGGGGTGTGCAGTAGCGGTGTGGCACACTGACCTCTACATCACCGAGGCCAGGCACCAACTCTCTGACACCTCCTCCTACCGCCCCCTTGATCATGACCCCACACCTAACCACCAAAACATCATCTCCCGGACCATCCATAATCTCATCACCTCAGGTGACCTCCCACCCACAGCCTATAACCTCATCGTTCCCCAACCCCACACTGTCTGTTTCTATCTCCTTCCCAAAATCCACAAACCTGACTGTCCCGGCTGACCCATTGTCTCTGCCTGCTCCTGACCCACTGAACTTACCTCAGCTTACTTTGACTCTGTTTCCTCCCCCCAGTCCAGGAACTCCCCACCTATGTCCGGGACACCACCCACGCCCTCCACCTCCTCCAAGACTTCCAATTCACTGGTCCCCAACATCTCATCTTCACCATGGACGTCCAGTCCCTATATACTTGCATTCCCCATGTAGATGACCTAAAATCCACTTCTTCCTCTCCCGCAGGCCCGACTTGTCCCCCTCCACCAACATCCCCATCCACTTAACCAAACTCGTTATTACCCTTGTTTCAGAGATAGTAGGAACTGCAGATGCTGGAGAATCTGAGATAACAAGGTGTA
>NC_063339.1:20528781-20544684 GCF_021869965.1 Rhincodon typus
AGGACAACTGAGATGTACGGGAGTGGAATGCCTCATCCTGGGAGCAGATGCGGCGGAGGCGAAGGAATTGGGAATAGGGGATAGCATTTTTGCAGGATGGACTGGCCATGCTAAATTGCCCGTAGTGTCCATGGATGTGCAGGCTAGATGGATTAGCCATGAGAGATGCAGGATTACAGGAATAGGGTGGGATGCTCAATCAGCCTAATGGCCTGCTTCCACGCTATTGGGATTCTATTCTATGAATGTGTGGTCACACACCATTTGAGGGAGTGAAATTCTGTTTGATTGTAATCCAGGGCAAATTGGATAATGCATACTGTAGATGGTAACCTGCACCACAGAAAAGACCTCAGTTTGGTGAAGCCATGTATTCAGTTGGCTTCTTCGCTTTCTCTTCTTTCTGAAGTGGGCATAAAATGTGATTAGCTTTCATTATGTAGAGAGAATCATGTCTCTTAGTAATGGAACGGTGAATGGCCAGAATTTGAGACATTGCAGATAGCTCTATTTACAGACTGGAAAGATCCTGATGCATAAACATTTATGGTCAAAATAACATTCACAATCATTGGCAATATTTTACTCGCCTTGTTCTAATGTTGCACATGTGGCTGCAGTAGGAGACAGATTTCAATGGGGATGCCTTTTCTGAAGTATTGACATCTCACATAGAAACATAGAATTTTTATAGTGCCAAAAGAGGTTATTTGGCCCATCGTACCTATGACACCTCCCCAAAGGAGCCATTTTTTTGCCTCTTTCCTGTAATCCTTCCATATCATATCAATGTAATTCACTTCTGAATGACTTGACTCTACCTCCACCACACTCTCAGGAACACATTCCAGACCGTAACCACTTGTAGCATGAAAATGTTTTTCCTTGAAATACTTTTGCGTCCATTACTAAGAACACAATTTGGGTTGGTTCCATTCATGTTACCTGTATTCATGAGCTCTCCATCATGTAATTGTTTTAATGTGGCTACTACGGACGTGAACCAGGTTCCTGATGATTTCCAGACCCCCTGACAGGCACTGTGACAGTAGGACTAAATCCAGGCTATTATCCTTCATTGTGGCCAAGGTAGGAAAATTGCTTGCTGAGCGTCTTACGTTCATTTCAAGAATCCTTCTTCCTCCTCCTTCCTCTCGTAGCTTGTCCCATTTTGCGTGGCCTCTGTTCATTCTCCCATGTTGTATTCTAAGGGAAGGCTTTATTATTGAATCCAAGCCTGAGAAAAGCTGTTCTTTGCAGGAGCATCAAAGTCAGAAAAGGTTCTCTCAATTCCTTGAAGAATCAAAGAAAAACTACCAATGAGAACCTTAGAATGGTCACAGCATGGAAGGAGGCCATTCAGCCCATCATGTCTGCACTAGGAAGCAAACATCGCTGGCTAGGCCACTATTTATTTCCCATTCCTTCATTGTCCAGAGGGCAGTTGAGAGTCAACCATATTCCTGTGGGTCTGTTGTAGGCCAGAACAGGTAAGGATGCAGGTTCCTTCTCTAAAGGACATTAGTGAACCAGATGGAATTTTTTTCCTGACAATGGACACAAGATTCATGGCCATCCATTAAATTTAAACTCAGGAACCTAGAACATTACCAGGGTCTCTGTCTAAATAGTCTAGTGACAATAGCACTAGACCAACACCTGCTTGTGAATCTAAAAGATGATTCTTTCACAAATTGCTGGTAGGCTTTCTGATGCTAAACATTTCTTTAGTCAAGTAATGTTAGAAGACGGTGTTAGCTGAATTTCCAAGCTTTAAGATGGTTCTTCTAGCTTCAAATCAGCATTGCATCCAATCCATAGCCGTTCACTGTGTGTATGCCAACACCTATACTTATATGTGCCCAGAATGATGCACCCCAGAAGTATGTATATGCACTTTTTGGATAAAGGAACAGCTTTTGAAGAACCCACATAGCACAATGGAATTGGATGTTAAGTTTGAGAGTGAGAGGTAAGAGTTGCAAATGAAAAATTTACATTTGGTACAGCAAACTCTGTGAGTTTGAGAAATAAATAGACACAAATAAACTAGGTTGAACTCCAAATGAGGAAACCCATAGACAATACTCCAAGAAGTGTTTTCTACACTATAACTAATGCATACCTCTAAAAGGCAAAAACTCCACTCACTGTAAACCAGCCAGAATAATACATGAGGTAATAGTCACGTATCAAGCTGAGAAAAATGCAAGCACAAGTGAAGTTCAATGGGAGAACTATAACATTTAAAAGGGATGCCAATCAAGTCATAAAAAGGTGTAAATTTGAATATGAAATTTGAATATTAGGTAAACAGTAAAGTTTAACAATGAATTAGGGGAAGGAAATTGGTAAGGTGGAAAGTAGGTCCATAAGAAAACAAGTGCAAGCAAGACTGAAAGGGCATTGCCAATAAGGGATGTGTTAAATTATTTACTTGGCATAAGACTTTAAGGCAGCAGAAGTCGGCAAAACATGAGCAACATAAGAGAATCTAAGACTAAGATCAAGTGATTTAATAGAATCATAGCATTGTAGAGTTGTACACATGGAAACAGACCCTTCAGTCCAATTCATCCATGCTGACCAGATAGCCTAAATTAATCTAGTCCTATTTGCCAGTATTTGGCCTATATCCCTCTAAATCCTTCTTATTCATGCACCCATCCAGATGTCTTTTAAATGTTATTGTACCAGCCTTCAACACTTCCTCTGACAGCTTGTTCCATACACACACCACCCTCTGCGCAAAAAAGCTGCCCCTTGGTTGCCTTTTATATCTTACCCGTCTCACCTTAAACCTATGCCCTCGAATTTTGGACTCCCCTATTCTGGGGAAAAGGCCTTGTCTATTCACCCTATCCATGCTCCTCATGATTTTTATAAACCTCTATAAGGTCACCCCTCAGCCTCCAACATTCCAGGGGAAATAGTCCCAGCCTATTCAGCCTCTCCCTATTAATCAAACCCTTCAAACCCGGCAACATCCTTGTAAATCTTTTCTGAACCCTTTCAAGTTCAACAACGTATTTCCTGTAGGAAGGAGGCCAGAATTGAACACAATATTCCAAAAGTGGCCTAACCAATATCTTGTACAAACGCAACATGAAGTCTCAACTACGTGAACTTCAGCAATGGCCTAGTGGTATTATCACTGGACAGTAAATCCAGAGGCCCAGATAACGTTCTGGGGAACAGGATTCGAATCTCGCTATGGCAGATGGTGGAAATTTGAATTCAATAAAATATCTGGAATTAAGAACCTAATAATGACCGTGAATCCGTTGTCGATTTTCAGAAAAACCCATCTGGCTCACTAATGTACTTTAGGGAAGGAAACTGCCATCCTCACCTGGTCTGACCTACATGTGACTCCAGACCCACAGCAGTCTGATTGACTCTGAACTGCCTTCTGGGCAATTAGGGATGGGTAATAAATGCTGCCTAGCCAGCGATGCTGTCATCCCATTAATGAATAAAAAAAGCAAGGCATCTGACAAGGCTAGATCACATGGAATCCAGCAAGACCTAGGCATTTGGATACAAAATTAGTTTGAAGGTAAGAGACAGAGGGTGGTGGTGGAGGTTTTTGGACTGGAGATCTGTGATCATCGGTGTGCCACAAGGATCGGTGCTGGGTCCACTGCTTGTTGTCATTATATAAATGATTTGGATGTGAAGATAGGAGGAATGGTTAGTAAGTTTGCATATGACACCATAGTTGATGGTGTAGTGGATAGTGAAGAAGATTACCTCAGAGGATAACAAGACCTAGATCAGATGGACTGATGGACCGAGGAGTGAGAAATGGAGTTTAATTTAGATAAATATGAGGTCTTGCATTTTGGTAAGGCAAATCAGGGCAGCACTTAAACACTTAATTGTAGAGTCCTGGGAAATATTGCCAAACAAAGAGGCCTTGGGGTAAAGGTTCATAGTTCCTTGAAGGTGGAGTCAGAAGTAGACAGGCTATTGAAGAAGGCTTTCAGTACGCTTGCCCCCATTAGGCAAGTGATGCAATGCAACTTGTTTAAAATTAGCAAAAATTGTAATAAAGAAAATAATGGAACTTATCACAGACCAATCTTCTCACCCCAAGGAAATATATGAAATAAGAAAAAACTACTGGAAAATCTCAGAAAGTCTGGCAGCTTCTGTGGAGAGAATTTGGAGTTAGTGTTTCAGTTTCAGTGACCCTCACTCGAAATGTTATCTCTGATTTCTCTCCAAGATGCTGCCAGACCTGCTGAGATTTTCAAGCAACTTCTGCTTTTGTTTCAGACTTCCAGCATCTGCAGTTCTTTTTTTGCCTCAAATTGTATGAAATAGGCAGAGTTGTTCAGAATTAGTAGTCATAATTTTCTAATACTCTCTAGATATAGAAATGAAGGGGAAATAGTATCGTAGTGGTCATGTCAGAAAGCAACTGGTCCAGGATAAATATTTGGTGAAAAAGGATTCAAGTCCTATCATGTCAGCTCATCAAATTTAAAAACGAGTTATAATATTTTTAAAACCTGGGATCAAAAATCAGTCTTCCTAATGGTGGCCATAGGCTTAATCAAACTTGCCTCATGAACTGCCTACTTCACCCCTAGGGCACCCTGACATCTGATTCCAGTCCCACCTCACCATGTGCCATTCCCACAACAACTTGCCACTCAGACAATAATTGCAGAAAGACTAACATCCCTGATGCCCACGTTGTCTTTTAAAGGCACCCAGACAGGCTTTGGTATTCTGAAGCTGACCAGGCTAGGTCAAGGACATTTCCAGAAGAAATCAGAGGAAGGGAAAATGGAACTTTGATTCACCAACAGGAAGGTAGGCATCCTGGTTGAGGGGATGGCACAAAGGGTCCTCTTCTCCAAAGGGCTGGCAGAGAAGGCCATGCCACCAGACACTGGTAAGCTTGTTGGAAGCCATACTGATGGTCCAGAGGAATAGTCTGCAGAGATATAAGATGATCAATTACCTTCTCTGTTTCACAGGATAAATGCCACACGCTTTCCTCTTGTAACTCATTCTCATTATTTCTGCTTCTGCACCAATTTCCCTCTATGCTGCTTTCATTATTGACTGCAGCACCTTCTTTCCCATGGTCTTATTTTCACCAATCTCCTACAACATTAACTCTGCATGCGCTCTGCATAGCCGACTCATTAAACCTGGGATACGTCACCACCTTTTGCCCACCTGCAATAGCACTGACATTAGGGCCACCCAATTGAATCTCACTCAATTTGTCCCTTTCTCTCATTACAGGAGAAGACAGCCTAAACGAGGGCAGGGAGAAGCCATACAGCTGGTGGGGTACTTGATATTATACTCCTCACCCTCTTTGAGAAGAGAATCTGGGCCCTTGCAAGGGAAGGCAAGGGATACCTAGACATCTATCTCTGCTAACTGAGTAAGTGCAACCCTTTATTCCACAAGAAATTTTGCAATAGCACCACTGTCACTGTCATTCACAGCACATCACTTCTAACCATGGGTCGTGATACCTTCTCTCTCTTTTCTCTTGCAGGAACTGCCAGCATCTTTTGCAGTGAAAGGTCGATTCTTCCCCCAAATGCCGTTTCCTCGCTCTCTGAAGACAAGGGAACTGAGGCCTCAGGGTAGCTTCGGCAAGGCTGTCTTCTTCTGTCCATCAGCTCAGATGCTGGCACCTCAGTGGAAACATTAGGCTTTGAGAGTGTGGAACCACAATCTGGTGAGTACCTCACTGCAACAGCTCTGCAGCTGGCTGAGGAAGTAACAGCCCAGGCCACTGGCACTCAGAAAACTGCTGGAGATCAGGCACCTCTCAGCCTCAGGCAAGAGAAGAATAGTGCCAACAATCAGAGATTCCATCTACATTATTGTGAGGAACGGGAGCATTACCATAATGTTGGAGTTTATTGCCCAAAAGCTGCATTAGTACAGTGACTCAGACAGTCATTAGACTGACCCCTGTTAGGTGGTCACCATGGCCCTTCTCCCCTCAGGGTTTGCTGGAGAAATGGATGCAGCTGAAGACCATGGCATGATGGTCGGGAGAACGGGGTATCTGAAGCACCCCAGGTCCCTTTTCCTCACAAGGACAGGGCAGTACCATGAGGCACTCAGTCAGAGGAGGAACCATGCATAATATCACGCTTGGAAGTTTCGACACATAAGAGGTGACTGGGCCCAACACCAACCTTTACTTCCTATACTGGACTTGAAGTTATACAATACAGGTTCCTAAGAATTATACCTCTGTTGAATGAATTAAATGATGAGAACATGATTCAGAAACCTGGCTTGGATTGCCTTGGGTTTGTGTGGTTGAATGGTGATTTAATTGAAGGCATAATAATGATAAAGAGCCAAGTTAGGGAAAATAAAGAATCAATTCCCTCTTGTGAGGAAGTCCAGAAGAAAAGGACACAATGTTAAAATTAGAGACAGGCCAAACATGAAGTAAATCTGGAAACACTTTCCCACACAAGTAGCAATGGAAATCTGGAAATTTATCACACAGAGTGCAACAATGCAGTCTCCATTCCACAATAAAACTACAGATGCTGGGGGCAAATGAAGATTACGGTCGTGGAAATTATAATAAGCTTGATTTTGTCAAGTAACTGTATTAAGTGACAGGGATTGTGGATAAGTCAATGGAGGTGATCTAACAGCATGGACGTACAGGCTGAAGGGTTGAATCATCTTGTCCTCTTCTCAAATATAAATGCAGGTTGTGGAACTCCCATGATCGAGCTCAGGGGCAGTCTGGGGGTGCATACAGTGAGCATCGTTGTCATTAATCCATGCTGGCCCTCCCTGGACTGTTTCAGTGCATCTCATTCCCTACAAAATTAAGTGCAGAGCCTCAAAGGCACTTAAATAAACAGTTTCTAGAAGAATCATAGAATCCCTACTGTGCAGAAGCAGGGCAGTCAACCCATCGAGTCTGTACTGACCGTCCAAAGAGCATCCCACCCTGACCCGCCCCCCCTACCGTATCCCTGTAGCCCTGCATTTCCTATGGCTAACCCACCTAACCTACACATCCATGGTCACTACAGGGCAGTTTAGCATGGCCAATCCAACTAACCTGCACAGATTTGAACTGTGGGATGAAACTAGAGCACCTAGAGCAAATCCACAGAGACATGGGGAAAACATGCAAACTCCACATAGTCACCGATGGTGGAATTGAACTCAGCTCCCTGGTGCAGTGAGGCTGCAGTGCTAACCACTGAGCTGCCATGCTGCCCCTCCTAAAAGATAGTTCTCAGAAACTGGGATCTTGTGTGCAAACTGTAATCTAAGGTGATCCATATCTCAACTCAGGCTATTGAGTGCCTTTACTCAATGTGGCTGGAGACTACCTGAACATCAAATCAGCCAGATAGTGTGCATGTGAAAAGATACAGAAGGGGAAGCTGCTTTGAAACATAAATATAACTTTAGTCTTTGCCCTTCCTCTCAGCCCACAGCAAATCCCATGTAATGGCTCAATTTCAACAAGCCCCTAATGCCATCCATGCCATCAAGGTGCTCAGAAATTGCCTGCTGTGCAGGAGTTGGCTCGAACCTGTTATTGGTGGCTGACATACAATGCTACAGTTCTGTTATTTCCTGCAGACTCTCGCAGAACACAAGTGGCTTATGCAAATGAAGTAATCTTGCATTATTGTGTATGATCAGCCTTTCATATGCAGGCTCATGGAATGTTATAAAAATTCTGGCAATGGCATACATATCATCAAGCTCACAATGTGTTATTCATCTGGGAACACTGCTGTGTGAGATAGGAGACAACAAGGCGCAGAGCTGGATGAACACAGCAGGCCAAGCAGCATCATAGGAGCAGAGAGGCTGACGTTTCGGGCCTAGACCCTTCATGCTTCTTCAAGTCCATAGGCTGTCGTTCTTGTTAGCTGCACAAGTTGAGGGTCCAGCGCAACCTGATCTTAATTTAAAGCTAATTGCTGTTCGCAACTTGATTGACAGCCATTAGTAAATTTCCAGATAGCCCCCACCCTCTCAAATACAAGAAACTCAAAAAATTGCTCTTCTTCTTTGCCTATTTACATGCTTATTTATAAATAATGACATCTCAACTGTGACTGATATGCTCCCTGATCTCTATAAAGAGATTACCATCAATAGAAATCCCCAATCTTGATTCAGAGTTTGTAGCATACTACATTGTTTTAGTCAAATGGTCTCAATCTTTGAATAAATGTCCAATTTCCAATTAACCTCAGAACAGCACCAATGAGATCTCCCATTTAGCTAATCGTTTTTTTCTACTGTGCAGATTCTATTTATGGCATTTTAAAGTTCACATCTGAATTGAGATGTTTAAACTCTGTCTTCAATGAACTAGGCTGCATCTGACCTGCAACAGCGCTGATGGACATTCTATGTGTTCAAAGCAGGAGAGTGGTCTAATTTCCAACATTAACCTTGACCAGCAGTAAACTATTTATGAGCACACATCCCCCATGCCCTGCACACTGCTCAGCGTTCTCACCAGGTTGAAAGCCCATGTCAAAAATAAAACCATTTCTCACTGACTTTCTAAAGCCAATTAACTGAAAAAAGGTACTGATATTGTTTGTCGCATTCCTCATTGAGCGATTTAGCTGGTTACATCTGAGGGAAATCAATTCTTGATTCATGCTGGAGTCAAACATGCAGACTAAGAGCACTGTTTGTTTGCGAGACTTTTTGCTGTTCCGTCTAAGGTGGATATGGATCACTTCAATTAGCACCTGCTGTGAAAGATCCTGCCCTTCCACTCATGTTACTTCTTGAAGGATTAGGGCATGGTCTGCTTAATGGTTGCTTCACCTCACTATTATTTATGACTTGCAAAATCGTTTGCCTGCACTTTGCACAAATGGACAGAAGAATATGCTTCCTCTGTCTATAAATCATTCAGTATCCACGGTAAGAAGGATATGTATGCCGTTTTCAAACTTTACAGCAGCAGGAGCCTAATTTTCCTGCATATTTTAACTCATTGAGCATGTGATTTGAAAAATAGTAAATGCAAGAGCAAAAATATGATCTACTTGGGTAATCATCATGTTTACGAATCATAGTTTATAGTTAATTGCTGCTTTTTATTCATCCTAAACTATAAATAGGAGTATGAGAACATGAATGTACAAGTTATTGTGATTGATATTAATAGTTATATATTTACTACATTAGCAGGACATTTCTTCAGTGACTGTTTTAGCAGAATCCTTTTAGCCTTTCTTATTAAAGAAAAGATAGCATATGTGAGAATATCACATAAGTGTGAGAAGTATTAACCTGCTGATGTCATAATAAGTGATTTCAGGCTTGTAATTTCCAATTTTTTTTTCTCATGATGTGATTCAATGCAGCACACATAGACTCATTTCACCAAAATGAATACAAAATAGACTTTAAAACAGCAAACTTTTCTAACATCATCCAATGTCTGTGTTTACTTAATGTACCATTGCAGTTAATTTGACACAACAAAATTTCATTCACAGCCAGTGTGATGGCACATTTTGCGAGTCTGCAAAATACCATAGCTAGACCCCCTTCCCATTGCAACAGCAGGTATTATTCTGGGTTATTGAACTGTGAGCAAAACTGCTCCATCTTAGTCGAAATGTATCGATTACATTTCCGTTAAAACCAACACTTACATCAAAATGTTTTGCATAAGATAGCTTAAACACACAAACACTATGGTTTATAAATTCATTAAATGAACACTTTGAAGAAAAGTGGCAAACAAATTTTTTAAGCATCTACATAAGAACATAAGACCACAAGAAATAGGAGCAGGAGTAAGCCACCTGGCCCGTCGGCCTGCTTCATCATTCATTAAGATCATGGCTGATCTTTTCGTGGATTCAACTCCACCTGCCTGCCCACTCACCATAACCCTTAATTCTTTACTGCTCAAAAAATCTATCTTTGCCTTAAAAACATTCAACGAGGTAGCTTCAACTGCTTCACTGGACAGGGCATTCCACAGATTCACAACCCTTTGGCCCAGAAGCTCCTCCTCAATTCAATCCTAAATTTTCTCCTCCTTATTTTGAGGCTATGTCCCTAGTTCTAGTTTCACCTCCCCCTCCTCTCCATTGGAAACAGCCTCCCTGCTTCTATCTTATCTCTTCCCTTCATAATTTTATATGTTTCAATAAGAACCCCCCTCATTCTTCTAAATTCCCAATCTATTTGTTCCATGAGTTTTGGATTGTCTCAAGATTATTTTCTCAGCTAATTGGAAGATAAATTCTAATGTGTTCCTGTTCTCTTGACTCTTTTATCTCTTTCTAACATAATCAGTGTCAACAGTTGGCTCATTTGGTAGTATTCATGTCTCCTAGTTTCTAAGCTCAGTCCCGCTCTTGCATTTAAGAGCAAACATTTTGGTTAACAATCCAGTGTCATGTTGAAGGGAGTGCTGCTCTGTCAAATGGGCTGCCTTTCAGGTGAGATGTTAAACCATCTCAATGATGCTTCCAAGACCTCTGTCCGAAGGTGCCTGCTTTAAGGAATGTAAAAAATTTGGAGCACTGTTTTGAAGAAAAGCTTGTGAGTTACCCTTGCCCAATATTTTCCAATCAACATCACAACAGTTAATTATCTGGTTATTATCATATTGTAGTTTGCGGAAATTTGCTAAGCGCAAAATGTCTACCATTCATCCTACAACAATGACTACACTTCCTAACGTACTTCAATTCCTTTAAAGACTAATTAGATGCTTAATGGTTGTGAAAGTGGTATAAAATGCAAGTCCTTTTCTTTTTCTCTTTCTCTGTCTCTGTCTATAACTCTATCTCTTTCTTTGTTTGAGCAAGAAGTCTGACCTGAGGTGCTATGAATAAAGCAGAAAGCTTCACTTATCACGTCCACAGACAGACCTGTAAGTGTGACTTACTGAGGACTTAATTGTAAATGACAATCCTGCCTGTGCTATCATTCAATCATTTTCATCCTTTGCATTAAATGGGCTTGCTTAATGTCAGGATTAGTCAAACAATAATCAAACAATAGCAGAAATAATTTAACTTTTCTTTAATGTACGACTATAATGACTGGCTGATTTCTGCCACTGAAACCACACTTTGGTTACTTTACAGCAACATCTGTGACTGGGAAGGCAAGTAGGAAAATCTCTCATATGACTTGTCCAAATCTCCATCATCCTTTAGGTCAGTCATTTTGACCTCATTTATTTTGCAGAAAATTAATACATATATATGAGACTGGCTGTCCAGTGACAACTTTTAAAAAGCACCTTGAGCTCACCAGCAGTGGCAGTCTTAAAGTATATAGTACAGTGGCACAAGTTCCCTCTACTGGTCCTCATGAGAACTGACAGCTAATGTTGCATGCAAAAGTCAACAAGGGACACTTGTGTTTTGATGAACTGTTTTTAGTTGCCTTGTGATCCTGCTCACAATGCATACTGGACTTGGTAAGAAAGAGAGGAAATACTCGACAGAGCATGAGAGTGATGAAGCTTTCCTTGTTATGTCCTTAATGTGATGACATCTCTTTGCACTTCATCCAAGTCACAAACAATGTCACGACATCAGGAATAGTATCACTTGCGTGTTATTCATTTAGATCCTGTCATTGTATACATATCTTATCAGACAGCATGCCTTCCACTTCAATCCTACTTTAGACCAATACTTCAAACTATCCCAATCCATTATTTTTACACAAATTCCATCACTTGGGAGTGTGCTAATTATCTCTTAATACCAAGTTGATATTTGATTTAATATGTCTGAAGATTATACAGTAGATCAGTTTAATGCTGAGAATGATACTTTACATATTATAAATGGTTCAGTGTCACCTTCTGTACCTGTTAGCTTAAACTCTATTTCTAGCTGGGGAAGGGGTTAATACTTGAGAGTAGAACAAGATAGAAATGATGGGAAATTAACCCTTCTAAGGTAGATACAACACTTGGCAAAAACTACTTGCATCTACTTTATGGGAGTACTGCCTTAAATAGAAGATACAGCATAGAAACATGCCATTCAGTCCATCTATTATACCTTGGTGTTTATGGCCCACTTATTTCAGCCCTTAAGTATATCTTTCTATTCCTTTTCCTCTCTTGTGTACAACCATTTTGAAAGCATACAAGTTACTTGCCTCAACCAGATGTTGTGGTAGTGAATTACTCATTCCATACATTCTCTTAGTGAAGAGATTTCTCCTTATTTTCCTGTTATCTAAATATACTCTGTGGATGTTATTGAATTATCTGCAATACACATGTGAATCATATACAAATCTTAGAAGTTCCTAAAAACCCATAAAACAGTTCTGGTATAATTCTGTCAGGTGGACTGGATTATTTTTAGTGGGAGAAACAACATTGTCAAATACATTGACGTATTAGTAGTTATACAAAGCAAAACAAACTGGACCTGATTTTCTGAAGAGTTGAAATCTGCTCGATTTGCAATTCCAGCTCTTTTCTTTAAATGCAAGGAGAGAGCTCCACATTTATGACAGGAGATTCTGATCAGGACTCCTTCAGAAATGGAGAGCTGCATTTCCACTCTGTAATTTCTATCAGAATGCAGAGCTCTCAGGGGATGACAAAGCATGCTTCCTTTTCTCATAGCAGTGAGCTGCTACATTCTGTAATTCAAAGGTTACAGGCAGCCATTTTGACAGCTTCTGTCAAGTTTCTAGTACACAAGGTATGTGTGAGGTTAGGGTGCCGGGTTGGTCGGGAGGGACAGGATGCCAGCTGACTATGATGCCAAGTGGGAGAGGATGCAAAGTGGGTAAGGGTAACGTGCCAGTTGGTAGAATGTCAAATAGACTTTGACAAGTAGAAAACCAGATGGGTTGGGGGTACGTTACTGTAGGTAGAATACCAGGTGGTAGGAGGTAGGTATAGGAGGTATTAAGGATAGGCTGCCGGATGTGTAGGGTACCAGGATGCAAGTTGGCAAGGGGACCAGGTAAGTTTAGGCTATATCGAGGCGGGTAGGAGATATGAGGTCTGGCCAGGGAGGTTGGGGAGGGTAGTTGTGGAGTCCCAGTGGGTGGTTTCATGTCCCGGGGTTTGTGGTGGGTGAGGGAATGGAGTTTGAGTCGAACAGCAGGGGATTAGGACTCAAGTGTCGGTGGGTCGTCAAATTCAGAGGCAGATCAGGTCCTGGGCGAGGGAAGGAGTGTGTCATGCCTGAGTGTCCCACAGTGAGAGAGAAGGTATCAGGTCAGAGTCTGAGGGCTGCAAGTTGTAACTGGTGATGCATGAAGTAATTATGAACTCAGTTGAATAGTTAAAGACTATGCATTTAATAGGGTAACTTTTACTGAGCAATTATTTATTTAATTTCTTGGACACATATGAATTCTCTGATTCTTACAGTATAACCTGAAGTAAATCAAAAAGAAGGTTGGAGTTAAAAGTATATACTCCAGAGAAAGAAGGAATTACAGATTGAGATAGAAGGCTTTGCAGTCCTGAGGCCATGGGAAAAAAATGAAGAATTCTAAAAGGAGATCACAGTTGGTAATGTTGGGCCGTTAAAAAGATAGACAAGCATAATCTCAAACAGGTTGGCAGCATTCTAAACCCACCATCTGAGCCTCCATTTAATCCTCGACAATGACATTCTCTTTAATGTTTCTTTTTGTTGAAAGAAGCAATGGTTCTTGGACACATCTGGAGTATGGCACCTCTCAATTGATAGGCAGGTTTATTGCCCATTGAAAGGAAACACATATTATCCCTACAAAAATCAATACCTTCAAAAAAAGAGGAATATAATAGTGAAGGATATTGGGGGAAAATGGCTTAGTATATATGAAAGAAAATTGTAGAAATGCCGTTGATTGAACATGTTAAAAAAGTTACTACAACAAGTGAGCAGAACATTTCAAACCCCATTAGTGGTTGCATGCACAACTTAAAATGCATTAATGTAAGCACTGCACTTCCTACAGTTATTAAACACCTTCATATTCAAACAAAGAGAAAAATAAAATTTTAAATCTAAAAGAGTTTTAATCAGCATTGTATTTTTAACAATTAACTTCAAATACATAAAAATGACTACGTCCAGATATGTATACAGCGACAATAACTTGAATTTACACGTCATCTTTTTGTACCGTAAAATGTCCTAAAAGCAATTAAGGGAGAGTCAGTTGCCTGGTGCCATTATCACTAGACTATTAATCCAAAGATCCAGGTAATGTTCTGGGGACGTGATGTGAATCCCACTATGGCAGATGTCGAAGTTTGAATTTAAAACAAAATAATATGGAAGTAGAAATTTAATGATGAACATGAAACCATTGTCGATTGTCAGGAAAAACCCATCTAGCTCACTCATGTCCTTCAGGGAAGGAAGTTGCCATCCTCATGTGGTTTGGCCTACATGTGACTCCAGACCCACAGCAATGCAGCTGACTCTTAACGGCCCTCTGGTCAATTAGGGATGGGTGTTGAGTGCTGGCCTAACCAACGACACTTACATCCCATGAACAAATTGGAGTTGCAAAATTGGCATAGCCATTGGATCATGGTTTACAACATCAAAAATGCAATGGCCTATGTTTTACCATCAAAAACAATCTACCAACAGGGGATCTAAACATAGTCATTTGTATGTATTTGAAATTAATTCTTAAAAATATAATGCTGATTAAAACAATTTTAGATTCAAAATTTAATTTTCTCCTTGTTTGAATATGGATGTATTTAATAACAAATGAGGTGCAGTGCTTGCGTTAATCTAAGCTGTGTATGCAACCAATAATGGGGTTTGAAATGTTCTGCTCACTTGCTGTAACAGCTTCTTTGCCATGTTCAATCAACAGTACGTTTTTACAATTTTCTTGCACATATTCTTGCATGTGATGAAATTCTCCAACAAGTAGACACATAACCAGACATGAGTGTTCATATTAAAACAATCTTCGATGGGGATTCCACATTTAGCATCTGAAAACAGGCTTCTCGATATTTGAAGAGGAATCATTGGTATTGCAACAAAATGATCAAATACTGGTTTGTCCAATTTTGGAGCATTCAAGTTTTGTGTGGGATCCTTATATACATTGTTACGTACTTATGTGTATTTCAATATTGAAGCTTCTGTATTACCATGTCATGTCTGGTTAGCTAGCACTAATCATATAATTTTTGACAGATTTTATATGTTGTTTACATGACCAAAGCAGAAGCAGAAGTGCCTGTTATTTTCAATCTTGGGAAGTACATTGATCAGAGCAAGGCTGACAGTGGGACTGTCAAAGCAGACTCCTCTTTTGTAATTGTATTACCTAGATTAACTAACAGTTTAAACTAGGGATTGAATGTTGATCTGTGCAGCTCAGTGATGGAGACTTACATTTTCTAAATTCCGTTATCAGATACCTCACAGAAAAGCTATTCCTTGCATCATGCTTTATTTATATTGCAGTCCACTTTAGAAAGTGCTTCTGTCATACAGAACGGAGCCTCTGGTCTTGCAGAAAATGGCCAAGAATTTTTAACTCACTGTTAATGAATGTTTCGTTCTCTACTTCATTTAAATTGATACTTAACCATCACAGATGGAGAATAGTCAATTGAGTGAGGCTTCAGGAAATGGAAGAAAAGGGCTTTTCACCTTGCACACTGGATTATTTAATTAGTAATGTTGCAGGTGTCATATAACATAACCATAATCAGTGTGCTACAAAGATAAATTAGAACTGAGAATATTTTCAGTGCCAATCCTCCCTCCTATTCAGCAATGATGTATAACTTAAACTGCAGGCGAGGCATACTGACATTTCCCACAATACCTATCACATAATTGCTTTGTATAACGGGAGCCTGCTTTGACAGTCTTAGCATCAGCATTGAAATAATCATTGGAAACTGTCCTTCCC
>NC_063339.1:20569684-20618368 GCF_021869965.1 Rhincodon typus
TCTTCATTTCTGAAGAAGGGTCCCGACCCGAAACGTCAACTTTCCTGCTTCTCTGATGCTGCCTGGCTTGCTGTGTTCCTCCAGCTCAGCACTGTGTTATCTCGGACTCCAGCATCGGCAGTTCTTACTATCTCTGATGTAGTTACAGGAGGTGTGCATAGCAGAATAATTGGCCAGCACACCCAAAAGTAAAGAAAGAGAAAAGGCAACATAATAAAACAAAGGTTTATCAGTTGCTCGATTGCCCTTCTAGTATGCCCTGGCGGCGATGATCACTCCCATACTGCAAGGAAGAGCAGCGCTCTACCTGGCCCCGATAACAGTAGATTTTAAAAGTATCAGTGATGCTATGAAGCCTCCTCAACATGGTGGCACCCTCTTCCTCTACCTGCAGCCTCAGAAATTGCCATCTCTATTAGAGCCATTGCAAACCGCTGGACACCTGCATGGATGGTGGTCCTGCAGCAGCCTTCTAATGGCTGGTAAAATAATATCCCGATTCCTGATGCCCACTCGTGTGGTCTCAGTCCTGATGATTGGACTGTTTAGCTTCTGAAATATGTCTGGGTAATGCTACTGAAATCTCTAACTCTTAGGCCCTAAATTTCGTTCATTCCACTCCTATCGGAACTAAAATTGGTGGTGTAGTGGACAATGAAGAATGTTACTTCAGAGTACAATGGGACCTTGATCAGATGGGCCAATGAGCCAAAGAGTGGCAGATGGAGTTTAATCTAGATAAATATGATCTGCTGCATTTTGGAAAGGCAAATCAGGGCAGGATTTATACACTTAATGGTAAGGTCCTGGGGAGTGTTGCTAAACAAAGGGATCTTGGAGTGCAGGTTCATAGTTCCTTGAAAGTGAAGTTGGAGGTAGACAGGATATTGAAGAAGATGTTTGGTATGCTTGCCTAATTGGTCAGTGTATTGAATATATGAGTTGGGAGGTCATATTGTGGCTGAATAGGACATTGGTTGGGCTGCTTTGGAATACTACTTTCAATTCTGGTCTCCCTGCTATAGGAAAGATGTTGTTAAACTTGAAAAGGTTCAGAAAAGATTTATAAGGATGTTGCCAGAATAGGAAGGTTTGTGCTGTAGGGAGAGGCTTAAAAGGCTGAGGCTATTTTCCCTGGAGCATCAGAGGCTGAGGGGTGACCTTATAAAGGTTAAAAAATCATAAGGGGCATGGATAAAGTGAGTAGTAAAGGTTCTTTTCCCCAGGATAGGGGAGTCCATAAGTTAAAGGTGAGAGGGGAAAGATTTAGAAGGGACCTAATGGGCAACAAGGCCTCCTAAGGGTGAGTGGTACATGTATGGAATGAACTGCCAGAGGAAGTGGAGGCTGGTACAGTTACAACATTTAAAAGGCATCTGGATGGGTATATGAATAGGAAGAGTTTAGAGGGATATGGGAAAATGGGGCCAGATTAATTTAGGATATCTGGTCAGCATGGTTGAGTTGGACCAAAGGATCTGCTTTCATGCGGTACAGCTGTATGACTCTATGACTCTGCCTTTTTTGACATGAATTATTCATCAGCTAGGAATACTGACGCTAATCCCTCCATAGGCCTTCGTGCCAAAATGTATAAGAGCAGTCAGAATTGATATTTTTCTGTTGCTTTCTTACTCTCTCACCTCTACTGACTTGCTTACCCTCACCTTCCTTTTCAAATCCAGTTGAGGTCAACAATTCAAAGGGCAGGGGAATCAAAGCTCGGCATTGATTCGAGTGTGACGTCCCAATTTGTGAACGATTGCTCACATTTCAGAATTATATATAAACTATTTTCATTACTTAATTGGCATATTAGGGAAAGAATGTTTGAGGCCCTTTACTGCTAGTGGAGTTTCAAATGCAGCCATCACAATTAATGACTGAAATCTCATGAGCTGTGGCCCCAGATCCTCCCCGGGTCACTTGGTAATTTTCCAAGTTCACTGACTGGATTTGAAGCCTCACCTATGATGCTAGATTTATGATACTGTGGACATCAAAGAAAATCAGCTCGAGTCAAATGATATATTATCAAATTTAGAGCCTATTTAGATCTTGAACACTTAACCTATTTGAATACATAGCCCATCTCCATTAGTTGGTTGTGTCTTTTGCCTCATGGAATTTACTATAGTTTGCATAGTCTGGTGACAGACAATCTAATGGTCTCCTTCTGACAGCACAGCTTGTGTGTATAAGTTGACCAATAGTGCCTAGCAAGTTTATTACATTGCAATTGCAGCAACCACATCTTGTACTTTAATAGCATCTTCAACATGACAAAATGTTCCAATGTGTTTCACAGGAGAGTTATCAAAGTCTGACATGAGGCCATGTAAGTAGATAATAGGGTAGGTGACCTGATCAAATTCAAATAAGTTTTAAGGAGTGTAAGGAGGAAGAGCACAAAGGAAAGAATGGGAGACATTTGGAGCAGGAATTCCAGAAGCTAAAGCCCACACAACTGAAGGCATATCTGCAAATTTTTGCTGATTAATTAATTAATTGCCATAAGTGAATGTTTTTGATAAGAGTTTTGTTATATTATGTGTAAACTCACATTTTTCAACTTTCTTCTCTAAGCAGGGGACATTATCCAGACTAAGTCTGTACCATGAGACTCTAGCAACTCTGCATCCTATCATTTTCCATCTGTTATAAAAGAAGAGTCATGTTGTGGTTATTCAGGAGGTTGGGGGAAGGGGAATCTTGGAAGTTTCCCTGATACTAGTACTTGGCAACTTAATTTCATGCTAGGAATACATATAAAGTGAACTTATTAGAGCTAGAATTTAAATTTTGAAAATATCAAAGCAAGTGAATTTTAATTGTGCATAAATCTGTTTTGGAATCTCACAAATTGAGTCATATTTATTATGATGATCATTTTGATAAATGTTTTGTTGGAATCATACAGCGTAGTGAAAATCAGGAGCTGACAGTTCTCATCTCAGAAAGATGGAGTAATGTTAAAATGTTTCACATTAGTGTCTCTTTGCATCAGAATGTGTGTGAGAGGTGTACTCATGCAGGCTGTCATGTGAAACTGTAGGCCTTTAAGTCAATCAACTTAATTTTAGCTGTTCACTGGACACTATCATATGCACTTGATAAGTGTTGATGAATAAAAGTTTCAATCACCAGCCATTAGCTTATTGTGCCTGTTTATTCAATTCTGTCACTATCCCTGCTGGAGTCCACAACTGATCACTCCTCTCCAACAAAGTCTTTGCCAAACAGAATAAATCTCAATAAAAGTTACCAAAAATAGCAACAGAAAAATGGTAGCAAAAACAAAGTTGCGGGAAAAGCTCAGCAGGTCTGGCAGCATCTGTGAAGAAAAAATCAGAGTTAACATTTCGGGTCCAGTGACCCTTCCTTGTTCCTGATTCACGGCATCTTCAGTTCTTTCGTGTTTGTTTAAAAGAAAAATGATGTTGCCTATCAAAATTGGTTTTAAGTGTGATGCAAAAATTGTGTTGAAACAAATTCTTGCCATACAAATGGAGTTTTGAACCAAACTAGCTCTCTTCATGCCAAGTCAAAGATGGGAAAAGAGCTAAAATTTTTCCTTGCTTTGCAAACATCGAGAAAAATTCCATGTGGGAATAAAAAAAACAAACAATGGCAGCCAGATGCTAAGGACACAGATCCTGCACACAAACTGCATGACCTGACATGTTAAGCATTATCGAGACACAGTCAACTCTTGCTGTGTTGTTTTACTTTAGATGAAGGCGGCGATCTGTGTTTCTTGTCAACCGGCAACAGAGGTTGAAACGAAGAAGGGGGAAAAGGAGGAAGGTGGAAATAATTTCCAGAAAATTAGTTCCAGACTGTCTGGTGCAACTGTATACTATAAAAGCAGAAAGATGTTCACACACAGTTTCATGACCTTGGCTCGGATGGACCAGCTGAGATTTCAACTCACACTGGTGAGGAAGTTGCATTACATTTAGTAATCCTGCATGAAGTTGCAAAGAAACTTGTAATAGCTTTGTAGTATTTCCAGCTAATTATACATATTTGATGAGAATCCATTTATTGAAGTGGCTGGCACTTCCTTAACGGAACATCAAAGAAAAAACATATATAATCTGTGACCTTTTTATTTGCAAGAAAGCCTTATATCTGGGCTCATATTCCAGTGCAGTAGCATAGGAGGGCTGGCCTTTTGGAGGCACTGAGGCTATCTTTCAGATGAGACGTGACACTGAAACTATGTCTGCCTTAAGTGTATGTGTTCAAGATCCCATGGCACTATTTTGAAGAAGAGCAGTTCTCATAAAGAATGCTTATCACTAAAACAGATTAGCTGGTCATTGTCACGCTGTTGAACCTTGCTGTGCACCTGTAAACAGTCCACTACATTGCAACGGTGATGACACTTCAAAACTATTTTGCTGCCTCCAAAGTGCTTTGATATGTCATAAGGTTTTGAAAGGTCCTGCATAAATATGAGTCCTTTCTTTATGTGTCTATATATGTCCATAATAACAAAGAAAACTGAAGCAGCAGGCTCCTTAACAATGTGTATTCATCCTTGCACAATTCAATTGATCATTTGAAGGAAAAAGAAAAGGGAAAATGGGACTATTTAATATTAAATCTGTGGCTTTCTGGTTTCCTGTTGTGAACAAGGGCACAGTTAGGCATTGGCACTGTGTCCTGAAGGGTACAAAAGGGAATCCCTGCATGGGTGCTCTCCCTTGCTGATATCAGCCCCCAATCTTTTCACATCACAGAAATATGTCAGCCAGTGTGATCCTTCGACGAGCCCAATCTGCCTGTCCAATCATCAGAGAAGTCTGAAGCAAGGCAGAGACTGTCCAATTGTGACTCCTCTCTTGCAAGTCACTTCCGTTCATTCAATCATAATTGACATCACATTTTGTTTTTGACAATTTCTGCAGCCTTTTCTAGACCCTCTTCAAAATGGATATTTGACTCTGGATGCTTGTCCAGCCAGCTACTGTACATCCCGAGGGACTGAGCCAGCTGCATTACCAGAAATTGTATACTTTGCATTCAGAAATCTACTAATGTACCAACTTTTTTTATTTATGGAAACTATGCAGTACATTAAATATTGAACTCCATTCCCCAATGCATTGCCTCTAAACTATCGACTAACTCAAAGTTGAGTTATGCCTTGAGAACAAACGTTCAAAATGGAAAGATTTTCAGTGTTAAGTGGAAAGAGCAGAGGAATAGGATGAACTGTATAACTGTTTCAAAGAAACAGTATTTCTAAGGCAGTCCATTGTTTCTCAGGATGTTTATCTAGTTTTGATTCCGCTACAATAAACAGACAAGCTTTTGAGAGTAGGGAGATACCCAAGAACTACATACAAAGATTTACAGTAAAACAGATGGCCTAGTAGTTGGGAAAGGCAAGTGGGAGCTAGTCTGGAAACAGAACCTGGAAACAGGTTCAATAGCAACTTTTGTAAGGGAACTGGGTAAATGATTGAAGAGGAATGAGTTGCAGGGCTATGAGGAATGGGAAGGGGGTAATTGGATGGCTCTTTCAAAGACTGGTACAGGCAAGAACAGCTGAATGCCCACTTTGTACTCTGTTAGGTTTTATAAATTATCGAGTCATGCCATTATTTTTGACTAATTGTAAAAAATTACAGAAAGGTATTTTTTCTTATGTAATTGAGCAAGTTATTTTAAAGACTCCCCTCCGCCTCTCTTTTTTTAATACCCAAATGTTCCATCACACACAACTGAGTGGCTTTCCCACCACCAATATCACTGTGACTCTTGGGTATTTTATAAAAATTTTCCTCTCTAAACACTAAACATCACCTGAAAAACATTCTTGTAGCCAATTCAATGTAAAGCCCCTTATTGATAATGTGAACCATCAAAGGTGACGGGGGAAGAGTAGGGAGAGCAGAAAGGGCTAAATCAAAATGGAATTGGATGGGGAAGCAAAGCACTGTATCCCCTGCAGTGCCCACTTCTCTGGAAAGGCATCCATATCACTCAGCCTGGAGTTAAAATTGTTTTCACAGTTTGGCAAACCCTGATCTGTAAATTTAAAGGATGCTATGAGTGCTTTTGCTGCCAGTTCACACCAACAGCCAAAAATGGCAAATTTTGAAGACTCCAACTGTAAGTCATCTGACTAATTTTCACTGCTCAGTCAGGAATAGAAGTTCATTAGGTTTTTTTTTTGTTTGATGCATTATGTTTTATTCAGGTCCAGCCAAGAAAGTCTCAGGTTATCATTAAATAAAAACTGAAAGAACTGCGGATGCTGTAAATAAGGAACAAAAACAAAGTTGCTGGAAAAGCTCAGCAGGTCTGGCAGCATCTGTGAAGGAGGAAAAAACGGAGTTAACGTTTCAGGTCCGGTGACCCTTCCTCAGAAACTCAGTTCAATATAGGGCTGCATGACGGCTCAGTGGTTAGCACTGCTGCCTCACAGCACCAGAGACCTGGGTTTGATTCCACCCTCGGGCGACTGTCTGCGTGGAGTTTGCATATTCTCCCTGTGTCTGCATGGGTTTCCTCTGGGTGCTCTGGTTTCCTCCCACAGTCGAAAGATGTGCAGGATAGATGGATTGGTCATGATAAATTGCCTGTAGTGTTCAGGGATGTGTAGCTTAGGTGGGTTATAAGGGGGTGGGTCTGGGTGGGATGCTCTGAGGGTCGGTGTGGACGTGTTGGGCGGAAGGGCCTGTTCCCACACTGTAGGGATTCTGTTCTGTTCATGAGTAGGGCTGTCGATAGGGCTTTAAACTTTAAGCTAAAGTGTGTGTGTGTGTGTTTCTGTGTCTGCGTCTGTGTTGGAAGTCTGAGCTTCAAGGATCAAAGGTAAATGAAAAGGTAGGATTGCAGATTGGTGCTGGGCTTGATTGTGACCAGAAAATAAAATCAGGGGACAGAATGCATGAATGTCATATCATACCAAGAAGCCATAAAAGTGTGGGGAAACTTGATAATAGACCAAACTTGAAGGCTTTGTATCTTAATGCACGAAGAATTCACAATAAGGTAGATGAACTCATGGTGCAAATTGAGGTAAATCAAAATCACAAGGGCTTTAAATTAGTTAAAGGTGAGGAGGGCTCAGCAGAGATCTTCAAGCCACCAGAAGAAGTAATAAGACAGAGACTATGGAAAGAAGCTTTCGGCACAGCAGATAAGGGGACAGCTATGAGAAATGGAGCGGGCAATCAATGCAGGACTGAGGGTTTTGTACTTAAATGCACGCAGTATATGAAACAAGGCAAATGAGCTTGGTAGCACAGATTGACAGTGGTGGGTATGATGTAATGGGCATCACAGAAATGTGGCTGTAGGAGGATCAGGGCTGGGAAATAAATGTCGAAAGATACACATCCTATTGAAAATACAGACAGAGGGTCAGAGGAGGCAGGGATGCTTTGTTAAGTTAATTAACAAATTAAGTTGATAGCACAAAGTGACATAGAGTTCGAATGCGTAGAATCTGTTTGGGTAGAGTTGAGAAACTGCAAAGAATAAAAGACCCTAGTGGGAGTTATTTACAGGCCTCCTAATCAGTCGTCAGGATGTGGGGCAGAAAACAAATCAGTAGATAGAAAAGGCATGCAAGAAAGGCTCTACTACAATAATCATGGATGACTTCAATAGGCAACAAGACTGGGAAAATCAGATTGATAGCAGATCCCAAGAAAAGGAATTTGTAAATGTCTATGAAATGGTGTTTTGGAACAGATTGTGGGAGAGCTCACTAGGGAACAGACAATTCTGGATTTGGCGATGTGTAATGACACATGCATGATTAGGGAGCTTCAGGTTTTGGAACTCTAGGAGGAAGTAACCATAATATAATAGAATTCACTCTGCAGTTTGAGAAGGAGAATCTGGAATCAGGTGTAATGGTATTACAATTGAGTAGGGGTGACAGCAAAGACCTGAGAAAGAAGCTGGCCGGCGTTGATTGGAAAGGAAGCCAAGCAGGGAAGACAGTGGAACAGCAATTGCAGGAGTTTCTGGAGGTAATTCAAGAAGCACAGTAGAAATTCATCCCAAGGAAGAAGAGAAATATTACGGGGAGGACAGGGTAACCGTAGCTGACAAGGGAAGTCAGGGACAACATAAAAGCAAAAGTAAAAAACATACAATGTGTTAAAGACTAAGGAAAACCAAAAAACTGAGAAGCCTTCAAAAACCCACAGAGGACAATTAAAATACGCAACAAGAGAGGAGATGATAAAATATGAGGATAAGCTAGCAATTCCATAGCTGAAATAAAGGTCTAGTGGCAAGGGGGTGAACTGTGGGAGCAGGGTCAGTGAGTGAACAGACTTTGGAGCTGGCATGAGAAAGCTAAAAATCTCTGATACAAATGTTAGCTTTAAATGGTGCAGTTATTCAGGCTAAAAGGACAAGAATTTTAAGAATAAGTTGTGGCCTTTATAAGTTATTGTCACTATACAGCACAAATACCGCAAGGCACGGCTTCAAAAAAATTAAGTAACATTGTCAAGACAGAAATTTACAAAAGAAAAGCTGAGGAAATTGCAAACTCAGTTATTTAAAACAGGTAAGTGTTGGGCAAAACATTTTCTGATTTTAAAGTTAGACACAGTATCAAGTGTCACAATATTATCACATAGCAAACAATGATTGATGAAACTAAGTTTACAACTGACAGAAATTCATTTACACGTTCAGAATGCATTACACTTAACATTGAAGGCACGCTATAAGGCATCCTCCAATGTAGGGGACACCTTGTGGCGTAGTGGATTGTGGCTTTACCCTTCCCCCTCCCATGAGACTAGTGAGGCCCCAGGTTCAAGACTCATGTGCTCCAGAGATGTGTAATAACATCCCTGAGCAGGATAATTAGAAAAATAGGTTAATTTAAAGGAAAAATGGCCCATACTTCCCAACAAGGGAATCTTAATCTGAACTGAAATGCACATATTGACCTCAATATCATACAAAATCTGAAAGGGATTGAGCAAGGCACAGGTAATAGAATTTTTTTATAGGGCTCTGTAAACTCAAATTGGAACCTAAACCCAAACAAAGAATGAATGGAAAGCTGTGTCTATTTTCTGCTTCTGCCAAAACTTAAGAGATTTCAGATTTCAACTATCAACAAAGGCAACCAAAGAAGCAACAACCAAACAGTATATCCCACTTGAGATAATTGAAGCACTTGCAACCAAATTGAGTCAGATTACAACAATTAACACTGCAATGAACAATTAGTTTGACAAATCCACGTCATATATTAGACGGTAATGTGATCAGGTAGGGTCAAGTTCAAGTGGAATATCTGACCGCACTTCGTTCTAAAGTAGAGTCTTGGAAACCCACAATAGCTATCACACCAAGCCAGATGTAATCTTCAGGTAACATAGTTTAGGAACGGAATAAATTGATTTCATCAACTGCTGCGGGTGAATGAGAAAGGCCAAACTAATCGATAATTTTAAGTGAAATGCTGACCTACTTAATCACAGATCTACAGGCAGATTGAGCTAAGAGTAATGGCTAAGACCCTTAGGTCAAACTAACCACCATTTGCCACTCTCTCTGAAGAGAGAGCAGTCCTATGGTCTTCTGGGACTATAGCAAACTTAACTTTGCATAAAAGAAAATGTTGTACATGTATTAGGAAAAATCTGAAATGTTAATACTTGATTGACAGCAGTAAGAACCATGCAGTGTGATGGCCATGTATGCTCAGGTGTTTGTGTGTGTGTGTGTGTGTGTGTGTATGTATTTATGTTGGGGAGTTGGGTTTGTTGAAGAGAGAAAACTAGAGCCTTTTCCTACAATCTTTAAATAGTTGCAAAGATGCAATAAACTACATCATTTCTGGGCCAAGAGATGGTTACCCTCGCACACAGAAGGCGACATAAGCCCCAAAAGAACCCACACCCTTAGATGAAAATAGTAACTCAGACAACAGTCAAATATTGAAGGATAGTTCAAATTATCGCTTAACATTTTTGCTCAAGACTCTCAGAATAAGGCAGGGCACCTGTTTCCCTTGCTGTACCACTCAGTCCATTTATCAAACCAAATTAATCATTTCCTAATAATGATACTTTGTCATGGTTATATATCAGTAGTCCAATAATAGTGCTCCCTAATAACTCCCCTATCATTGATTCTGATGAATTATTTTAGTATTCAGGTTGCTGTAGTTTCCAATGCAATGACAGGGTAGCAATCTTCTGTTAATGTAACCTTATTAACATTTTAAACTGCCATTTATCACAGTTCTGTGCAATGGAAATAATAGCATCTATCAGGGTGTCATGGTTTAGGACATCATTTGAGCTGCTTAATTAAATTATAGCCTTGGTAGTTACTTTAAAGCACCCATAATTTAAATACAATTTTATATGAGACGGTAGATGTGGATTTTGTCAAGAAGTTAAAAAGGTAGTGGGATAGATTATTGGAAGGAATGAATGAGAATGTCAGAGTGTATTTGAGAACTCTGTAACTTTTCCATCACAAAGACTGGCTGCCTACTCTCAGGGGATTATAGGCTTTTGATGGAGGCTGGTTTGCTGGTCAGCTGGTCAATGACACCAATAGCGTGGGTTCAATTCTTGCACCAGCTGATTTTACCAAGAAGGACTCTCCTTCTCAACCATTCCCTTGTCTGAGGTGTGGTGATATTCAGGGTAAATGACTGCCAGTCATCTCTCTCTAATGAGTGAGCAACCTACTGGTCCAGTAGGACAATGGTGACTTTGCCTTTCCATGCCTATGATCCCATTTCAGTGTATTACCACAGAAACCTACATTCATCTGTTTCTCACATTCAGAACTGAGTCTTGCAATGTTCCTCTGTCAAGTCTTCCAACCTCCACTCTGCATAAGTTACAGTGTGTCCAAACTTCCATCATTTGCCAACACCAAGTCCCATTTCTCCATTACCTCAGTGCTCTCAGACCTAAAAAAGCTCCTTGCATGAATTTGTACCTCTTTGTAAACTCATCCAGTTTTTTCAAACTACTACATTTTGTCAACTGGAAAGTATTAGTCATTAAAGAAAGGTTACTTTAAAACTTACATTGATACAAGGCCATGGACGTGTGGTTTTAAGTGGTAGAGTCTAATGTTTGAAGATAGAATTATGGATACCAGAAACCTCATCAGGCAATGGGCATCTAGTGACACTATTACTGAAGTATAGTTATCAAAAAAAGTACAATTCAATTTTACATATCAAGCAATACATGACCCCAAGAAAACAAGAGATTTAAAAATCTTGCTTGCCATTGGCAAGGAATAACTTTACAGGTTTAACACATTTAGTGGCATTCTGGAAAGATCTGGAAAGTTTTTAAAGACCAGCTCAAGATTAATGGAATCAACTCATGTCTAACAGATGAAAATTCCAAAAGTCTGTTGGATTGTTTGTCAGAAAATGCTGCAGCAGAGGGCATACGTGTGATGATTCCAAAGAGAAACTGTCAGACGGGGTCATTGAGTTATTCATTGTCCTCACATCAATTAAAAATTTAGGAAGGATCTGTTCAGCAAGAGAAAATGCCATGCAATAGATGCATTACGTGAGCATGGAAATTAGCAACAGGCCCATTCACATAATTTGGGGAAGATTACTTCCTCACGATGGATTACTTCTTTAAATTTTGCATTCTCCAACCATTTAACAACACAACAAACATGGCCATTGTTGACACAGATTATTTAGTACCTGGAATCAGATCTGGACCACAATAGAACTGGCAAACCATTTCAAGTGACGAGTGACTCATATCACATCAGTACTCAACTATTGACATTCAAACAGTCTAGCAGAGTGTATTGTGTGGACTATCAAAGCAACGATCATCAAGTGTTCAAAACTTGCAACAAAAGATTTTCACATTGTATTGCCGCCAATAGGGAAGAGATCACCATCCTTGTACAAGTTAATCTTGGGTGGGAAGTCTGAGTGACTGCGCCCAGCGACCAATTGTCCAGACATTCTGAGAGGCAGGACATTCTTTCCAAAGACTGCACGATACATTGTGAAAGAACGAAAGCCAGCTCAGACCAGTGAATGATACATCAACCATGCACGAAAAGTGTGTGGAAGGAAAATCCAATGATGAAGTTGTAGAGATGTTGAGCGACAACGACCAGCACCAAGACATCATTGACAGATAAATGCAACAGAGAACAACAGGTATTTCTCCAGATGTGTAGGTGTTGACCAGAGAAGGGTAATTTGTCAAACTTCCAAACAATATGTTAAAGTTTGAAACATTGGTTTTAGAAATTCTGTGTTAGCTTTTTGTGCAATTATTGCATTGGCAGCATGTACAACTATATGTCCACATATACATCTGTTTGGGGCAATTTTTTTATATGTCTAAAAAGATGATGTTGTATTAGGTCTCACAGGCAATATTTCATCTCAACTGCCTTCCTCATGTAACATTTTCTGACTGTGCATTGAGAAACCTAAGGTATGTTCTCTCACTAAACTCCTTTCACTCTTCATCTGTGTCTACTCCTTTTAGATACTCTGTGAAACCCACATCTTCAGCTAAGTTTTTGGTCACCCACCCAATGATTTCTATTTAGTTTAGAGTTCATTTTTCAGCTTTGGAGTACCTTGTGCTTTATTTCTACATTGAAGTGCTCCATAAATTCAAGATAACATTACAGTTCTGGTAATGATAATGAATGTAGTGCTAGTAGTGATAGCAATGGTGCTGCTAATCATCGTGGTGAAATTAAAGAGATTGCGGGTAATGCTCAATCAGACAGACAGACAAAAATCTTCCTTCCAGTTCTACAATCTCCTGTGCTCCTGAGTTGTACGCCATCAATTTAATTGCAGCAAAATCCACTTAGCAGTTTGTAATAGGGAGCTAGATCTTAAACCATTACCACGAGCTATTTATTAAAAATAAGATAATGAAGTGTGACACCAACTGTTTGGTGCGATAAGTCTAGTTTTCCTTTGTCAGATTCGAAAAAGGAGGTCCTAACGAGACAAGGTTCAGCCAAGCTGCTGAATGAACTGTGAGAAACAGAGGGGGATCGATTATTTTGTGTAGCACTGATTCAAACAGCCCAGCATAAATGTATGTTGATTCCCTGAGGGCTGACATTGCTGTAGACTACTCTCTACATGATATCATCGAAGGGTACTGTGTGGACAACATAGGTAGCTTGACATGGTACCACATGAAGAAATATTTTCCTCAACAGTCTTTCCTACCTACAGTGCAGGGATAAAGCTGCTTCTTATAGCCTCTTGAGGCCCAGAGTACTGTGCTGAAGGAATTTGTAGGCCACTCCAATCAAGAATTATATATACATATTTGCAGCATAGTTCCCATGTTTCTTCTTCACAACTTCACTTCTCAAATAGTTTTGAAAATTGTAGCAAGGAAATAGAGCAGCAAAGCCTCTCTAACTGTCTTTCTTAATTTGTTGTTTATGATATCCAGAAAATCAATGCCCTTTTTCACAATTTTAATACCAAATACTGCCCAAAAGCTCAATTCTTGTTAATAAATTGGAGTTCCATGATATACATGGGACATTGATGACATTTTCATCCATCCCTGAGTGCAGCACTCAAAACTGTCAATCGCCATTTAACCAAGTGAAGCCACTGAGAAACAACCAAGGGTAGGTTTAAAGTACTCTAATTAATGGAAAAGCAGGAATACTCATTTATGCCCTGCAAGGAACTCCTTGAGAGTTCTATCTTATCTATCCAAAGGCAAATTTTAAGACTACATCAAAACTGACTTAAATGAAACCCAATATTGAGTGCATCTTAAGCTCACACGGCAGATGAAAATATCTCAAACCTGCTAAATATAAACAGCTTAAGCAAAATTAGTTCTGTCGGTGTCAAAACAGTTGTGTGTAGTGTGGGCCTACAGTAAAAACTTGCCCCCCATTCAGTGTAATTGACAATCTAAGACAGAGAGGCTATGGTGTGGGAAATAGAAAAGTGTCATGCAGGCGCAAAGTGGAAAAGTGATCAAGGCTGCCTATCAGACTGATACTGAGAGGGTTTACGTTTCATTGAGAAATCTCTCTTTGGTTCACTTTAACAACAAAAGGACATGTGTGGAAGCCCCAGAAAAATGTTATAAACCTCCTGCCTCTAGTGTTTCATGTGGATGCCATGTGGAAGTTACAGGGACACAGTCAAGAGAATCCATCTTGGAAGTTTGTACTCAAGGTCCGGTTTGCATCCCAGAATCAAAGTCACAATCCAATTGCTTTGCTTCACAGTTGAGCAATTGTTGTATAATTCTGATGAAAAGCTATCAACCCGAAACATTAACTCTTTGTCCCTCCACAGATCCTGTTGACTATTTCCAGCATTTCTTGTGTGTATTTCAGAATTCCAACAAAAACAGTACTTTTCTCTTGAAAAGTAATGAACTTTTGAAGAAACTGCGCCAAATGCTCTCTAATTTAGTAAAACAACATTACATTTTGTTGGAGATAGTAGGAACAGCTGATGCTGAAGAATCTGAAATAACAAGGTGTAGAGCTGGATGAGCACAGCAGGTCAAGCAGTATCAGAGGAGCAGGAAGATTGACGTTTCGGGTCTGGACCCTCAACCCGAAATGTCAGCTTTCCTGCTCCTCTGATGCTGCTTGGCCTGCTGTGTTCATTCAGCTCTACACCTTGTTATCTTACATTTTGTTGGATCCATGTTATCCTAAGTCATGTACTTTTCTTCTTCTGTGTGGTGTGGTGAAATGATACCTAAAAGTGCATTGTTTTTCTTTTGAGCATCAGTTTTACATTTCGACTCATGTTTTCAAAAGTGTTTCATTGTAGTTGAGGAATTGGCAACATCCCACACTCTGGAGTTGTTCAAGTGAAGGAATTCACCTTTCAGCACTCAAAATATCTTCTCTGGCAGATAACCTAAAATTCAAAATCTAACAAAATAAAGTTTAATCTAATCATGCCTGACAAATTTATGAGAATTGTTTGTTGAGGGAACAAGCAGAAAAGATAAAGGGGATGCAGTGGATATAATGTATTTGGATTTTCAGAAGGTGCCACATCTGAGGCTACTTAATAAGAGCCCATGGTGTAGTATATTAGCATAAATAGAGAATTGATTAACTAATAGAAAACAGAAAGTTGGGACAAGGGGAGTATTTTCATGAAGGTAACCTGTAACTAATGGTGTGTCACAGGGATCAGTACTGGGCTCACAAATATTGCCAATAAGTATTCGTGACCTGAATATAAATTCAGGTGACGTTCAGGTGAGGAACATAAATATATTATAGCCAAGTTTGCAGATGACACCAAAATAGATGGGAAGTCAGTTGATGAGGATGACACAAAAAGTCTGCAATGGGACATAGACATTTTACGCAAAACAATGGGAAAAAAATTGACAGATGGCATATTATTTTGTGAATTTGAAGATGTGCACTTTGGCAGGAAGAATAGAGGAGCTGAATATCATTTAAATTGAGAAAGACTGCAGAAAGCTGCAGAATAGTGTGATTTGGGAGTCTTTGTCCATGACTCATGAAAAGCTAGCATCCAAGTTCAGCACGTAATAAGTAAGGCAAATCGCACATTGGCGTTCATTTCAAAAGGAATGAAGTATAACAGTCAGGAGATTTTGCTAAAATCATTCAATGTACTAGTCAGATTGCAGCTGGAATATTGCAAACAGTTTTTGGCACCTTTTTTAAGGAAAGATAACCTGGAATTGAAGGCAGACCAGAGAAGGTTCACTAGGCTGATACGGGTATGGAGGGAATGTCTTATGTTGAGAGATTGAGTAAGTTTGGCAGATAGAAGAGTGAGAGATGATGTTAAGATTCATAGGGGTCTTGACAGGGTAGCTGCAGAAAGGTGGTTTCCCCTTATGGGAGATCCTAAAACCAGCGGCTATAATCTCAGAGCAAAGGGTTGCACATTTAAGACAAAGGTGAGCTGGAATTTCTTCTCTCAGAGTGTAGCGAATCTGTGGAATTCTTTACTGCAAAAGGCTACTGAGATTGGTTCAATAAGTATATACAATGCAGAGAGAGATGGATTTTTAATCAGTAAGAGAATCCAAGATTATGGGGATAGGGTAGGAAAGTAGAATTGATGATGATCAGATCAGCCTTGATCTCATTGAATAGAGGAGAAAACTTAATGGGCTGAATGACCTACTTCTGCTCCTGTGTTCTCTGGTCTTATAGTCTATATAGGATAGTCCTACATATAAGAATGGGTGACAATCAATCTGACATTAATTTAACTCATTCTATCATATTACAAAAAAATCCTACCCTCAAGGCAATTGCCGGAATGGAAATAATAATAAAACATTTCATTCCATTCTTGGCAACATACTTCAGCTGAAAATCTTATATTATCAGAGTGTATCATCTCTTGCCTTTTGTCCTTCTGTGTCTATTCCTTTTATTAAGTAGACAAAAAAAACGAGTTTGAGATTTGTCACTGCCAAGTGAAGAGGGGTATTTGCCAGCCCTCTTTGTCAGTTGCAATCAAATCTTTCTATTTCTTTTAAATACGCACTTATCACACAGTTCATTAAAAATGTGGCTTGTTAGCAAATGAATGAGCTCGTTATCAAGGTTTCTTTTGACTCCTTTCTGAAATGTGGGAGCTACTGTCTATGCCAGCATTTCTACCTATCTCTCATCGATCAGGAGACAAAAACATTGCTATGGATTTTGAATCACATGTAGGCCATGCAAGGTGAAGATGGTGGATGTCCTCGCCTAGAGGGCTTTAGCGAACAAGATGGGTTTTTATGACAATGGTTGCATGCAACCATTAGATTTGCCTTTCATTCCAGGTTTTTAGCGAGTACAAATTTACCATCTTCTCTCGTTGGATTCAAACCCATGTCTGGTTTCTAGCTTATAAGCTCAGTGACATTACTACTAAATAAATGCATCCTGAGTGAAAGAAGACCAGAACTCACAGGACACCAGAGCCAGATGAAGGGGCTACACTCCAAAAGCTTGTGTTTTCAAATAAACCTGTTGGACTATAACCTTGTGTGATTTCTGACCTTGTCCACCACAGTCCAACACTGGCACCTCCACATGATGAGTGAAAGAAAGAAGAATTTTATATCTATTAACACTGACAGAAGCAAAATAATATTGACCTAATGATATAAAGGTCTCAGTCTCCACTCTACTGAGCTCTATCCTGATGCAACATGACAGGCAGAGGGATTCACATGCTGTTGTTGTTGTATGCTGTAGTAATTTGAATTGCTTACCTTGAACCCATACATACAAGTGTCTGTGAATTTAATGGACATATGCAAATACTGTCATTAAAATTCGTTGAATTCTTTAGTACAATGTGTGCTACATCTCATTGTTATTTTACAAGGACTAACATACGTATCACATCATGACAGTTGAAGGTCATCAGTTATCTCATTACTTCACATTACTGGATTACTGGTAGACGGCACCAAGAGATAATCTTGGTTCTGAGGAAGGACCACCGGACCTGAAACGTTAACTCTGTTTTTCCCTTCACAGATGCTGCCAGACCTGCTGAGCTTTTCCAGCAACTTTGTTTTTGTTCCTGATTTACAGCATTCGCAGTTCTTTCAGTTTTCATAAGAGATAATCTTGTTGTGTACCACACTGCTGCAACTTTTATGACGCCACTTAGCAATGGTTATCAGAAATATAATTTGAAAAAGGAAGTTGAACTTTAACCAGAAGATCAGATGTCTCCATGAAGCCAAATTGGTCCTGCCGGGATCATGAAAACATCTTCTTAGGCCTTTATATGAGAAAATCATGAAGCATTTTGCAGATGTATCCTTACCAGCTTTTTTATTTTTACCTGACCAGATGCACGTGCTACCAACATGCAATGAAGCTTCTGTTATCTGCTAACAGTACTTCTTCAATGCCTCTACAGTGATGTATCCCTAAAAAAACTGAAGCTGAGAACTCCAAAGGCATGACGTCATTTAAAAGATAGTGAGAAGGACAAGGGAAGGAGCACAGCCAAGACCAGAGAGAAAAGCCAATCACATTTAGAAAATACAGAAATTCTAGTGGGGGAACCTCTGAAAGGAGCAACTGAAGGTTCCAGGACGTAATGTTAGAGATCGCTAAGAGAAAAAATACATATTTTCTCAAAATGATGCAAAGATCAAAAAGGAAAAGTAAAGGAGAGAGAGAGATTGAGAAATTCTCACCTCTCACAACCAGAGTAGTGTTCCTCAAGATTAGGCTCCATGATAGGAGCCAAAAAATGAATTTAGAATGTGGCTAAAGAATTGGGAAGATCTTAGGCTTTAGTTGAACTGAAAACTATCAAAATTAAATAAATTGAGTGAATGAGTCGAGAAGAAGAAAATAATTCAGGATAAGCTAAAGATTCAAATTAATCAGTACTGAGTAAGTCTGTTGTAATCTCAGCCAGAAAATTTAATAAGGCAACAAAAAACTGAAAAAGTGAGAAGACATTTTTATCATCAACAAATTGTGAAAAATCGCTAAAAAATGATGGCAACCCGGTAAGCAAGTGCAGAGATACTGTATTAAAGTTGAATTTTTTTTTAAAAGCCTGAAAACAGTAAACCACTAAATAATACCTAGTTAAAATAATCTGAGACTTTACTGAATGGTTTACAACAATATTATAGAAGCACAATGTAAGAAAGACTGGTCATATAAGGAAATATGGCAATATTGCTGTGGTACAGAGTCCAGAAAGCTCTATAGTCATTCAGATCAATACAGCATTAGTGAATATAAGAATACAAACTTCGGGAGCATCAAATTATCAGCAATGCAACAATAATACACATTTACAGTAATACGATTAATCAATACATTAAAAAGTAATGGAAAACACATATGTATATATCTATTCCCAGCAGATTCAAAGTCAGTGGACCATATAGTGCATGAGATTAGATTTCATGGAGGCAACAGTTCCAATGCTAAGACTAAAACGGAGTACTTAATACAGTATTATGTTCATTTTTTTCTGATTGTGAATGATGGCATTAACAGACAAAGGACCAAAGAGAGTACAGACACTTTTGAAGCTGTATAAAAGCTACTGATAATTAATCCAATTTAAGGAAAACATAATTCTTGATCAGACAACATTTACCAGAAAAGCTCAGCTTCCAGGAGAATCTGTAGACAATTTCATTCGTTAGCTCGACAGATTATTGAAAAGCCATGAGTATGGAGCTTTGCAATCAGAGACAGAACTGACAGCATTCTTGTTGGAAATTTGGATGAAGTTTTGTTGGACTCCTTACAGTTTTGTGAGAAATTGATTCAAATTGGTCTGAAAGAAGAAACCATAAAGACTCACAAACAAATCCTGAGAGGAGAGGACCAACAATACCACAAGAAGACAACGAACTCTATTAACATTATGGATGCTCTAAACAGGCACATGACAAAAGTGCAAACAGCTTAAGCCAAAAACCTGATGCTGCAAACCAATATCAGCTCTATGAAACCAGATGCGGTTACCAGGATTGACAGCATCCCAACTATTACTGAGGAACACTATATTTGTAAAACTATAGGCCACTTCCAAAAAATGTGTGTAGGTAACACAGTTTCAGAATGGTGGAAGTACTGATGGTCATAAACATAAAGAGGTCTACACTGTAGAAAAGCCATTATCATTAGAAAAAAATACAAATTTGATGAGATTTAGTCTTTGGAGCAGGCACTCAATATATTCTTATGGGATAAAACGGAAAACTGTGAATGCTGAAAATCTGAAACAAAAACAGAAGTTGCTGGACAAACTCAGCAGGTCTAGCAGCATTTTTGGGGACAAAACAGAGTTGACATTCTGAGTCTAATGACTCTTCATCAGAACTGATAGCAGCTGGGAAAAAGTGGTATTTATGCTGAAGACGGGATTGGGGGAAAGAGGATGGAGGAGAGGTGAGAAAATAGGTGAAGATGGAGCCCGGAGAAAGAGGTATGAAAGGAGTAGCAGACAGGGATTGGCGATATTAACCTAGCTCAGAAGAGAAGCTGAATAAGTAATAATGAGAGCTAAGTGTGGGTGAGAATAGGTTGGCTGTGTTGAAAGCAACTCATGTCATGGCAGCACTAATGCTTGGGATGAGTAGAAAACAAGGATGGATGTAATCAGGTTCTAAAATTATTGAATTGAATGTTGAATCCTAGAGGCTGCAGGGCCCCAAGCTAAAGATGAGATGCAGTTCTTCATGCTTGTGCTGAGGTTTGTTGGAGGCCTGAGACAGAAATGTTGGCATGGGACCATGGTGGTGTGTTGAAGTGGCAGGCAAATGAAAGCTCAGGGTTATTTTTATAGACAGAATGTAGGTGTTCTGCAAAGTGGTCACCCAGCCTGCATTTCATCTCCCCAATGTAGAGGAGGCGTAGGTAGGTCCTGCTCATGTCCTACTCAAAATATACTGGGGAATAGAGTAAACCTTAAACATTTACCACATATCCACTAATCAGCCAGCTTCTTTTCCAGTATTAGAGCAGGAACCAATTCCAGCAGGCTGCAAGCAAAAGTGACCAAGCACTTCTATACATTCCTCCATTTATCTCCATGAAGTGCTCAACTCCAGCACTCTATTGCAAGTTGCACTCAAGTGTTAAGTCACACAAAGTTGGTAGTTATATGTTCCTAATGCAAAAGGTTTTCAAATCACCTAAGGAGGATTCAGATTCAACTGGTTCTTAAGTAAGCTGCTCTTTCACTGGAACTCTTGAAAAAATCTTAAGAGTGGCGACCACAGAATTTAAACTGTAGCTTCAAGTTTAATGCCAAGTACAAAATGAATTAAGTTCCTACAATATAAAATTTTAAAAATTAGACTCTCTTACCCAACAGTGCACATGTGGGTCAAAAAGAAACTGCCTGGTATGAACATTCTCAGTGCTGCAAAAAAGGACTAACTCTTCTATTGGAAAAGTGATTCCTTGATCCAGAAATCCAGGCTAGCACAGGAATAAAGTACTTATTTCAATGGAGTAGCTCTCTTTCAGGAAACAAATTCAGAAGATTAAGCGTGCTTTATCTGAGACAATGGACAAAGATCAACATCCTCCTTGAAGGAGATTGAGAGATAAAATACAGTATAGCAGAGAAATGATCCACAGATCAAAAACAAGATCTGCAGTTCTCAAGCAAGATTCGCTAAGCTGTAAGAGAGTGTGTATTGAGAGAACTGTGAAATATCCAGAGCACCTGAAGATGCAAAGTATTGGCTTAGAAAGAGACTGAGTGATGAAATATAGAAATACGCAAATAGATGAAGTACTAATTATGGTGAAGAAGCTTGGGAGGACTTGTTGCATAAGGCAATTATTCTGAAGCAGGGAATATTCATGTTACTTTGGCTCCACGCATTCTAATGATGACCCACATGTTCTGAGACTGGGGAGAGGAATTCTACTGTAACTACTGTAATTCTACTGTGAGAGAGGGTAGCTGAATCTATACTAGCTCCTTCAGCCTCTAGATGTTGTGCCTGACCAAATGTTGTTGCATTTATTGTAAGCATACAATAAGCCTTCCTGAAGACAGTGTCTTGCCTGTAAACATTCTACAGTGGTGTATCATCTACAACTAAACGCTAGATAGGTCAAAGACAAAACAAAGACAAAGGAGGATTGATTGCAGTGAACTACCCCAAACAACCATGCATTGATATAAGTGGCAAATATCACAAGGTATCAGGATGGTCATCTTAGAAAACAGCACCGTTCAGGACAACAACACTCATTAGCCGGCATCAAATTCTTCATTCAGAGAAGTCTTTCCTACTTTTCTTAGTGACTGTGATTCATCACCATTCTGTTGGGCAACTTGCACCTGGCCAGAGCTAGAAACTGTTGGATGCAGGATGAGAAATAGTAAAGCACATAGTGCTGGTGTCTCACATGATTCATACTTCAACTAGAAGGTGCTTCACAACTTCCTCCTTTGATAGTGTATGGTGGCCCTGCCTTGGTTCAGGCTGTTCTGACCTCCTTCTCTCTTGATGTATCTCAGTAGCTGATGGCAGCTTATTTCCAGAGTGACGGGGGAGGGGCAAGTCCTGGCGAGATGGAGGGGCCGAGGTACAATTCCCGGTACAGCGTGGCTTACCTGGTTGCTGCTGAGTGCCAGTGAGGAGCAGACTGGAGGCTGGAGCAATGCAGGACAATTGCTGGACTTAGGCCTAGTGCCAAATCCTGAGCTGCTGTTATTGGGCTGTAATTTAAAACCTATTCATTATGTTGTAACTGCCTCTGTAAGTAATTCTTATGTTTTCCTTTAATCCTCTTTGTGTTAGACCACTTTTTTTTTACTCTATAAGATTTGAACCTAGTTACTTGTACCTAAGATGGTGCCATTAAAAGGCAGCCATTGTAAAAACTTTTCACTGTACTCCTATGCTTCTATATTGTAGTACAAGTGACAATAAAGGATATTCTATTCTATGTTCTATTCCTCAGAACCTGTTTCCTGAGCTTGGAGAGAAAAATACCCAGGCTGAATGGCAACCCATTTCCAACCCACAATTGTATGAATTCCACAGAAACCAGGTAGGAACGTGCATGACTCGAAGTGACATTGGTTAAACCTGACTCCTTTGCTTGGCCCTATCTGGCATCATTACCAGATAATTCACCTGGCTCAACTTCTTCTCAATCTGATAAAGACAACTAAACCTTGCTTTGAAGGGATCTCCTCCCACTGGTAACAGCACCAAGACTTTATCCCCACTGGAAAACATATCAATTTTAGATTTCTTATCTGCTTCTTGCTTCGTTAGCTGCTGCACTACCTTCAGACGTTGTCGAGCTAATTTACCTACTCTGTTTAATCTTTCTCTCAATTCAGATGCATAACCCAACTGTGAGACCTCCAACTTTGGACTTATCAACTTTTCCTTAATTAATTTTAAAGGGAAGAGAAGGATATCTTATTTGAGGGAGTTCTTTGTGTTTCTTTGGGGAAAGGTCCTTTGTGCCTACCTACCTGGGCTGTAAAATACAATGCTGTCCAGTCCCCTCCTGTACCACCAACATCACCTGCCTCCTGACCTGAGTCTCCAACCCTTGCGTGACCAGAACTACCTGGATTTATCTTCAGGTCCTTTTCCTTCAAATGGGCTGTTCCAACAGTGTCCATTACTGTCATTTGGGGCACTATAGAGCTGTCATCATACAGAATATTTGGCAGTTCTCAAGAGCAGGACTTCTTGTCATTTATGGGCTGAAGATCCCCTCTCAGATAATTATTACGGTTTTCTGGTCCACATGATGCTGATAGATGCCTCAACAGTCTAGGAGAGTACGGAAAGGGATGCTGATAATCAGTCCCCTGTAATTGTCACCCCAGTGAAATTGTTGTTCTGCTAATGTTCTAGTTTTGCCCCTGGCCATGTCAATGCAGTGGATGTAATTGACCGTCCTAGTTAAGAAAATGACTCCAAATTGTTATTTAACCACACATAAATTCTGAAAATACTGCATTAAAATTATCCAATGACTAAAACAACTAAGTTAATTAAACAATAATCTCAGGATCCCTCTGTTTTACGAAGCATTAAAGTGCCTAAGTCCTTGGTCTTTTATTGGTGTATTGGAGCCATTCATTGCCAAGAACATGCTGGGATTCCCAGCTTTACAGCTATTATGCGAAGCCTGCAAGGTTCTTAATTGAATGGATGGTATGACAGTGACTAACTGGTACTTACAGGAGAAAATTAATGAGATATAATGTATTTCCACTTATAGACTAGTAGTGATATGCAGCTGGTCACTGTATAGTGCTCTGCTATACTGCGATTGCATACATTTGTTTACTGTAAAACCCTTGCAACCACCTTGGCAAATGAATTCATACATTGTGATTCATTACCACAATTAGCTGAATCATGAATGTTGTATTATTGATAAGTGCATTAGTTTCAGTTCAATGCAAATAGGTGTATCAATCAGCAACGACCATGGTGTGCATTTGTCCTTTTCAGCTGTGTAATGGTGTTTGTGTGGGGGAAAGTGCTGTAAAGCACCTCCTCCGCCTTAACCACTTTTGTTCTCCTTTCGGCATGAAGCCAGCCTTCACAGTTGAAAGGTTTAAAGGAAGATTGTCTTCTGAAAAAGTGTCCAATGGGCTTTTTAAATCATTGCACCAACATACGATACAAAGAAATTTATATCCTTCACCATATTCAGGGTCATATAGCACCACCTTAAAGCAATCAAGGAGCAACTATCATATTTTGAGTTCTGTGGTTTGCTTTGTTGCTGATGCAAGTTAATTGGAAATTCAGTGACTAATGCTAGTACATTATTGCATACAGAGAGAATTAGTAATTAATTAAGTCCATTTTAATACTTTAGAGCTGAAGAATTGGTAATGTTGATATCAGCAGGTAAATGCTCAACAAATTTGCATAATATTCTTTTATCCGCCAGTTTAGCAGAAGTATTAAAGTATGAGTATTGTTTTTATTATTTGTTCATGGGATGTTGTTGGCACTGGCTGGCGCCCCTAATTAGTCTTGAGAAGGTGGTGGTGAACTGCCTTCTTAAACTATTGCACTCCATGTGCTATAGAAAGAATCACAATGCCATCAGGGAGGGAATTCCAGGATTCTGACTCAATAACACTGAAGGAATAGCGATATGTTCCCGAGGCAAGATTGTGAGTAAATTCGAAGGGAACTTGCAGGCAGTGGTATTCCCATGTATTTGTTGTCCTTATCGTTTGAGATGGTAGTGTATGTGGGTTTAGAAGGTGCTATTTAAGAAACCTTGATGAATTTCTCCAGTAAATCTTGTGTTACTGAGTGTCAGTGGTGGAGGTGATGGATGTTAGTGGATGTCGTACCAATCAAGCAGGTTGCTTTGCCCTGGGTGCTGACAAGCTTCTTGAATTTTGTTGGAGCTGTACTCATTCAACAAGGGAGTAATCTGATAAGTTCCTGACTTATGCCTTGTAGATGGTGGACAGGGTTTGGGAAATATGGAAGTGAATTACTCACCACAGGATTCCTAGTCTCTGAACTGCTCTTGAGTCCATTGTAGTTATATAGTTGGTCTGGTCAGTTTCAGGTCAATGGTAGTCTATAGAATGTTGATAGGGGGGGGTTCAGTGATGATAAGACCATCAAATGTCAAGGGCCAATGTTTAGATTCTCTCTTTTTGGAGAGAGTCATTGTGTTTTGGGGAGTGATTGTTATTTGTCACTTTTTAGCCCAAACTAGACATTACCTAGAACTTGTTGCATTTTGACACGGACTGCTTCAGTATTTGAGGAATCATGATTGGTGCTGAACATTGTGCAATCACAGGTGAACTTCCCCACTTCTGACCTTATGAGGGCAGATCATTGATGAAGATGATTGCACCTAGGACACTACCCTGAGGATCTCCTGTAAAGACGACCTATAGCTGAGATTACTAACCTACGACCACCAGAACCATCTTCCTATGAGCCAGGTATGACTCCAACCAGTAGAGAGTTTTCCCCCGATTCCCATTGGTTCCAGTTTTCCTGGAGCTCCTTGACACCACAGCCAAATGTGGCCTTGATGTCAAAGGCAGACACTCACCTCACTTGAATCACTGAGAAACAGTAGCAGTTTTCCATTTTGTCAGATGATGGTGCAAATCAAATCACCTTGTGTAGCTCAAGAGCCATGCTCTGGGATAAAAATGCTCATCCCATTTGCTGCAGAGGAAGATGATAGGCTAGGACAGCATAGATCTGGTCTCTGTTTTGTCTGCACCTTTTTCTGAGGCAGCTGAACATTTCCTTTTGCCACTTCCTATGTCTGCGTAAACAGTTAGTATCCAGTCAGTGTGTGGTCTCACCATTGTCAGGGCCAACATTTGTCACCTCCATATCTCACTCGCAGATGTCCTTGTGGCAGACGTATGGATGCCCAGGAGCTAGTGACCCAGCCACCACTTCACAGTACAGAAAAGCTGGATGTATAGTCACGGTCTATCAGATGAATTGTGGCCGAGTGAGTGCAGATGTCATTGGTTTAGCAATAAGTCGATGTTGATGGAATTAGTGCGCTCTGGGATCTCTGAATAGGTCTATTTAAGTGAACTGTTGGGAAAAATGTGTCATCTTAGTATCCTAAATCTTTCACAACTGAGATAATAAATAGTTATTTTGCACTTTTAAGCTTAGCAGCAGCGACATAAACTCAAATCCAAATTACTAACTGCAGCATGACCAGTGTGGAATAAACCATCTATTGAGACATTATATTCCAAATGGGACAGAAGTAAGTATTTCAAAATTAGGAACATTGGAACAGGAGTTGACCATTCAGCTCCTCATACTTATTCCATCTTTTAATGAGATCATGGCTTATCTGTAACCTCCCTCCATAATACCTGCATTTAGCCCTATCCCTTAATAGGGATGTCATATTTAGATTTATAATGAGACTTCAGAAATTTAAAAAAAAAGGCAAATAATTAGTATAAGGCAATATAATGCAGGTAACTCCCCAAAAAGTGATAGATGCATCATAAAGGGATCAGGGAGGTGTCTGAGTAATGAAGTAAGTTAGAAGACTGAGCTTTCACATTCTGACCTGGATTTGAGTAACTTCAAATCAATGGGATAAAACGCACCACTCTCTGGAGGCTAAAACAATCTGAAGATGACAGGGCTTGGATCGTCTCAACTCCCTAGTGGGAGCTGGATGACAGCATGAATTGCTGCAAAATTATCTGTCCGGCTCAGAGAGCTTAGAAGAATACTCGGTGTGAGAAAAGGATTGTCATACCAGTGCAGGTGTGGGTGTTGTTTCTGATAATGAGACTAAGGCACAGTATGCAGATTTTGAACACTGATTCTAAACCTGGGTTTATTTGATTGCAAATACCAGACACCATAAGCTGAAAATGTTTGACTGTTTAGCACTGACATCATGTACCATTATAGGTAGGGGAATGAATTCTGCAAAGCAAATGGGATATGTGGGCAGCAATAACGACACAAGCTGCTTCTGTGTGATGAGGGACCTGAAAAGATCTTAGAAAATGGGTAGAGGCTCTGTTTCACTTAGACAACAAACAGAAGTAGAGTATAAAATTACATGGAGTTTGTCTGTGTAGTCTCATCTGTTCAGGTCAGTTATATGAAAGCTATTTGTGCTTATGACCAGGCAAAAAAAAATCAATTGATGACAATTCAACATTTGATTTTCCACCCAATCAAAGTACTGTAAAAGTTGGAAATCTGAACTGAAAACAGAAAATGTTGGAAATATTGAGCATATAGTGCACAATGTAGAGAGAGAGAGAGAAACAAGAACTAAAGGGCTGGATTTAATGGCTGTGACCTTAGACCAATCCACCAGCTCCAGGGAAGAAGAGATGGGTGGGGATGCCTTGAGTTCACTCCTAGTGTCCCTTCCTCACAAGAAGACAGGTGGTGCCTGTGTAGGCTCCCAAATGGAGGATGAGCAATGCACAGGATCACAGAAGTCCCCTCTCAGGACACTGCAGTGGTGGTCAGGTCTTCTAACTCCACCTTGGCTCCTACCCTCAGTGCTGTGGAACCTCAACCTGAGGAAGATGCAGATAGAAAGGACATGTGCACACATTGTACCTGTTTCTCAATGAATAGATGACAACCAGTTACTGATTCGTTCCTCTGGGGCATGCTTTACCCAATCACATTCAATTTTCCCAGTTTAAAATTTAAACAAAGCTTGGTAGTTAACTGTCAGTCACCATCTAACTGCTGTGTTCTCCATGGCAATACCTCTACCAAAGAGAGTCTACCTGACCAGCACAAAAAGAAGTTTACTCTGCCCACTGTGAATATATGGCAGACACTTCTCATCCTAATTGCCCAGGTGAGATTTTGTGGAATATTGACCTGTCATGCCTCAATGGGTAACAAATTGGAAATCATGGCCTGTTATTCCCAGATACATCATGATTCCACAGGCCGATCAACTACGTGCATTGACTGATTCTCACTTTGAACACACCCCCTACTGCCAGTTTGTCTGCAACTAACTTCCCTAACTAGTTGGACTGGAGTAGTGTTAATAGTACTTGCAATGAGTGTAGGCTTTTAAAACAACAATCCCTTCTACAGTCCCCAGGTTTTAAAAGTATCCTTTGTTCGATACAGCCCACAATCCAAAATACAAAAAAAAATGCACTCTTCACAGAACACTATCCAGGTTATGTTATTGAGAGTGAGTTTCAGTCTCTGCTTGAAAGTCAAGATTACCCTTCTTGTAGCTTCTTTATGTAGCTGTCCCTGTCTAATCCATCAGCTTTGAATCTCTTCATGTTTCCATGCAACTTTTTATTTTGACTGTCAGTATCAGCCCTAGGCCCATTGCCTACTGCATTGCAATGCCCACTACAGCTATTCAAGTTCCCACCACTCAAGCCAGAGAGGTGGTCACTTGCAATGCCTTCCCCTCTGTAGTACCCCATATGTAACTGTGTGCACATAATGAAATACAACCAGTGCCATCAGAAAATTTTTGTCTCAATGCCCTTCCAATAAGTTCGCCTTATGTCCAGGACTATGTGGTGAGGGATGCACTAAAGTTTGGGGCAACTGCAGTGCACAGTGAGGAAAGACCACTGTCTGAAGTCTTTTTGCTGAAGCAAAACGGGATTCCATTCAGTTATTGGACCCTCCTGGTGCTTTAACTGCATGTAAATATAGTCTAGTACAAGTAAGAGATGCCTTTGGTTTGTTTGAAGGATAGAGTCAAAATCCATTTTTTTTTGTTTCCTTGATATGCTGCTGTATAACACTGAACTGTGTTTGTGACTATGTAAATATATGTAAAGATAATAAAAAAATGTCATGCCTCCTTGAAAAGAATGGACATCTGGATGAGTTAGTATTAAGTTGGCACAGAAGTGGGCAAAGCCGATTGACAGAAGGCCATTGGTTAGTATGGAGGGCATGAGTCGCAGTGGAGGGATGGTGAGGAGCATTGTTTGGACTGGAGGGTATATGAGGTCATGGAATTGATAGAGGTAAAGGTACACAGAAGATTGGAGCTGAGATCACAACCAGAACAGTGATGAACTTATTGAATTGTGGAACAAAAACAAAGTTGTCAGAAAAGCTCAGCAGGTCTGGCAGCATCTGTGAAGGAAAAAATGGAGGTAATGTTACGGGTCTGGTGACCCTTCCTCAGAAAACCCTTCTGAGGAAGGGTCACCGCACCCGAAACATTAATTCTGTTTTTTCCTTCACAGATGCTGCCAGACCTGCTGAGCTTTTCCAGCAACTTTGTTTTTGTTCCTGATTTACAGCATCTGCAATTCTTTCAGTTTTTACTGAATTGTGCAGCAGGCTTGAAGGGCCTAATGGCGTACTCCTGTTCCTACATTTTATGTCCAAATGTATGTTGACACTGAGTATGTGAGAGTCCTTCAGGAGTGTGTAGGAAACATAGAGTGGTGTGGGTTGGCATGAATGGTGAATGGCAAGTGTATTTGGAAATGAAGGTTTGTGAGGCAGGTGAGATGGAGGGTTGTTTTTCTGTTTAATTCTACTTTTTGCAACTTCCACATAGCACTGGAACACTTAAGGGAGATCTTGCACCCACTGCTATCTCTCCCCACCCGAGTCCTACCAGCGTGGATTGGCCCGTCTCCCAGAAAACCTGACTCCCACCCGCTCAGAACAAAGATCTGAAGTTCTGAGTCAGAACAGAGTTCCTCCCAGAACAGCATCATGGAGCCGGGAATTATAACCCTTTGTACCCACCCAACCAGTGTGGAAGTACAGTTTGTGCCGACATGATAACAGTAGAATTACACCTCTTGTCAGTGATTTTAAAAAGAAGAGCTTGCTTTGCAACCAGCTCTGTTTATTGGGTCAAGTTTGAATAGTGTCAGTGTTTTACTTCACTGTTGCTGTCCATCTCAATAAATCTGGCTTGAATGCTTTCTGTATTTTTTTTTGTTTTTGTCTATTTGTAGAAGGATTGAGTTATTAGTATATGTTGATAGAAGTACAAAGAGAAAGTCATTGATGATTCATGGACAGCTTATGAAGAATGAAATATATTTTAAAAGTAGATTTGGGAAAACACTAACATGAATTTAAAATCGATACAGATTTGAATTTGGAATTTGAGATTGTGGCCACTGCAAATCCCTGGAAAATCCATTGCGCCTGTTACTTTAAAAATACGTATGGCCAGTGGCTGCTGAATAGCACTAGGTAATGAAGAGGGATCCAATCCCTGATGGTAAAGTGGTTGGAAGCTGCCTCTTACTGTCTTCAATAAAGAGAGTTCCTTTTGATCTCTTTTTTCTTTCCATACAAGCGTACATACTCTGAATATATTTTACATGAATGTGAACCTAGATCAGGAGGGGGAATGAGATGTCTTTGAACTTCTTCAGACTTCCCCGGCTCTAATGTCCCAAGTCGCAATATTCTGTGTAGTTATTATTTATCAAATTCAGTGAACAGTCTATTTTCCAATAGCTTTCGAATTCAAGTTGAGCTACTGTGGTGTTGATAATAACAAAGTTAAGCAGGCTGTCTTGGAGGTATCTGTACAGTTCCACTCTCCATCTTGACAAGCACACAAATAGTTTATTCATCTCAAAACCTTTGAGTTTTCTAAGTCAGCCACTGAGTATATTAGTGAATGGAGTGGGGTTGGGTAATGGGAGAGGCTTTTTCTATGGAATACTTGCCAATATTTATTTTCCAATAATTGTCACGTAAGGAAGAAATAGATCACTATCATGTTTCCCTTTGTGAGGACTTGCTGTGTGCAAATTACCTACTGCGTATCTGACATTACATCAGTGACTGCACTTCACAAATACTCCACTGGCTGTGAAGTGTTTTGGGATGACTTGAGGCTATGGAAGTTACTTTTATAAATACAAACTTGTTATTTAATTCAGCTTACTCTGTTTCAGAAGATTCTTCTTGAGTGGCTCATATGGGAGGATGTTCCACAGTTTGAATCTATATTATTAGGATACATAGAACTATCCCAAGAGATGTACACTGTCTGGAAATGAGGATTCAAGATTGCAAATAAGATAGAGTCACCACAGCGTTCCTTTCTCTAGCAAAGAAAAGTGCAAAATATTGAAAAGGTTGTGTGAACCAAGACAATTTACAAGTTGGGCCATGGTGGGGATGAACACATCACATACCATCTGGATTTTAAAGAATTACAGCAGATTTGTTTAGTGATGGTCCAGGCCGGGATGTGAACTTATGGCATTCGGCTTCCAGGTTAGTCAACAAACTCCTGTTTTGTCCTCTGTGGCCACTATGTGCTCAAAGAGCACTGCAAGTGGTAATGCCCAGCACGAGTAATTTGGGAAATGTAGTCTGGTTTAGAGATTTGGCTGACCTGTTGGGAACTGGATAGTGGCAGTGACAGGTGGTGTAATAACCTACAGAGCCATTGGGCATTGCAAGAATCCTGGTCGTCTGGCACTCCACCGCTTCCATTTAGTTACTCACCAGGTCTCAAATAATACATTTTGGGAAGCTAAACTTGCAAAATGTTCATGGGTTTAAACAGTTCAGATAAAATACACGTCACCGAAAATGAAACAAAAGAATTATTGAAGAGAGAACAGAGTTAACGTTTTGAATTCAATGACCCCTCTCATACAGAACTGGACTTCAAATGTTAACTCTGCTTTCTCTCCACAAATTTTGGCAGACCTGCTGAGTTTCTCCAGCAGTTTCTGTTTTTTGTTTGCTTCAGAACTCTAGCATCTGCAGTTCTTTGCTTTGATATATAAAAACTTTTTGGGAATATCTCTCCTCCTGCTTTGGAATGTATTTGTCTAAGCAGAGGATCATAGAAATGCTGATAGGGTTCAGCCTGGAAGGAGGTGATTTGTACCATCACCTCTATGGTCCTACAATTTTTTTTTTTCCCTTCAAGCGCTCAGCAAATTCCTTCTTGAAATCCATGATTGAATTTGCTTCTGCCACAATAAACAATAAACAACACGGGCCTTTCTGTGTACATTTAGTAAGCAATTTTCCTGTCGTCATTAAAATCGTTATGTACTTGATTTCCTTAATGCAATAAAGAACTGAATTTGTCTGACTTAAAAATGCCATAGAACTCTACATAAGGAATAAACTGTGCCATATTTTCTTGTGAACAACCAGTTTAAGTTGGCATCAATATGTGAAAACAGTCTCTCACCAAATCAAACTAAATAAATATATTGTGTGATGGAAGGTACTGGAGCAAAATATATCAGTGACACCAGCACTGTGAACAGAATCTTATTTTTTGGGCTAAGCGTGAGTTTCATTGAGTTTTGTAGAACGAAACTCGCCATGGGGCTGGGAAAGCTTTCTCGCAATATCTTACCAAACCTGTTGCTCCAATTGCCATCGCCAACCCATTGGCAAGTATCATGTCATATGTCCATCCCATTTGCCATGCGCTGGCATCTGACATCTGCCTGCTCATGACTAGTGCCTGGACAGAGATAGCTGACAAGGGCAAGTTGGCAGCAAGATTCTCCAACAGGGTCTGGGATTGCTGGCTAATAGGCTGGTAGTCAAGAGGAACAAAAACAAAGTTGCTGGAAAAGCTCACCAGGTCTGGCAGCATCTGAGAAGAAAAAAGTCAGAATTAATGTTTCGGGACTGGTACACAAGAGGGTTGTCTTTTTCCCAGTGGGCAAATAGCATGATGTCTGATCACATACACATACAGACAGACACAGACAAGAAACATAAAACTTATGTGTATAATAGTTGAAGGGAAAGACGAGGAAGGCAGCTGGGTTTTCCCTGTTCACAGGGTTCGCTGGAATAATCTTTTTGACTTCTCAGGACATGCTGCCTCTTGATTGTCCTTCTTCAGATACTTACACTTCCTTGCAGAAGTCACAGGGTGCCTGATTCACAATTGCAGTATATAGAAGGGTGGCACAGTGGGGTTAGTGATTAGCTCTACTGCCTCTCAGCACCAGGGACCCGAGTTCAATTCCAACCTCAGGTGTCTGTCTTGTGTGGAGTTTGCACATTCTCCCCGTGTCTGCGTGGGTTTCCTCCGGGTGCTCCGGTTTCCTCCCACAGTCCAAAGATGTGCAGGCTAGGTGGATTGGCCATACTAAATTGCCCGTACTGTCCAGGGATGTTTGGGTTAGACATGGGGAAATGCAGGGATAGGGGAAAGTGTCAGAGTGGGATGCTCTTCGGAGGGGCGGTTTGGACTTGTTGGGCCAAATGGCCTGTTGCCACACTGTAGGGATTCTATGATTCTATGAAGTCTCTAGCTTACTGGCAAAGAACCACTGCCTATAGCAATTGCTGAGGGAAAAATAAATTGGCTTTCTTTGGGTTTAAGGCACTTTTAACAGCAAAACAAAAACAGATCCTTCTCCTCTCGAGGACCAATGGTTTCTGCCAAAGCATTCACAGCCTCAAGCTGTTTAGAGAGAAAGAGGGCAGCTGTAACAGCCCAATCCACACTGTGAAGTGGGTGCCTCTCCCTGTTTGGCTTCTGTACTCAATGCAGCCATGTATCACAAGTGAAAGATTGCAGAGCTCCAGGGCATTGTATTGATGAAACGGATGTGGTGATGGTTCTCTGAAAGCTTGGTGCAGTGCCCGTTGTGAAAGGATGCATGTGGCTGGTGATCACGGGTCATGCCCTGCTCTGCCGTCTTGCCACAGACAACACGGAAGTCTATTTGGAGCAAACGGTGAGCTGAAACCACTAGTTACCTGCTCTGATTTCTATGCTGAGCTTTCCTGACAGCTAGTTTGAATGGTGTGTCTGGTAAGATTGCAACCTGTAGTGATTTGAGTCATTAACAAGATGTTTAACAAGTAACAAACAGTGTCAATTGAGAACTGGTCACTCCCTGTAGAGAATGTCACCACGTTGTTTGATCAAAGCAAAGAAGTTGGAATGAGATGATCTTGAAGTCAGGATGACCAGGTCAGCTGATTGTACCACTCATTTCATCATAGTCCATGCCTTCCATTTACTTATAAGACTGCACTCTCTGACTTTCTAATCAGATGTAAAAAAATCAAGTGGGCAACACCAGCAAGTTTTTGAACAAGACCTACAGATAATTATATGACACAAAATGAAGGCAGCTGTACGAATAGAATAGAAGTAGAGAGCAAAACAAGAAACATTAGGCAAGAGAAAGAAAGAATAGGTTTGATGAGCCAACATTTAGGCAAATGTGGCAGTATGAATGGAAATTTGGTCTACTGACAGGAAGCGAAGGCTTAGACTTAATACTCAAATTGGAAATGCTAACCTCAGAGATTAGTGCTAGGTTCACATTTGTTCTTGGCACATAAAGGTGGTATGGATTTGTGCACAGGTATCATAATATTCTGATTTATCAACCATAGAAAAGTAGATGTTTGATAAGACCAAGGAAGGGCTAACATAGACTTCAAAATAACGTTCATCATGAGTAAAATAAACAGAAATTTTACATGTGCAATTTAATGCTAAGAAATCTGAGAAAATGCACTTTGAAAAGAAAAGCAAAAAATGTAAAATACGTCAAAAGGAAAATCTTGAAAGGATGTGGTTAAATAGAGTCTGTCTTGATCCCTATGGAGACCAACAAATTAAAAGAACTGAAATTACTGAACCAACCCAACAGGAAAACCAATGGACAAGATTTCATTTTTATAATTTTTACTTTAAGAATCAAACCAAAATCAACAAAATTAACAGGCAGTTTGTGGCCAATATAAACTAGAAATTCAACATTAAATAGCAGAATCAGCAAGCGTTCTCAGAGATTTACTGGAATGTCCACTCAGCATTTACAATACTAATTTCAGCCACAAGGTTGTTGAATGCTTTGAACTTCCTCAGTTAGAAATATCATTTTCTTTTAGGATAAAGCAATGGATCCTCATCTGACAGCAGCTCCCAATCAACCCAAGGTCCACAGTCATAGACAATGTCTTCATCAAAATTGTACCGTTCTGCAGAACCTCCTTGTCTCTGCTCACATTAGTGTTCTTAGTATGTACTGTATAGTGTTGCATTTTCTATACAGAGGTAGTATTTAATTAGCTAATTGCATGTGGCATAAAGTATCTTAACGGGACCACATTGACAGTCACCCAAGAATGTCAGGTTTGTTTCTGTCTTCTACCATGTAGCATGGTGTTTAAATTGAACAAAGAGCCCTCATCTTTCCAATGCTAAAATGCAACTATTTCAACCAATTCGGAACCAGAACTCATAACAATGTGAATTCCCCAGAATCATTTTTATCTGACACTCAAGGACATTACTGTGCAAAGTGTGGCCAATTCTGTCAATCTGTTCCTTTAAAATAATTCAGTCACATTGACTGTAAACAGGTTTTGTCTTAACTCTGATGCCAGATTCAGCCTTCCTATTCAACCTTTGCACCTCAACCACCTAAGGATATAAGAACATAAGAAATAGGAGCAAAAGCAATCTATTTAGTCCCTCAAACCTGTTCCATATTCACTAAAATTCTGGCTAATTTGATGGTGGCCTTAACTCCACTTTCCTCCCTATACCTCCATCCAGCCTCTAACCTTTGAGTGCCTTAGGTCAATCAAAAGCCTATCTAAATCTGCCTTAAGTACATTTAATGACTCAGCATCCTCACCTCCAACTTAACAGGGTGACCCCTGATATTTAAACTTTTGCCCCAGTTCTACATTCTCCAACAGAGGAAACATTCTTTCAGTATTTACCATATCAAGTCTCTCCAAGCCTTACATGTTTCAATAATACAATTTCTCATTCATTTACTGCAATAACTCTCAGCCTAACCTGACCAATCATTTCTCACAAGAGAAACCCCACATCTTTGGAATCAGCCTATTGAACTTTTCTCTGCACCTGCTTCTAATGTGATATGTCTGTCCTTAAGTTATCAGACAGTGGTTAAATATAGCTATGAATTTTCGACTCCCAACTTCTGATTTTAATACCTGGGTCCTTCGTGGTCTGAAATTATTTCAAAACAGAAAACAAAAACACTGATTTAAAAATGGCTTCAGGTCGAGCCAAGTTCATGAAACCATGTATAAACAAGAATCTGTCTAAATCAAAAATAGCACGTTATCAAAGAAAGCAATCAAACGCATCTCTAAGTCCTGTTTGATTTACACCTTTATGGAAAGGTCTCATGTTGGAGATAAAACTAAATGCCTCCAATTATCCAGCTTGGAATCAATAAACCCAAACGTGCAATGCACAAATGAACTGCATCCCAAGCAGCTGCTTTGGCATAGTGGAATGAGTTTCATTGCTAACTAGAACTGGAAAAATCTCTCTGTTTCTTCCTGCTTTCTCTCAGCCTTTTGAAGGACAAAGTATTTGAGATAACAAAGTGGAGAGAAACACCTGATCATTGAAAGTTGAAAGATATCTACAATATTCACAACTTCTGTTGATCCACGAATCTCACACCAACTTCAGTTTCAGGTTAAAACGTAATACCACAAGAACATCCTATGGATTGCTCCCTTTTATGTTTTTTGCCTGTACTGGTCTGCATGTTGTCATTAGATCTTTATTATTTGTCTTTGGATTGTCAAGGAATAAAATTGCTCTTCCTTTCACTCAAGGAAGCCTTTGTATTTGTTTCCACAATTATTTCTGGTGAACCAGTTACCTACATCTTTTTTGACATGGTGTGTGGCCTTATGTTAAAAAAAATCACCAAGTGTTTGTTACGAGCAACCAAGAAGGTTGAAAAGACAAGAGTTAATTTTCCCTGTTCACTTGGTCATAACAAAATGAAGAAACCTGTATACAGTACTCTACAGGTGGTCTCACCAGTACTCTGGTGTGAACCTTGCCACATAGGGCAGTTTTTACTCTACTCACCTCCAACTCCTCCATTCTGAGGAAGGGTCACCAGACCCGAAACGTTAACTCTGATGTTTTCTTCACAGATGCTGCCAGACCTGCTGAGCTCTTCCAGCTACTTCTGTTTTTGTTCCAACTACTGCCTGGCAAGTGCCATCAAGCCTGAAGACAGGGTCAGCTACAGGCAATTATCACAGATGCATGTGGTCTCTAGGCATTGGCCGCCTGGCCCCTTCTCACGTATACTTTCCTCTTATGTTGACTCCATCACAAATTTAATTGAGATGCTTGACTGATTTCTGGGTTTGACTGATTTCTGAGTTGCTAATATTAATTCCATGTCAATAATTCCAAAATTTGATTTACTCTTAAGGTTGATCTTTCTAAGTCAAGTGGAGAGAGTTAAGGTGATCATTATGGCAAATAAGAGCAAGAATGAAAATATTGGATTCTTGATATTGAGAAAATGTGTCCAAATTTTGCCCTCAAGCCTTAAATGGCATCTTCAGAATCTCATTGTTGAGTGATATCTATTTTATTTCTATGTACTTGTATCTTATTAAGTCTTCCCTTTAATCTTTTAAATTCTATTTATATCACACTTACAATTTTCCCCTTATCTACTGAGAAAACAGGTGATGTATATTTGTGGCAATGACCTGGAAACTTCAGCTTGCTGCTGGCTCTCCCAAACATCATGTGACTGTTCCTTCTTCACAACATCCTTGCATGGTCCATGGCCACCATCCCTCTTGACCATTGTCTGCATAACTCTGTTTCCGTAAACCTTCAGCCTCATCATATCATATCATCATGCCTCCTCTCACACCAACTCAGCCACTACTTCTGGCCTTCAACACTTTACTTAGGAGTTGACAGATACTTATTGCGATGGTACTGTGGCTTTAAGAGGTATATTTTGCTCTGGATTTTTTAAAAGAGGGAATTTAAGGCAGAGGTATCAAGCAGTCTACAAGAGCCCCTAGAGTAAACAGCTTGTGAGGCCTTGGATTATTTTGGATGCAGCCTCAATATGTGTGGTCAATCTCTCACAGAACCAGGATTTTCAGTTTAGTTTTTTAGTCTTTTAGTAGCAGCAGTGTTGGAAGCTGCGGTAAATCTCTCTCGGCTGCTACGCTACCTCCAAGTTTTCTCTCGAGGATTCTCCTCCTGGGCTACTGGAGTTGTATGTGAGACAATCTATTTTCTGAATTGGCCTTTTGCCAAGGGTATATTTATGGGATGTTACGATATTGGAACAGTTAATTACTAATAGTTACTGTATCTATTATTCTGTTAAGTTTTCCGATAGAATTAAGTTATTCCAATTCCTCCTCAGTTTATTGTAATTTAAATATAGGTGTCATCTACATAGCAGACCCAGAGATTGGGTTGTAAAATGGGGAGCGCTGCCCGTTCTAACATTTGCATTACTGCTTCTGAGATCAGTCCTGATATTGGGGATCCCATTGGTGTTCCTTTGACTTATTTGAATATACGATCATTGAAGGTGAAGTGAGTTGTGAGGCACAGATCCAGCAGTTTCAGAATACTGTCCTAGTTGATACTATTGATGTCATGGGGTGCCTGCCTTCCTGATTCGTCCAGCAGTGTGACAATTGTCCCTTTGGCTGGGTCAATGTTTATGGATGTAAATGGTGCTGTCATGTCAAAGGATATCATTACCTTGTCCTCTTCTATTCTGGTCTCCTTGATGATGCTGAGGAATTCTTGGGAGGAGTGGATGGAGGGGATAGTGTTGTCAACTAAGCATTTCAATTTCCGTTGTAGTTCTTTGGCAAGTCTATATGTTGGTGTGCCTAGTAGCGAGATAATGGGTCTGAGGGGGACCCCTGGCCTGTGTACCTTAGGGAATCCATAGAGCCGGGATCCCTCTGGCTTCATTTTTTAGTAGCCTGTCTTGCTGATATCTGCAGGCTTGTTTTAATCCAGTTCTGTAACTGTGGTGTTGGGTATATCGCCATCTGTTGGTAGGTGTCGGTATCTGCTAGTAGTGCATTAGCGTTCTCAATGTATTGGGTTCTATGAAGGATTACTGTCATGTGTCCTTTGTCCGCCAGTAAAATTACAGTGTTTCTGCCTTTCTTGAGTCTTTCCAGGGCTTTCTTCTCTTCTGTGTTGACTGTGTTCCACTTACCTTTTCTGCTCAGTGTTGGGACTATCGTCTGTCTGATGGTCTGGTTTATTTCCTCCAAGAGTCCGTTGCTCTTTAGTGTTGATTCTTGAGCGCAGTCAGGGAGTCAGTCTTTTTGGTGTCTCTGTCGTTATAATTCAGTCTGTGTGCTAGGTCGGTCTTTTCAGTGTCTGTAAGTGGTCGGATCGAGATGTTTTTGATCAATGTTTCTGTGTTGTCTGTATCATTGTTGTGGGTGAGTTTGGATAGTTTTTCTTGCAGGGCTGCTCTTTTCTTTGTTATGGTCTTTTGTTGTTGTATGGTGATGGCTAGTTCTAGTGTGGTTGTCCATTCTTGGTTGGTTGCGTTGGAGTATAAGGTTTATCGGCATGCAATTTCCTGCTCGTATTTATGGAGGCCATTGTGGGCATCGTTGATCATAACCCTTATCATTCTTCGGCCATTCTACGCAGCTATTCTTCGTCCCTGTGGATTGTTGATAGGTGTTTTCTATTTTAAGCTTTGTGGTCGTAACTGTAAACTACGTAGCCATTACATCGGCCAAACTGGAACAAAACTGACTATAGGGATACATGAACAGCAACTAGCCACCAAGAGACATGACCAATTCTCGCTGGTCTCAATACACATGGACAAAGAAGGACACAAATTCGACTGGGATAACACATCCATTATAGCACAAGCCAAACAGAGATATGCCAGGGAATTCCTGGAGGCTTGACATTCCAACCGGAACTCCATCAGCAAATACACTGAACTGGGCCTGATATACAAACCACTGAAAAACAGAATCGGAAGTGATGCCAACCGCCCCAGCAAACTGAGGCATATAAATAACAAGTGGGACAGAACACCAACACTTCACCGGAGGCGCACTGACGATGTTACCAAGCTGGGTGACGAAACATCTGTAACCAAACCCACCGGCTCGGCAAATAAGACTACAACCTCGTCCACAACTCGAGCTACAAATCTTCTCAAAAACTTCAAGTGAAAGAACATTTGAGAAAATCTGCCCCAGAATATGGTGGATTTAAAGCCATGAACAATCTTGTCACCACATCCAGCTGCAAATGGGAAAGTTCAGCTCTTAGTTGAAGTCTAGATTCTTTCTGGTACGTGAAGGAATAGGAGACTGCGTATAGGTGATGTGACTGTTGGTGCTAACAAGACATGCAAATAGGCCTTTTGATGCTTACTCGTGAGATTGTTATCCCACCCTTCAAAACCTAGTTGCAGAGTAGGGCTTTTTTTCTCAATGTCAGGAATTTTATTTTTCCTGAACTTGCTGTATTTTCCCAACTGATTCACCATTGCCGATATCTTCCAGGGCTAGGAAGATTCAGTTCGTTGCTTTTAGATCAAATTTGTTTCCATTTCTTGCCAGCTCTCATGTTAGACTTGGCTCTTGCTGAGGTTAGAGTGAAGGCTTCCATCTAATACCCAACCCAAGTAGGCAATTTTCATTGAACTATTTCGGTGAATGGCTATGGACAATTCACCAGGAATAATGTTCTGGCTCATTGATCATTCTTCAATCAGCATGAATACATAAAGTAATTGTGGGCAGTGATTCACTGGATATTAATTGGACTCACTCATTCTTGTTGATTTTCCAGCAATTCTGTTCATGTGCATTGATTCTGGCTGCACTATTTGCACAGTTTTAATGAAACACTAAATTTATGGAAAACGAAATGCAACACGCCAAACAAGTAACAGACCAGTAAACACATAGGTATGAAATTCATTTGTGTATTACTTCATCAAAATTGTTTAAAGTGAACAGTTTCATTCATGGAATAAAGAATAGAAATTTATGTGCAGGCATTAATATGCTCGACATTAAATCAGTGCAAATTTACCTAATAGGTCAATTCCTTAAAATGAAAATAAACGTAGGGCTTAATTTTTCAAGTGCATGTTTGACAGCTCAATTCATTTACATTTTAATGGATAACTAACACTACAACTCTGTATTTAGTATTGTTTTTCATTATACAACACTCTTTATATTTGCGTCCCTGGTGATTATGACAGTCAATGGTTAGAGGTTAATAAGTGAACTACTTGCAGCAGACACAGTTAGAGACTGTTGCCACAGGCCAGCATGCTGTGCCCAGTATTTCTCTGCTTCCTCACCAGCAGGGTTAGATCCTTCCACTCTTACTTCTTTTGTCTGTTCCTGGGGTCCCTGTTGAGAACAAGCAAGGGTTATTACTCTGTAATTGACAAAAACTACTTTGTGAAGCACGGCAATCACTGCAATAAAACAGTTTTGTTGTCCTCCGTAACTACAAGATGTTTATAAAGTCCTTGTACAACTTTAAAGATGAATAACTTTTGGACATATATGTGAAAGAAGCAACCTGTAAAATTGTCACATTAGAACAGAATTCATAAAGTTGTTTTATTGTTAATCTTGTTACTTGACATTGACTGGGAAGCTGATTGAAATGTTGACAGTAGAAGGAAAGGAAAATCCAATTGGACAATGGAAAATTTGATTGATCAAAATATTCCAAATATGGTGGCTTTGTTGAATGCTTAAACTTGGAACTGTGTTGTTTAAAAATGTTATGAGTTGTTTTCATGCATCGTTTAAAGTTTTCTTCAAACATATGCGCATCCAAAGTGAAGTTTAACATTGCAGGAAGAATTTACCACACCCTTGGCATTGGGATGCAGATTCTAATTGTGGGTTTTAAGATTATATTTTACGACAAATATCTTGTGAGGACTATTGCTCCTTTATTGCACTGTCATTACTGAGTTGAAAAGCTGAGTTTAAATTTGACGCCAGAGATTTGAATACAAGATCTAGGCTGACACTGCACTGACGTTCTGCCAAATTCTATATTGTCAAAGGCACTGTCTTTCCCATGAGATATTAAACCAAAGTCCACCTGCCCTCTCAGGCACTTGCAAAGGATCACATTGCTATTATTTTTGTAGGAGAGCTTTCCTGGAGTTGTGACCTACATTTATCCCTCAACCAGTTTCATTAAAACAGACTTTCAGATTAAAGAGATAACAAGGTGTAGATCTGGATGAACACAGCAGGCCAAGCAGCATCAGAGGGGCAGGAAAGCTGACGGTTTGGGACGAGACCCTTCTTCAGAAATGGGGGAGGGGAAGGGGATTCTGAAATAAATAGGGAGAGAGGGGGAGGTGGATAGAAGATGAATAGAGGAGAGGATAGGTGGAGAGGAGACAGGCAGATCAAGGAAGCGGGGATGGAGCCAGTAAAGGTGAGTGTAGGTGGGGAGTTAGGGAGGGGACTGCTTTGTGGAACACCTACGCTCGGTTTGCGACAAACGACTGCACCTCCCAGTCACGAAACATTTTAACTCCCCCTCCCACTCCTTGTACGACATGTTCATCCTGGGCCTCCTGCAGTGCCACAACGATGCTACCTGAAGGTTGCAGGAACAGCACCTCATATTTCGCTTGGGAACCCTGCAGCCCAATGGTATCATTGTGGACTTCACAAGCTTCAAAATCTCCCCTCGCCCGACCGCATCCCAAAAGCAGCCCAGCTCGTCCCCGCCTCCCTAACCTGTCCGTCCTTCGTCCCACCTATCCACTCCTCCCACCTCAAGCCCCACCCCCATCTCCTACCTACTAGCCTCATCCTGCCTCCTTGACCTGTCTGTCCTCCCTGGACTGACCTATCCCCTCCCTAACTCCCAACCTACACTCACCTTTACTGGCTCCAATCCTGCCTTTTTGATCTGTCTGTCTCCTCTCTACCTATCTTCTCCTTTATCCATCTTCTATCCACCTCCCCCTCTCTCTCTATTTATTTCAGAATCCTCTTCCCCTCCCCCATTTCTGAAGAAGGGTCTAGACCTGAAACATCAGCTTTCCTGCTCCACTGATGCTGCTTGGCCTGCTGTGTTCATCCAGCTCTACACCTTGGTATCTCTTTCTTTCAGATCAAAAGCTGTTTGCGGAATCTTTCTGTGTGCAATTTAGCTGTTGTATTCCTTACATTATAGTAGATACATCTGGTCTCATTTGGACAATTAGTTGCTAACCATTTTTGGTGTTAAGACATCTTCGTGGTTTTCCTCTTCTTCCATGGAATCATCAGCGTCAACGGCAGATCCAGTCTCTGCCACTCTTTGTTGAAGGAGCAAACTAAGGTCTAGAATGGCTTCTTGCCACTGGTCATCTTCACTCTTCAACCCTCTTCTTTCCATTAGTTCTAGCCTTTCTTTTGAGAGAAGTGAAAGATCTGGGCTATCTTCATGTCGTCTCAGGGGATTACCGTCTGTGTAGTAGTGGTTGATTCAAGGTAAACAGAGGCAACATCAGTTGCTCTTTAACTGCTAAACAAGAAACATTTGAAGTCCTAAAAGCTTCTATGCTTTAAAAAAGTCACAGCCATCAGAAATAATGTGTAGAATATCAGCTATCTCTCTCTTCCTACAGTGAAGAATAGCAGTTATCTATTCCTGCAATCATTCTGAAGATGGATGACAGATCTTCAAGTCTGAATATTGGATGTTGAGGAAGATGATGCTTCGTGCATGGTGCAGAATATGAAATAGTGGTCACTGGAGATTCCTTATTCCACATAAATTCAATTTCCTCGCTGCTAATCTTAATGTCAAATACTGTAGCATTGATCCTGTGTGTGCTGTGAATCTGATTTATCTGGATACCAGAAATCATCTAGTGCAATGTTGGCCAACATTTTCACACAATTTTTCACTTTCTCAGTGGTGTGAAGGCAACCGTGGGTGGGGGGCTGTGGAGGTAAGGAGATACAAGAGTAAATGTGAACTTCACTAAAACAAAATCAAAATCAATAAATTGATCATTTAAATGAGTGATTTGTGGAAATGACCATTAAAATTGAGCAAGCTACAAAGTGTAACAATAAAGTCTATTTTTTGCCTTTGTGGTGAAGAAGTAGAACAAGGGAGAGAGAAAGAATCAGCCCCCATTTGTGATCACCGGGGATGGGGATGATGTCTGGGGCTGAGCTAAGGAGTTATGCTTAACTAATACTTCATAGGATTTCATTTCATTGTCTGCAGTGATCAATCCACTTTGCAGCTAGTTCTCAACATGAAACAGGGGAATGGCACCTGATTGGTGATCTGTCGTTGTTTTCCTCTTTTTGCCTCTTCCCCAATACCTAAACTCTTTTAAGACCCCAGCCTTGAAACTGGTTTTGCAGAAGGAGCGGGAGAGAAAGAGAGAGATACAGAAGCAGTACTAGTCTTTGTTTTAGACCCCAGGTGCTGCTGATTTCTAAATAAAACAGTTCTGGCATTTCTCTTTGTACCTGTCTTTACAAGAACCTCTGCACTGTCTCTTGCTTCCACCTCTACTTCCCCTCATCCCTCTCTCCTAGGCCTACAGTGTGATGATTATGAACTTGCAGGATCTCCTGTGTCGCAGCTTACCTCAGCTCTGTGTCAAGGCAGAACCACAGTGCCAACATCTGCCAGTGGCTCAACAGCAGCTTCCTGGTGCCTAATCTGCACAACCAGAGCTTGGATCACATCCTGCCACCTTCTTACAGCAGCCAGAAACATTTCCTGCCCACTTTCTCTCATCTTTCAGCAGAGGTGACCTAGGCTGGCTGTCCCTGACCCTGATCTGAAATGATCTATTCCTTATTCCCACACAGGGCTGCAGACTCACCATCACAGCTCAAGGCCTCAGGCTGCTCATGGCTCCAGGCTTCAAGTTACACGTATCTCCAGGCCTCAGATACTCCCTGCTCATGGCTCTAGGCCTCAAGTTGCTTGTGACACCAGGCCTCAAGCAGCTCATGGCTATTAGCCTCAGGCTGTGGAGATGACCATAGCGTCATTCTTCCTGCACTTACTGCCGGTGGCATTCTGCGTGCCCATTTATTCCCAACTCCTTGTGCCATTGTACTTTGCAGTAACCTGGCATGTACAGTTCAGTTAAGTGATTCTGTAGCTTGCTGAGTTCCCTGCTGTAGGCTTTCTCAGACTTTGCAGTCTAAGCATTCTCTGAACTGCCTCCAAAGCTTATTGACCTGCTACAGCCTTTTCCATGATTGCCCTTATCCCTAGCTGACTTGTACTGATTCTGTACTGAACTGTGAACCATTCCCTCACACTCATTCTAGGCTGATGGTGCTTGGAGCTGGTCTCCATGTGCCCACTGGGGGACTTTTCCATGAAAATTATTTACTGCTCTTGGGCCGATGTCTTCTCACCTTCCAGGTCAGGAACACTTCCAGGAAATTTCTTTTCCTTTGTTTCTTTTGTTGGTGTACTGGATTGCTACCTCAGTCTCAAGCTAGCGATTACCTGAGTAGGATGAGGTCTGCTGTCAGGTGGGTGAACATTAAAAGGTTTTTTTTTAATTAAATAACACACAGTATACTGGAGAGGAGAGGACAGAGCCTCTCTCAGATCTTACGCACTCTAATCCTGGCTCCAGCTTGTCCTCACATCATCATGACATCATTCCTCATATTCAGTTGTCACTAAAGAGTAAAGCTGGAGTTAACCATTTACTCCACATATAGGGTCCCTTCTTGGCCTATGTCACAGAGACATAGATGTCTGCAGCATAGGAAAAGGCAGATCATCACATCCACACTGGTCAATAACTACCTCCTAACTATTCTAATCCCATTTTCCAGCACTTGGCCCATAGCTTTTCATGCCCTGTCACTGCAAGTGAGCATCTAAATGTTTCTTAAATGTTATGAGGGTGTCTGCCTCTACTGCCCTTACAGGCAGTGAGTTCCAGATTCCCACACCCTCTGTGTGAAAATGTTTTGCTTCACGACTCCTCAAAACCTTCTGCCTCTTACCTTAAATCTATGTACCCTCAAACCTGGTCATTGATCCCTCCAGCAAGTGGGAAAGTTCCTTCTTGTCTACCTATCTATGCTCCTCATAATTTTATTCATCTCAATCATGTACCTGCTCAATTTCTGCTTGAAAGAAAACAGCTCCAGTGTGGCCAATCTCTTTTTATAACAAAAACTCTCCAGCCCAGGCAACATCCTATTAAATCATCTCTGCACCCTCTCCAGTTCTATCACATTCTTCCTATAATGTGGATTCAACAACTGCACACAATATTCTCGTTGTAGCCGAACCAACCTTTTCATGCAGTTCTGGTATCATCTCCTGCTCTTAAAGATTTATGAACTCCAGAAAAATAGCAAGTTGCCATTTGTGTAATGTCGAAAAATTTCATTAACATGATAAAGCTCTGTCGAAAGGCAGTGTTTCAAGTAACATTCCACGTTTAAAGTGATACAAAGTTCACCTGATGATCTGCTAGCCAAATGCTCCACATTATGTGATACTACAAATACAATCTCAAAGTTTATATGCTAGCAGACAGCTGCCATTTACTGAGTTTAAGCAGTAGGTGACTTGCCAAAAAACATAAAGCGTGATTTCAAAGTGACTAAATATTACCATAAGAAGAGGCCATTCACTTTTTGGTCTGCACTGAGTTTGTAAAATCATCATAACCTGCTTCAGTTCCATTGAAATGGGGAGGGTAGCAATTTTCCAGGAATCAATTATACAAAATACATTGCAGAAATTCGACAAGACTCCTTACCATCAAAACCCTCAACCACTTTCATCTTGAAGGATAAGGGCAGAAGATACATGGGAGCACCACCACCTGCCCTTCCAAGCCACTCACCATCAAATCTTGGAAGTATATTGCCATTTCTTCACTGTCTCTGGGTCAAGATCCTCGAATTCCCAGTCTGACTCCAAACTAAAACACAAACAGATTCTAAACAAGGCCTCACATCTAAAAGGCATTGTCTGACCTCAAATGTCACCTCTTCTTTACACTGATAAAGACTTTATTTCTCTCAGGGCAGTGACTTCAAAGGAATTTGGGGATTTACATATACATATTAATCAATTAAAGCCTTCTAACTGATTAAAGATTTAACAGCACCTCAGGTTTGTTTAATGCATCCTCATCAGTTGTGTGACCCTTTGATTATTTACTTATAAATTCTGTGTTCTGTATGCTTCTTTCTCACTTCAGCTGATGAAAGGGCTGTGCTCTGAAAGCTTGTGTTTTCAAGTAAACCTGTTGAACTGTAACCTGGTGTTGTGTGATTTCTGACCTTGTCCCTGCTGAGGACATTATGAGTATACCTGCAACAAATAGATTGCAGTGCTTCAAGAAAGCAACTGACCACCACCTTCTTGAAGGCATCAAGAGATGTGCAATAAATACTGGCCCAGCCAGAGATGTTCACATACTGAGAATAAATTTTTAAGAAGAGTCAACTGCATTGCTGTTGGTCTGGAGTCACAAGTCGGCCAGACCAGGTAAGGACAGCGGTTTCCTTTCTCTAAGGGACATTAGTGAACCAAATGGGTTTTCCCGACAATTGACAATGTTTCATAATCATCATTAGGCTCTCAATTCCAGATTTTTTATTGAATTCAAATTTCACCATCTGCAGATTCAGCATGGCAGGATTCAAATCCACATCCCCAGCACATTACCTGGTTCTCTAGCGTAATAATCTAGTGACAACAACATGAGGTCATTGTCTCCCTTTAACAGGCTGTCTTGGAGAGAAAAAGTACAGCAAATATACTGCAATGGAAAGAAAAATGCAGGGCTATGGAGAAGGAGCGGGAGATGGGAATGGGTTGGATCATTCTTCCAAAGAATCAGCGCAACCAATAGCCTTTCTCCTTGCAATATGATTTGTGATGTTACTTAATTACATTGAGATCCACTACTTTGCTCTTCAATCCTGGTGTGTCATTTACTGCTTAATCTCGGTTATGAGCGACTTTTTATGCCAAAAAAAACCCATGTCAACACAGAGTGTCCTATTCTTAATGGGAAGTAAAGAATGGAATGTTGAAGATTGAGTGAAAAGAATGTGAACACAGGAGTGTTTCGTACCCAGCTATTTGAGATGAAACAAGTTACTTATAAATTCCAGGTGCTTGTTGCCTCACCAAACAGTAACATGTGCTGATCTCTTCAAATTACAAGATTATATGACTGAACTGGCCAGATTCGTAATGGTAGTTTACGTAATTCTGCTTTATCTTTACGCACAGAGGAAATGTCTAACTCAGAGGATTAAAGAGTTACGCCGCAATGTTTCTTTTCAGCTTGGAGACCCAAAAGACAGGGTTTTCCATCTGCCAATTTAGCTCCCAACTGTAAAATAATTAATTAAGTTCAGCTTTATACCTTAGTGCAGCGGTACTCCCAGCAGTACACCAAAGAGGTACCCACAGCATTATTGGTGCTGCGGCAGCAACATGAAAGGGAGCTTAGAAGGGACAGAATGTGCACAGAATGTTCGATCGAGCACAGCCAAATTTGAGGGCCTTCTGCAGTAGACTTATGGCTGGAGAAGAGTTCACATATACATCAATCTCACACGGGAGCATTATGGCCTTCAACACTGCCTCCTGTTGGTGTATTGCCAGCCCATAAAGCAGGATAACTGAACTGAATAGGAGGGAAATCCTCTCAGCCCCTGCCCTGGGCTCCAGTCCTCTGCCATTATTTCTGTAGTGCCTTGGGAAGGAATTTGGCACTGGCAGTCAGGGCAGGGTTGGTGAGATTAGAGAAGTCTCAGTCAGGACCGTTTATCAGTCTCCCTCATTCCCCTATGCAAAGAAGCATGATCAGTGAGAGATAGTAAGAACTGCAGATGCTGGAGAATCTGAAATAACAAGTTGTAG
>NC_063339.1:20618768-20637402 GCF_021869965.1 Rhincodon typus
TCCAAACATGCAGATCAAAATTTTTCCCTTTGTGAATGCACCATGTGTTGAGAGCCGTTGTGCCTTCCTATTTTGTAACACCTCTGAATATATGACTCAAAAATATCAGTCACACAGAACTGGTGCACATGGTGCATTCACAAAGGGAAAAATTTTGATCTGCATGTTTGGAACACACCAGTTAATCCTGGCATACACTGGCAATATTTGAAATAAGACAGTCCCTTGCATTTCTAGCACTGAGCTGTCTAAACCTGTAAACATTAGTGTTGCACTTTCATAAATATTATGAGATTGTTTCTGTGGCTATAAAACTCCCCAGTGCAAGCTTAACTAAAATGTGCCTGGTGCACCTCAAATAAAGTCACATTAACTTGGATTTGGGAATTGCTCATAGTCTACTGGATCATTACCCTGACTCTGAACACTTTGTTAAAAGAAGTCAGTCAGAATATTTTTTATCTCTATTTCTTTTGGCCTTAGATCACCATCTTCTCAGTTGCTATTATCCACAGTGTTTGTCATTGTCAACAAAATGTATTCAATAAATACACAGTAAGTGAGGACAGGACTGAGTAGAGAGCTGGCGACAAACTTTATTGTTTATGAGGAAGCAGAAGATGGTTTCTCTATTTCTCTACACAGGGCCTCTGATCAAAATTCCCAGTTAGCTTGAAAGGGAATTCTAAAAGATTTATGAATATAAATACCACTTCAACCCCATCCCTGCCAACAGTGTCCCAGGAGGTAGATGATATCACAAATGCACAAAGAGCTTAGGAAAGTACATTTCAGAATGGAGGCAAACAGAGAAAAAGAAACAAAAATTACAGGGGGAAAAGAATAATATAATGATTGGACTCTGTGAAGCAACTGAAAGAATTCAGCTGGAGCCGCAGGTTAAAAGGTTGTAGATTTTCCATAAACTGATATTCTTTTATGTTTACCTTCTCTCAGTGTGAAGCAGTTGGGCAGAGATAACAGTGCCAGCTTAAGAGGGCTTTGTTTATTAGTCCACAGGGTTCTCTACAACTGGAAGGAATATACCATGTTTTGGCCTTTTCAGCAGAAGTCGTACAGGGTGGTGTCAGAAAAGCTCAAAGAACCTCAGGGATGCACTGCAAAGAGAAACAGTGTCCGCGACAGAAATAAAACACTCCAGGGAATTCATTTCTTTCACAGCCTCACACTTTGTTTCTCATCTCAAATCCCCAAAGTTATCAGCAGGTCTATTCATGCAACATTATGCGAAAAGATAATAAATTCTAAGCGCACAGCTTTTGGTGATATAACAAAATTTTATTATCATACATAGATGTGCTTTTACTTTGGTAATTTAATCATGAAAGACAATTATTGTTCCTCGATAAGTCCAAATATTCACTTGTTTTTGAGATGCAGCTAAATGCATCATATGACTGTCTATTGATGCTGCTATGCTTTGTGTAGGCACATTTGCAGTCCTTTAACATTTACATCTAACAACAATCAGAAAAATGAAACAATCTGCTCCAGACAGAGAAACAGCACATAGAGTTTGTTAGTGAAAGCTTAAAAGCCACTGTATTATGTTGTTTTCAATCTTTAATTCCTTTTCATCAATCTTGAATCAAAGAGAAACATGAAACAAATGTGCCTCACAATTTGTGCCTCACAAACCTTATTGAGTTCTTTGAGAAGGTGACCAAACAGGTGGATGAGGGTAAAGCGGTTGATGTGGTGTATATGGATTTCAGTAAAGCGTTTGATAAGGTTCCCCACGGTAGGCTATTGCAGAAAATACGGAGGCATGGGATTGAGGGTGATTTAGCGGTTTGGATCAGAAATTGGCTAGCTGTAAGAAGACAGAGGGTGGTGGTTGATGGGAAATGTTCATCCTGGAGTTCAGTTACTAGTGGTGTACCTCAAGGATCTGTTTTGGGGCCACTGCTGTTTGTCATTTTTATAAATGACCTGGATGAGGGCATAGAAGGATGGGTTAGTAAATTTGCAGATGACACCAAAGTCGATGGAGTTGTGGATAGTGCGGAAGGATGTTGCAGGTTACAGAGGGACATAGATAAGCTGCAGAGCTGGGCTGAGAGGTGGCAAATGGAGTTTAATGCGGAAAAGTGTGAGGTGATTCACTTTGGAAGGAGTAACAGGAATACAGAGTACTGGGCTAATGGTAAGATTCTTGGTAGTGTGGATGAGCAGAGAGATCTCGGTGTCCATGTGCATAGATCACTGAAAGTTGCCACCCAGGTTGATAATGTTGTTAAGAAGGCGTACGATGTGTTAGGTTTTATTGGTAGAGGGATTGAGTTTCGGAGCAATAAGGTCATGTTGCAGCTGTACAAAACCCTGGTGCGGCCGCACTTGGAGTATTGCGTACTGTTCTGGTCACCGCATTATAGGAAGAATGTGGAAGCATTGGAAAGGGTGCAGAGGAGATTTCCCAGGATGTTGCTTTGTATGGAGGGAAGGTCTTATGAGGAAAGGCTGAGGGACTTGAGGCTGTTTTCGTTAGAGAGAAGAAGGTTAAGAGGTGACTTAATAGAGACATACAAGATGATCAGAGGATTAGATAGGGTGGACAGTGGGACCCTTTTTCCTCGGATGGTGATGGCTAGCATGAGGGGACATAGCTTTAAATTGAGGGGTGATAGATATAGGACAAATGTCAGAGGTAGGTTCTTTACTCAGAGAGTAGTAAGGGCGTGGAATGCCCTGCCTGCAAAAGTAGTAGACTCGCCAACTTTAAGGGCATTTAAATGGTCATTGGATAAACATATGGATGATAATGGAATAGTTTAGGTTAGATGGGCTTCAGATTGGTTTCACAGGTTGGCGCAACATCGAGGGCCGAAGGGCGCTGTTATGTTCTATGTTCTAAGATAAAGAACATTGTTGCAAAGGTTGTTTTGGTGGAAACATCATATTAATTTACCTCCAATAAATACTTAAAGGCACTCAGTGGAACATTTTATGGCTGTTTTTTCTTCTCTCCTCTCATAGAACTGTTGTTCTATATAACCATAAAATGATACGGTGGCCTTCCATCTACAATCAAGTCTGTACAAGTGTTGTTCACCCCAGGAAACATTTTTTTTCTAATCCAGGTCAATTGCTTGTTCCATTTTACTCTTTGCTATTCTTCCTTTTTAAATAATCATTTACTTTGTTTCAACAGAAAATGATGGATGTATCCTGACATGTGTCAAAGTGTTCTTACTGGGACCTCTGGTACTGAAGTGGATCGAAAAGACCATAAAACCATAAAACATAGGAGCCAAGTAGACTATTTGGCTGGTACCCAGCTAAAGTGGTACCCACACTAAACCTCAGAGCTGCTCGCTTGCTGGAGATCTGTAACAAAAGTAGAAATTGCTGGTGAATCTCCGGTGAATTACCACACTCGAAAAGTTAACTCTGCCTTCTTCCCACAGATGCTGCCAGACCTGCCAAATTTCACCAACGATTTCTGTTTTGTATTAAGTGAGGTGATGTCTGAGACACCTACATCCCCGGAATGAATTGAAAAGCAAAACATGTCAACTGAATCCGCTGCCTATCTGCATACTGTTGGAAGCCACCAAGAATACTGAGTAATGCAAACCTGGTCATGGGCTCATCTTTCAAAGGGATTCTTGAACAGACGTTAGGTTCCTAATTACATATTCAATTAGCAATTCCGCTATTCCTTGCTCAACAATGTGTTTTTATTTGCAAATTCAAAAAAGTCAAATTTACATGTCTCTGGGTTACTAAGTAATCCTGTGAGGCAAGCCAACTGATCATCTGTAACCTTTTTGAAAAGGGATCCTTTAACAGTAATTTATACCTAAATTTACATAATGTACCACCCAATGTTAAAACGGTAAGTTTTGTGCCCTTTATTCAGGTGTCAAACAGGCAGAGGACATACCAATCTCTGCCTCTCAAACTACAATCACTCCTACTCTGAGTGCAATTTTTATTCATATTTCTGGAACTCTTCGCAAAATTATTTTGCTGATAAAAGGAAAGAATTTAATCCAAATGTGTGACTGTGGAACAATTGGGTGTTTTTAATAGAAATTCTTCTGGCCGTTACTTTTCACTGAATTTTAGCTTAATGCATCAAGAACGGTTGGAATCAAACAGGGGGGAGAAAAATCAATTTTGGTTTCAACTTGAATCCAGCTGCTCCAAATGCAGCATGCTGACAGGTAAATCTAGAAAATTACAGCCGACAAATTTCTATTAGCGTCTGAAAATTGTTTCCCGGTTTTTGGTTTTGCAAAATGAAACCCTGTTTTTGCAAGAATACGTTAGGAAAATGGGTCAGGAAATGTGAACAAATGGGGATTCTAAGGCAAAGAATTGTCTTGCATGCAATTCGAAAAATTATAAATTTTGAGCTCTAAACTAGTTTGGCAGTGGGGGGAGAACATAAGAGATGACAGTTAACTGCTTGGAAGGGAAAGTGAACAGTAAAAAGGTCGATCATCCATATGGATGGCATGGGGTCTCAAAAGAAGAGGCCAGGACCCCCAGACATTTAGGTGTGAAACCTTGGAGAACTTTCACTGGGCTACATATTCGACAAAGCTGAAGCTGCAATGCCAGAATGCATGGGCCTAATTTCAACGTTATAATTAGCTTTAAAAAGATAGACCTGGTATTAAATCAGAGGTAATTTCAGAGTTTTGGTGCATAATAATCTAAAAAAAGAGAGAAATAGGCCAAACTAAATCCTTCACATTCGGTAAAGTAACAGGAAACGACCAGTCGATACTATTCATACAATCACAGAATGGTTACAGCACAGAAGGAGGCCATTCATCCCATGTGCCTGTACTGGATGTTTTCCCATTCTTTCATTCGTTAATCCCATTCTTCTGCTTCCTCCCTGTAGCCCTGTACTCTTTGCTATTTTTCCTCAGATAATTATACAATTTCCTTTGGTAGCAGTGGTCAAATCTGCCTCGCTAACTCTCTGGTCATGCTCTCCAGAACCTAACCATTTGCTGCATATATTTTTTTAAAAAATCTGTGTATTATCCTTTTCTTTGCTAATTTGCCATTATCCCGAAATCAGCTTCCTCTTAATCTGAACTCTTCTGTGGATGGTAACAGTTTCTCTTTACCTCTGTTTGTCTTTGCTCTTGATCTTGTTTCCAATGGTTGGGCCATGAATTTCCATCAGATTCGTCCACACTTATGGGATAAGTACTCGTGGTTTGTCATTGTCTTCTGCAGGATGGCTGACCAGGAAATTCTTCCATTCTTATTTCCTGCCAATAGATATTTTGGATGGATTTACAGATTAATAATCAATCCATATGGCTGTGTTACAAATGCACCCTCCCACAAACACTGATGCGAGATTTAAACCTAAAACTTCTGGCTCAGAAGTTGGGACAGTACCACTGCACCACAACATCTCGTTTATGCTATCAACTCTTTCATGTCTCTCATGGTTTCAAACATGCTTATCAAACTTTCTCTCAAACACCTCTGGGCTCAGAAGAGCAGACCCAGCTGCTCCAATCCACCCATTTAAGTGCAATTTTGCAATCAGGACCCATTGTCATAAATATTTCCTACATCTTTAATAATGGCTTCACATCCTTCCTGAAATGTGGTACTCAAAAATGGATGCGGTGAACAGATCCCAATGGCAAAACCAAACATGGGTGCCATTTCTGCTTGCCAACACACACAGAATTAGAATTAAATTTTGAAGCGATGGTATGTGGGCACAGGAAACATATACAATTACCTGGTGATGGTGGGTATTTGTAGGTGAATCTTGAGTCTCCTGGATGAACAGAGAGGCTCTGCAACAAGCCCATAACTATCCTGCCCACCTCTATTCTATCAATAGTTCTTTCAATGTCTTCTTGTGCCATCTCATCACATTAACCTCCCTCAAGTGATTCTCTCCATTACTTCCCCTGCTAGTGTACTGTTTCCCACCTACCTGTCATCACATCAGAGCTGTAACAGCTGCATTACAGTTTAGCTATCCTTACTTGAAAATTTGCTCCACTCCATCAGGCAACAGTGAGAATTAAGTGTCTTTCATGCAGTTGACTGTCCAGCATCAGTCCTGGGGCCAAATGGCACGTGGCTAACCAGAGACTGGCATTTCTCCATTTCTGGCATCACCACTAGGAAGGTGGCACAGGGACTTGGCCAGCAGTCAATGCTGGATGTCTGGACTCAGGCGAATGAGGGTGACATTGGATTGACAGTGATGGGGTGCAAGGGCTGATCGGAGGAAAGGACAAGAAGTGAAGTTTATTGCTCCTCTTCACTTCTCCTTGCTGGATCTCTTAATTAAGCACAGAGTCCCTGAAAATGAGGGACCCCAGCAGGCCATAGGAAAATCTGATAGGATTTTGCTGGTTGGTCTTTCAAAGGTATTGAAAAGCTGAATAAATCCCATTTAATCTCTGAACCACCACTAAATTCCAATGGGTTCAGGGATAATTGGTGCCAATTACCTCATTGCTAAGTGTAATTGACATCCCTCCATGAGCAGTGAGTTCTTTTTATGGATGCTTTTCAGCCTCTGACTTAATCATGAGAAACTTTCCCACCTCCAAGAGACTGGTTTGTAGGCTCTGCAGCTATTCGATGTCCTCAGCTCAGCTCAGCTGAGATGTTTGTCAGTGAATTAAATTCCACCCAGTTCCTCTATTGTTAAAACCCAGTATTGTGTATACTTTAGTACGGAGGTTAAAGCTGAGATTCACGACTAGAACCCATTTAAGCAGGTATATTATCTTTGTTTCATCCTGGCAGCTAGTCACGTGATATCAGAGAAACTAGAGTCAAGTTAATTTGTGCCTGAATGTAATCCTGTCCCCTGCTCCATTCATTCGGTAATAGCCTGTACCAAAATCATGCTCTTAACATTCCCTTACACCATCATTGTTTTTTGTGCATATATCCCTGCACTTTATATAAATCACAAAGGCTGATATTAGCAGGAGAGGTTTATCTGTAGGAAATATTTCCGATCTGAAAATAGGCTGGAATAGACAAAATGTAGTGAGAAAGAGAAGGTATTTTTGCAGTGTGTTCAAAAAGTATCTTCTTAGTTACGATTAGTTACCACTATATCAAGGAAGGAAACTTTACCAGATTTTTGAGTAGTGAGAAAGAGCAAGTAGCTGACCATAAGATAGGAAAACAACTGGAAAGTAGTGGCCACAAGATAAATCAGGTCAGCATCACATGAGAAAGGGAAAGAAAAAAAAAGCAAACATGGTGAAAAATAAAACGCAAAGTAAACTTGGCAAATAGGCCCATAGATCATGTGGAACTCAATTAACACAGGTTTAGAAAATATAAAAATCAAGTTTTCACCAGTATAGAAAAATGGAGTATGTCAAATGATTAGCCCAAGTTGCAAGAGTCATAGGAGCATTTAACACTTGCAGGAAACAAATAAATGGAAACATATTGAAAATCCCCAGTTTCACTCTGCCGTGGCATGGATGCTTGTTTCTTCCAGGGTGGGTGATTGATATCACCTAATTTGCAGGGAATTTGTTAAAACCAGGCTCACTAAGAATTCATCTTGAATGATAAAGTGGTGTGGGACTTAAATGCCAATATATTTCCTTTGAGTTTTATTGGGCAGTATCACAACAGAGTCATTAAAAAAATGGAGGTGCATTTCAATTGGGAAGTTAAAGCTGAGTTTCACCCCTGAAACCCCATTTAAGCCGGTATACTACTTTTGTTTCCTCCTGGCAGCTAGTCACTTGATATCAGGGAAACCAGGGTCAAGTTAATTTGTGCCTGAATGTAATCCTGTCCCCTGCTCCATTCATTAGGTAATAGCCTGTGCCAAAATCAAAACAAGGTTCCATCTAAAGACAGGATTAAAAGAAAACTCACTAGCTGCATTTGGACCTGCTAATAGCTCTCTAGGGGCAGTTCTGTCCTGCTGGCCAACTTAGAGAGCATGTTTGACATGGGCCCTGTGAACATCATGGTCTCAGATATGGACAAATCAAAACAAAAGATGGCGAAATGGCGAAAAGGGAGTATTGGGAGAAAGTACACAAAACAGAAATTATAAACAAATGTCCTTTAGAAGTGCAGCTTATTAAAGATTAATCAAGAATTATACTGGAAAGAAAGAAGCAAACATGTGCTTAATTTTAAATAAGCAAACAAAACTAAAAAGTAAATAGATATTGTTCCTGCTTTTGCACAGAGGAGCGAGATTGTGGAACAGTTACAGTTAGCAAAATTTATCATTCAATGGCATATGGCATGATGATGGACAAACCTCAAGTACTTATGGATGTATGAAACTTTGAATCACAATGTTCTTTTTAAAGCCATACAGCCAAAATATGACTGCAGCTGTGCATTCAGTGGCTGGGTGGAAAGAAAGAGATACTGGAATGTCACACCAGATGAAGTGTGAAGGAATCTTAAAAGGGATGGACTTAAAAGGGGAGAAATGCAAAACAGCTGAACTGTAATCTCCTAGGAGTTAGCCCAAACCCCGAATGAAATGTAAAATAAAAGAGCTGCGTGGACAAGAGAATACACAAAAAAAAGATTTGAAGCCAGTTCAGCCCTGGTCTGTTGGTGTTACTGGAAGAAGATGAGCTAGTGAGCTGAGGTGCTTGTGTCTGCCAATGGACAGAAGTAACTATGTGCTGTAGTCTGGGCTCAAGCAGTTGTGTGTTTTGAAGGTCACAGTTGAAGAAGCTCTCTTGCTGTGAGTGCTAGAAGCCAGCTGGCCAGTAAGCTAGTCAAAAGGAAAAAAAGACAAAATAAAGACTCTCTCACTTTGAGTCCTTCCAATCAGCTTCCATCAAAATGAAAGAGGACAAAAGGATTTCAACCAATCAGCAAAGCCAAAAAGGTATGCTGTGTGGAAGCCAGTGCAGAATTCCATAAGGGCTTAGACAAGTTGGTTGAGTGGGCTGATATGTGGCAGATAAACATGAGGTTTCAACCTGGTGAAGCTACCAAACAGGATTACTTGCATGCCAAACATCACAAGCAGCAAGTGATAGATAAAGCAAAGCGAGCCCACAACCATGGGTCAATGGTGGTGGACAATTAAACAACTCACTGCAGGAGGGGACTTCACAAATATCTCATCTTCAATGATGGAAGAGTCCAACACAACAGAGCAACAGGTAAGGCTGAATAATTCACAGTAATCTTCAGCCAGAAGTGCCAAGTGGATGATCCATCATGGCTTATTTCAGTGGTTCCTAGCATTACAGATACCAATCTTCAGCCAATTCATTTCACCGCATATAATATCAAGAAATGAATGGAGACACTGAAATTGCAAAAGCTATATGCCCTGAGAGCATTCTTTAGAGCAGAGAAGGCTGAGAGGGGACTTGATTGAGGTATACGAAATTGAGGGGCATGGACAGGGTGGATATTCCCTTCAACTGAACGGTCAATAACAAAGGTGTACAATTTTAACTTGAAACAGCAGGAGGTTTAGAGTGGAGCTGTTGAAAACTTTTTCACCCAGATGGTGGTGGGAATCTAGAATGCACAGCCTGTTGAGGCAGGAAACCTTTAAACTTTAAAAAGTACTTGGATGAGCACTTCAAGTGTCAACATTTAAGGCTCTAGGCCAAGTGCTGGAATTTGGGACTAGTGTAGATTTAGAGTAGTGTTGTTGCTGCAAATTTGATGGTATGAAGGGTCTCTTCTTTGGCCTGTGATTCCATGAACATAGGTCATTTACAGAATGAGGCTGCGAAAATAATAATGACGAATGAGGATAAGACAGAAGTTGAATATATTCTGTGCATCAGTCTTCACAGTAGAAGACAGATGAAGTGGCGGGCGGTTAGCTCAGGTGGTTACGGCATGGTGCTAATAATGCCAAGGTCATGGGTTCAATCCCCATATTTGGGGCAACACAGTGGCTCAGTGGTTAGCACTGCTGCCTCACAGCACCAGGGACCCAGAACCTGGGTTTGATTCCAGCCTTGGGCGACTGTCTGTGTGGAGTTTGCACATTCTCCCCGTGTCTGTGTGGGTTTCCTCTGGGTGCTCTGGTTTCCTCCCACAGTCCAAAGATGTGCAGGCTGGGTGGATTGGTCATGCTAAATTGCCCATAGTGTAGATTAGGTGGGGCATAGGGATGGGTCTAGATGGGATGCTCTGAGGGTCAGTGTGGACTTGTTGGGCCGAAAGACCTGTTTCCACACTGTAGGGATTCTATTAGATTCTATGAGGTTAGAATTCTAGGCCAAACTGTCTTCAGCTGCTTCTTCAATGACCTTCCCTCCATCATAAAGACAGAAGTGGGAATGTTCGCTGATGACTGCACAATGTTCAGCACCATTCACGACTCCTCAGATATTGAAGCAGTCCATGTTCAAACAAAACAAGATCTGGACAATATCCAGGCTTGGGCTGACACATGGCAAGTAACATTCACGCCACACAAATGCTAGGCTATGACCATCACTAATAAGAGACAATCTAACCACCAGCCCTTGACAATTAATGGTATTGCCATCACTGAATCCCCCACTGTCAACATCTGGTTACCATTAACCAGAAACTCGACTGGGCTCATCACATAAACACCATGGCTACAAGAGCAGGTCAGAAGCTAGGAATACTGCAGAGACTAACTCATCTCCTGACTCCTGTCCATCTCCTATGAGGCACAAGTCAGGAGTGTGATAGAATACTCCCTACTTGCCTGAATGGGCGCAGTTCCAACAACACTCAAGAAGTTTGAAACCATTCAGGACAAATAAGCCCGCTTGATTCGCATCATATCCACAAACATCCACTCCCTTCACCACCGACACTCAATAGCAGCAGTGTGTACTATCTATAAGATCCACTGCAGAAAATCACCAAAGATCCTCATTGAACACCTTCCAAACCCACGACCACTTCCATCTACAAAGATAAGGGCAGCAGATACATGGGAACTCCATCACCTGCAAGCTCCCTTCCAAGCCACTCACGATCCTGACTTGTAAAGATATCACCATTCCTTCATTGCAACTGGGTCAAAATCCTTGAATTCCCTCACAAATGGCATTGTGGGAATACCTACAGCACATGGACTGCAACAGTTCAAGGAGGCAGGTCACCATGACCTTCTCAAGGTCAACTAAGGATGGGCAAGAAATGCTGGCCAGCCAGCGATGACCATGTTCCATGAACTTTAAAAAGTGTGAGGTGATGCATTTAGTAGAAAGAACAGGGCAGAAACTGTAAAATATAGGGAAGAATACTGAAGGGATGCAAGAACAGAAAGACCTTGGTAAATGTATATCAACTACTGAAGGCAGCAGGGCAGGTGGAGAGAACAGTTAATAAAGCATGCATTATCCTAGGCTTTATTAATAGGGTTGTAAAGTACAAAAGCAAGATTCTATTTAAACAATAATGCATTGCTAGCCCTCAGCTGGAGTCTTGTGGTTAAGAGGAGTTCTGGTAGATATTTTCAAAATCATGGAAATCTGGATAGAGTAGAGATGTGGAAACTGTTCTCACTCTGAAAAGTATTGAGAAATGAGATCCTGAGTCTACCTCAGCCAGAACAAAGATTGAACCCTGTGCTGTTGGCATTAATTTGGTCCATATGTGATAGCCACGAAGCCAACTGAACCAACCAGGTCTGTGCTGTACTATCACGGCATTACAATTTAGCTGGGGCATAGGTTGGGGTGCCCGTGAGAGCTAGTCTAATTAAAAAGGGCTTCATCAACCAAAGAGGTTTGAGAACTGCTGGTCCAGCTGGCTGGGCAGATACAATTCAATTGGGAAAGAAAGTGAAACAACACGTCTCGGAAGTAAGAATAGGGTGAGGAATGCAGCTTAAGTGATAAGAGTTTAAATGAAATTGAAAAGAGATAACCAAGAGAAATTAAAATTAATTTTAATTAAAAAGTATAGGAACATAAGAATATAAGAACCAGGAGCAGGAGTAGGCTATCTGGCCCCTCGAGCCTGTTCTGCAATTCAATAAGATCATGGCTGATCTTTTCATGGACTCAGCTCCACTTAGTCGAACAAAGTATCTAAAGGCATAAAAAATAAAATCTTGTTTATGTATATGCAGGTCTAGAATACAGAGACAGACGTAATATTACATGCAATTTACACTAAATTATTATGCAAAGAAAATGTATCTAATGGAAAGGACAAGGGATTAAAAAGTTCCCAGGATTTGTAATGAGCTTCTTAAAACTTACACCACATTATGTACCTGTTGCATTTATGTTCATACTGTCTCAAGATACACAACATAAGTTGTGGAGGCAAATAGTTTTGCATTTAAGCAATTGCATTCATTATCACCGCGTGAAGGTGGAGTGGTGAATGCTAAATAAGGATAAAACAATTAAGACCACATTTTTAAATAGAATTAAACCTTCTAATTTCCCTATAAAAGCAATAAATGGAATAAGATATTATGATTTATAACAAATTAATAAAAGATCTGCCACAGCTGCTTTAATTGTTTGGCCTGCCTCTGCAGAATGTTCACGTACAATGTTTATTTACTCTTGATTTTTGAGAAAGAGAAATCCATGATGTTATCAGTTAAAGGAAGTTGTTAGTTAAAAGATGCCCTTGGAGATCAGTTTACTGCCATAGTCTATTGGAAACACTATCCTTTTATACCTCGTATTATAGTTTGGACTGACTGCTAAAGACTAGTGCGGGGGACCTTGCTTTTATTTGGCAGCTATTACAGGACTTAAGCAAAATAATTTCAGGCAATTTTATTTCAGTCCCACTGCCTACATATTAATTCTAAGAAATGACTGTCACAGTTAAAACATAGAGTAAATCTGTCAATGTAGAAACTTCTTCAATTGAATAAGATAAGACTAATGATCACACTTTGAAACATTCTAACAAAATAATAAATATAAGTAGAGAAAGCAAACATAAGCAAATTAGGTGAGATCATTTATATTAATCCAATTTCTATAGTTTAGTACTAATGAACTTTCTGTTTTGAAAGTAAAAATATTTAAACATAAGCACTTATAATCAGAAGTCTAGTAACTCTAATTTGCTGTTTAAAGATTTGACTCCACTGTTGTCAATTTTAAAAATTGGAATCATGAGCGGATGCATCTTCTTTTGAGATTAATTCCATTTTGCAGAAGGAAAATATTCAGAGCTCCATCAACCATCTGTTGATGTAGAAATTACATATCAGTACCGTTGCCTACTCCAGTGGGAATCTAAATAGAAGGTTTAATCTTGTCCACCTCAACTTCAGAACATACTTCTATTTGAAGCAGGGAATGAAGTTGTGATGGTTTCCGTGTTGGGTATTTTTTGCAATAGACAGCTCTTATCCAGATCCTGCATGAAACCTCTTTGTGCGAGCTGCTGTATTTGTAAGAGAAGTCATTCAGTAACTTTTGCCCCTTTGGAATACAACACTTTCACATCTTTTTCCTACTGGTTGTGTTTGTAATTGTGCTATTTAAATTGTGTAAGAGGAACAGCAAATTGATGCCTTCATTATTTGACTGAAGTGTTGTGGGCAGCTGTTGCATTTCAAATATCATTAGAAGGTCATTGGAAGCAAAGCCTTTTCTGAATACAGGAAATATCTAGATTTACAAATGCTGTTTGCTGACATTATGTCCAGACTAGTAGGGGCTAGTAGAGCCAATGTAAAGCTGTTAGAAGAATAGAATTGTTAGCAGTGCGCCTATAACGCTAACATCATAAATGCAAAGAAGTCTGAGATGCTTGGACCTAAATTGTAAAGTGCTGAACTTAGAACAATATGTTTGGGCTGAAATATGAATCTGGACAAAACTACCAAGTGCACAACATGGGCTAATTTTTGCAAATGTGTTAACAAAAATGTTGATGCTATGTCTACAGTTTTGTGCAATTGCCAGACAACTGATAAATAAAGGTCAAGTGACAAGTGTATATCTTTTTCTTCAATTTTGTTACTCCCAGTCCCCAAGTTAGGTATGCCAATTTGTTATGGTTCCAGACAAGGTAACCCAAATTATCAAACTCCCAGGTGAGGAGGAATGAACTGGTTCCCCTTCTACATTCACTCATCCTTCTTCTCAGTTGGTCACAACAATGTTAAATTTAAAAAGATCCTTTCCCTTGTGAATGGCTTTCTACCAGATCAAATGATTTTTTTTGAAAAAGGAGCCAAATTTAACTAAGCTTTCTTGAGCTAACAAATGAGCAAGTTTATTAGTTACTGGCGTGAACAGAACGCGCCTCCACAAGATTAGACATGAGAGCTGAACCCAATAAAGATAAAAGTTAAAACAAAAATCTATATCTGAGATCGGAGTAGAGTAGATCATGGGACGTTGTGGCTGTTATGTTGGAAGATACCAATGACACCGACGTTAGCAGGTGAGCAGTCAATTTCATGAGGCTCAACTTAGTGGGTCATCCAAAAGGCCTTCACTCTGTTGTTGATTGTAATTCCACTTGCTTTCTAGTTTTCAGCAAAGAGAGAGCGTGTGTGCCTTCAGCTTCATCTGCAGTGCAGGGATGATGAGGTGTTTTGTCAGCTTTGACAAACTTTGCCCACTAGAACACACAGACCAGAGTTGGAACAGGATCTCAATCCCTATCCTTGTGTATTTCTGAAACGGGAAATTATAAATATGTCTCTCACTCTGGCGCCATCTTCTTTTCTCCAGGATTGACTCCATGAAACGAGACTCTGCCAAATTGGGCAGAGGTTACCACTGGAGTCAGTGTGATGTTGAAGGTCTGGAGAAATGCTCAGCAATGCAAAAGAAAATGAATGGCCTCCTCTGCTCTGTGAAGGCAAATGCCATCATCCTCTTTATGATACCTTTTACTCGCTCAATCTCCATCACTGCACACAGTTCCCAGCAAGGCTCAATGTCTAGCAATCTCCTATTGCATGCAACATCTTGCCTCACAAGCTCTCACTCAGCCAGTCACTCAGAATACTAAGCCTGTATGCCCTCTGCACCACCTACTCACTAACTCAGCATACCTCACCATCTTTCCCCTATCTGTACCAAAGCTAACAGTTGTGCCTGCCACCTTTATCTCACTCAATCCCTCCCTTTGACTCTAAAGAGAGGAAAATGGACTGCATAGATTTTTCTGACAATTGACAAACTTTTCATGGTCATCATTAGGCTCTTAATTCCAGATTTTTATTGGATTCAAATTCCACCATTTGCCATATCGGGATTTAATCGCAGTTTCCCTGAACTTTACCTGGGTTTTTAGATTAATCAACTTGTGATAATACCAAGAGACCATCACCTCCCCTTGATCATAATACGGGGATTTTATTTCGAACAAAATCCAGGAATTATTTGGTTTTTTTGCTGTTGATGTGAGCTAAGCATTTGAGTTGTTCACCAATGAACAATGCCCTGACTATTCAGGGCTGTGTTTGTAAAGATTGCTAAATATTTTGTTTATTTAGAAGAATGATGGAGGGATTTTATAGAAACATGAAGGGAATCGATAAGATAGAAGCAGGGAGATATCTTTTTCCACTAGCAGGTGAAACTGGAACTAGGGGGAATAGCCTCAAAATGAGGTGGTGCAGATTTAGGACTGAGTTGAGAAGGATCTTCTTCACCCAAAGGGTTGTGAATCTGTGGAATTCCCTGCCCAGTGAAGCAGTTGAGGCCACCTTATTGAATGTTTTTAAGGCAAAGATAGGTTTTTGAACAGTAAAGGAATTAAGGGTTGTGGTGAGCGGGCAGGTAAGTGGAGCTGAATCCATGATAAGATCATCCATGATCTTATTTAATGGTGGAGCAGGCTCAAAGGGCCAGATGGCCTACTCCTGCTCCTATTTCCTATGTTCTTATGTAAACTGCCACCTCCCTCCACCTTGTCTTCATTGCTTATTGGTCAATGAATTGGAAATAATTCCTGCTTGCCAACCAGACTGAAATTCTTTAGTCAATTGCAGGTTTGGGAAACTCATAACTACCTGAACACAACACAGCGTGGACTCTATCCCAAAGAGTAAGATTGAATGGCTCAAAACTTCTCCAAGGCTCCAATAGCAAAACTGAGTCAGAGTGGGATGATAAATTTTACAGTCAGATGGGAGAGATTTTCATTATGTTCAGTCTGATAACACTTAATCCTGTGGCGAGGGATTTCACAAAACTTGGCAAAACCAACCCATGGATATCCTGTCTCACCACAGCTGTAAATGACAAAATGTGATGTCTTCTTTGGCCTTGGAGGCATCATTGACATTAAAGCTTACAGACATGGTAAATGGACAAAAGATATCAATCCTAAAATTCAGTTGAGACCAACTCCAGAAGGAGAGTGAGACAACATGAATATAATATAAATAGCAGAAAACATCTATACATATTTTTAGGACACATTAACCTCTGGGGTTAGAATTAAACTGAAGACCACGTGGAAGTTTAGAGTTATTGGTTGCATGTCTTTCTTCTCCTACATTGCAGGAGGAAAGATACATGGTACACCATTGAGACATGCTAGACAAAATTCTCAAATGTTGTTTAAAGAATCAAAGGATCAGGACTTTTTGGCTGACATAAGTTAGTTTAGCACTATATATCATGATCGCAATAAGGTGCTGGATTTTCAGGAATAATAAGAGTCATTAAGGAGTCTTGGATAGCAGTCCTACTTCCAAGAATAGCAAATTCATATTTCATTCATCCTATTACGATTCATGTGCATCATGTCATGTAGGAAATGGCTGTTCATGGCTGACTAGACAGTTGTTGTTGGAGGGCTGGGGTGAAAATGATTTTGGAGGGGGACATGCTTGCAGTTTCACAGCAGTAGTCAACTTTCTGGTTGTGTGGCATAATCCCAGTCCTGGGCTATTTTAGAAAAAAATGGGTGGAGGCGAGAGCAAAGGGTAATGGGTTTAGGTCAATCAAGTGCTCAGTGCTCATGCTGACTGAATGGCCCATCCACATGTCTGGCCTCCCACTGAGGCTGAGACATGGCGCAGAGAAGGAGGCTAAAGACCTGGGAGTCAAGTGCTTCCCTGGGGACATGCGTCTGTACTGGAAATGCACTCAATATCGGTGTCTCAACCCCAAGAACTATACTCCATTATGTCTGAAAACATCTTTAATTTGGGACACATTAAAATAGTTTATGTTTGCAAGGTTTTCTTTCTTACCTCTGTCTGGCTTAATTTAGTTGCCAAATAGGATTCTTTTTACGGGATAAGTAATGGTAAATCTACCATTTTAGATAAAACATCAACAGCGATGGTTTATACTAATGTATAAGCTGAGAGAGTTTTGGGCCTTGTTGTGACTGGCTTTTATTTAAGATAGATCTTACATTACTTCTATGGAGTGCTGAGTCTTGTTATATTGTCAGATAACATCTTAGCTATAAGGATTATAAACAGAATCACTTCAAATTACAAGTGTTATAGAAAGTTTGCATTAATTTTGTGATATTACCTTTGTTTAATATTAAACCTGTTGCCAAATTGCCCCTATATTTGACTGTCTGAGAAGCATAGTGAATATGGATGAAAAACCGAAACAACTGTGGATGCTGTAAATCAGGAACAAAAACAGATGTTGCTGGAAAAGCTCAGCAGGTCTGGCAGCATTTGTGAAGGAAAAAGAGTTAATGTTTCGGGTCCAGTGATTATGGGTTGTTTGGTGAACACTGCATTTGATTTTGTGACCAGAGACAACGTCTTACTTTACAAATTAGGAAGGTTCAAGTCATTGAACTATACTGATTCCAAATTATCGAAGAGACAATTATGTAAAACATGGTTGTCTTTGTGTTTTGGCAGGTACATCTAAAATATTGTGTTTCATTGTTATCTTTAAGAATTTAGGTCCTACTAGGTTTTAAATTGAAGGTGTTTTGGTGACCTTGGCCCTGTCACATGCAAGCAATCTGTGTTTTTAGTTTACTGTTCTGTCATGTCCCCATCATTTTGTGGAGAATGGGCAAGGTATTCAATGAGTTCAGTAACTTTTCTGAATGCTAATCATCTCATGAGGGCTTAAGTATATTTTATTCATGTTTGGTACCTTAGTGAACCATGTCACACTTCTGCAATAATATGGTGTGCATATTTGATGTTTTTATTCAAATCATAATCAATATAATTCATTGTGTTATGGCATTTTGCATTTATATACAGCTATATTTAAAAATTGCATGATTTTTAAAGTTATTGTAGTGTATTTATGAATTTAGATCTCAGAACTGGGGATGGAGAAGACTGACTCATGTTTGAGACTGAATTCTTTTTTGGCATTCAGCTGACAGGGCACTTTGCACCACTGGTGTTTTCTGTCAACATACTCTTGGGCCGTTAGGGCCTAAACTGCATGTGCCAGAATTTCCAAGCTTCCCTCCCTCTCTGCTGTTCTGCTTTCACCATCCACAACTTTATCTGTGTTATGTACATGTCTTATTATTTCTCTCACTGGGCCTTCATTCATCTTGGGCTGATACTGTCCTATCATTTTGCCATCTGCTGCTCTCTCGCTGATCACATTACAGATCATTCGTTTTCTGTGAAAAATTCCAGAAACACTCAGCAATGCAGTCAACGCGTGCAGAGAGAACACAGCATAATCGTCTGTATCATTTGCTCAAAATGCATTGACAAGTGCTTTTTGTGCTGCCATCAAAAACGATA
>NC_063339.1:20637802-20640434 GCF_021869965.1 Rhincodon typus
TCCATTAACCACAGACAGTAAAAAGGTCTCTTGCGCTGAACGGACAGAAAGGCAGAACATGGTTTAAATATTAAAACTCCTTCTCAATTTGAAATAAACAATTAAGATGGAAGTGACAGTAAAAGGTCAGACAATGGAAACCAATTTGTTTGATTGATATGCTGATGAAAAGCAAAGGATCTGAGCATGATAGAGCCAAAAGAAAATTTGCCAAGATGTGGACGGTTTTTGTGGCACCACACTGCCCCCTCAAAATAAGTTTGAAGCAGGAAACTGGCATTTCTGCTTAATGCAGATGCTAATGCAGATGTATGGTCACACAAAGAAACTCAACATCCGTGAAAGACAGTTTTACATGTCAACCTATCACTGAACTAAACCTACATAAAACTGCGTTAATACTGCGCTTCAAGCCTACTAAATAAGCTATTTTACGATACAATTATTTCTCAGATTAATATTGCCCCATCAATATTATAATTATCATTTCCATCCCAGTTTCAGATAATGAAATAAAGAATTAATATTTATTTTGATGAATATGTATTGCAAGAAGTTTAATAGGACCTTTAAGCAATCAAAAGCGTTATGACTAGACTGGGAGGACCGCATTGTCTTTATCCAGTTCCACTACTCCATGGGTCACAACATCCTTTCAGTTTTATCACCTGCCTCCTGATGTGGCAATTGTATGCTTTTTCTTTATAATACTTAAAACAGAATAAAGATCCAGCACTCAGGTTTCTTTAATAAACTCAAAAGTATTGACTTATTTTAAAATAATATATTCCATGATCAGAGATAGTAGGAACTGCAGATGCTGGAAAATCTGAGGTAACAAGGTGTAGAGCTGGATGAACACAGCAGGCCAAGCAGCATCAGAGGAGCAGGAAGGCTGGCGTTTTGGGCCTAGACCCTTCATCAGAAAAAATATTCCATGATCATGCAGATTTGTTTTCATTTTCATTTGTGCAATGTAGACATCGTTGGCTGTGCCAGCTTTCATTGCCCATCCTTAGTTGTCCTTGAAAAGGTGGTGGTGAATTGTCTTCCTGAACTCAAGGTGTGGGAACATCTAAAATGCTCTTAGGTAAGGAGTTCCAGGAATAAGACCCAGTGACAGTGAAGGAAAAGCAATGTAGCTCGAAGTCAAGACGGTGTGAGGCTTGGAAGGAAACTTGCATGTGGTGATGTTCTTACGCATCTGCTGCCCTTGTCTTTCTAAGTAGTGGAGCCAGAAGTTTGGAAAGTACTGTTGAAGGAGGCTTGATGCATTCTGAAGTGTATCTGACATATGTGTGTTGGTAGCAAAGAGATTGAATTTTGAATGTGGTAGAGGGATACCAGTCAAGTAGACTATTTTGTCCTGGTTAGCATCGAGATTCTTGAATGCTGTTGAAGATGCATCCAATGTCTCACACAAAGAATAGCTACCATACTCCAGGGAAGTGAACAGGCACTGGGAAATTAGGAGGCAAATTATTCACCATAGAATTCTTAGCCTCTGACCTGCTCTTGGAGCTACATTTTTTATATGGTGGGTCCAGTTCAGTTTCTGGTCAATGCTAAACCCCCAGGATATTGATAGTGGGGAATTCTGATTTGGCAACACTGTTAAATGCCAAGGGGTGATGGTTGGATTCACTCTTCTTTGAAATGGCTATTGTCTGATATTTGTTATCTCAGATAATTTGGGTTCCAAGAAATGCCTTACTGAAAATGAAGTTCCAATGTGTCTTTTCATTGATCTTTTCTCAGAAAAAAGCCAGATAACTTTGAAATTCCTCAAACTCAAGTCCACAAATAATGTTTTTATCCTTTTGTTGTTTCGTGGCTTGTGGGCTTTTCTGGCAAGGCAAGAAATTGTTTCTCATCATTAATTGCCCTCAAAGTAAGTGATTTGTTAGGCTATTTCACAGGGCAGCTAAGGGTTAACGACATTAGTGTGTTTCTGGAGTCACAAGGTCAAAAATCACACGACACCAGGTTATAGTCCAACAGGTTTATTTGAAGATACAAGCTTTTGCAGTCTCGCTCCTTCTTCAGGTGTCAGTGAGATAGGTAGCATTAGACACTGAATTTATAAGCAACAGATCAAAGGGTTGTAGGAGTAATGCTGTGTTGAACAAACCTAAGATGGCTGTTAAATCTTTAATCAGTTACAAAGGATTAATATGCAAACTCATGAACTTCTTTCAAGTCACTGCCCCAAAATAACTCAAGATGTTATCAGATCCCTCAGGAAACCAGAGAAGACATCCCAGGTCAGACAATACATTTTATGTGTGAGTTCTTGTTTCAAATCTGGCTGTATATCAACTTGGAGTCAGACTGGTTTTATTTCCAAAATAGGAATTTATAAAATACCACATTGACTGTCAGCAAATTGTGTGCTTTTTGAACAAAATAGAATGTATCTGCAATTACAAATCTGCAAATGCAAGTTCACCCCATAGATCCCTTCAGGCCATTTGTGAACCAGTGGCTCCATGATAATACCAGGGAGGCGATCACCTAGCAGTATTATCGCTAGACGATTAATCTGGCAACCCGTTCGTTTGTGTGTGCGTATGTGTGTGTGAGTATGTGTGTGTGTCAATGTGAGAGAGTGTGTGTCTGTATGAGAGAGTGT
>NC_063339.1:20640444-20649792 GCF_021869965.1 Rhincodon typus
GTCTGTATGAGAGAGTGTGAGTGTGAGTGCATGTGTGTCTGTGTGTATGTCTGCGTGTGTGTCTGTGTGAGAGAGTGTGTCTGTGTGAGAGAGTGTGTGTCTGTGTGAGAGAGTGTGAGTGTGTGTGTGTGTCTGTGTGGCTGTATGTATGTCTGTGTGTGTCTGCGTGAGAGAGTGCGTGTCTGTATGAGAAAGTGTGAGAGTGTGTTTGTGTGTGTGTCTGTGTGAGAGAGTGTCTGTCTGTCTGTATGAGAGAGTGTGTGAGTGTATGTCTGTGTGTGTGTGTGGAAGGGGTCGGGAAGATCTTGGCGAGTTGTTCATTGTCATCGATAATGTGTTGAGGCTGCGAAGAACAAGGCATAATTTCTCCGCTCCCGGGAAGTACTGGATGACGAAGGGTACCCTATTGGTTGTATCCCGTGTCTGTCTTCTGAGGAGGTAATAACGATTTTTCACTGTGGTGCATCAGAACTGGTGATTGATGAGTTGAGCAACATATCTCATTCTTATGAGGACATCCTTCAGCACCTTCAGGTGTCCCTTGCGTTCCTTCTCATCTGAACAGATCCTGGACTCCCTTGAAGGCCACACTAAGTTGGCAAATTTCCATCCCTTCAGGCCATTTGTGAACTAGTGGCTCCATGATAGTACCAGGGAGGTGCTCACCTAGCAGTATTATTGCTAGACGATTAATCTGGTGACCCAGGTAATGTTCTGGATTTGAATCCAGCCATGGCAGGTGGTAGAATTTGTATTGAATAAGTATTTGGGTTAAAAGTCTAGTTATGACCATGAAACAATCGACGATTGTCAATGATATCTGGTTCATGAATGTCCTTTAGGGAAGGAAACTGTCATCCTTACCTGATCTGGCCTCCAGACCCACAGCAATGTGGTTGACTCAACTGTCCTCTAGGCAACTATGGATGGGCAATGAATGCTGGCCTAGCCAGCGATGCTCACATCCTTGAATGAATAAAAGAAGAGCGTTTCTGAGAATCAAAGATACTTTCCATGGTCAACATTACTAAGAGCAGCTTTATATTCCGGGTTTGATAATTGAATTCAGCTTTACCCAGTTGTTGTGGTAGGATTTAACCTGTGCCCCCAGAATATTAGGCTAGTCCTCTTGCTTACCAGCCCAGAGATGTTACCATTTGGATATGATCTCCCAAATACTTAGATTCATAGAATTCCCTACAGAGTGGAAACAGGCTATTGGGCCCAATAGGTCTACAAACAACCTTCCAAAAAAGCATCCCACCCAGACTCATCACTCTACCCTCGCCCTGTAACAGTTCTTTTCCTATGGCTAACACACTTAACATACACATCCTTGAACACTGTGGGCAATTTAGCCAATCCACCTAACGTGCACATTTTTGGACTGTGGGAGGAAACTGGAGCACCCGGAGGAAATCCACACAGACACGGGGAGAGTGTGCAAACTCCCACACAGATAGTCGCTCAAGGATGGATTTGAACCCCGGTCCCTGGTGCTGTGAGGCAAATATTAAATGAAATGTTATCAAAACAGAAAAAAATCTACAATTGGCCCAATAGTTTGAGGTTTCTCTGTCACTGCTCAGCTTGAGATTGTTCTTATCATTGTCTCCTCTTTTTTTGCAAAAATATACTTTATTCATAAAAAAAAGCTTTATGTGCATATACAGTTACTAAAGCAGTTCAGTTCTGTACATTCTGCGCACATTGAGAACAAACAAATATGAGGGTTTGACTTTCTGTATAGTTACAACAATCCCAAAGGGATTTCTTAATTATGCAAAGTACTATTTACATGTATTTGAGGCTTTGGGTGAGTCTGACAACTGAGCGGACCCCCATTATACTAACATTGTCTCCTCCTATGTTGCTTTTTCTGTTGTGCCCCCTGCCAGACTTGCTCTACAGCTGTCTCATTCCGTCTTTCCTCTCCCTAGCCTGACATCTGCCTTGTGTTTACAGAAGTGCCAAATGAATTAAAAGGTGCATTCCAAAGCAAAAATAGATTTCTGAAAAGAAACACAGGACAAGAAAAATTGATGATCTGAATATATGAAAGAAACCATTTGAAGTTGTCATACGCATGTAAATAATTTGTACGATTGCTTTGAATAATGCCTCCGATTGGTAGGTCTTCTGTAAACATCAGCCAGTTTGATTGATGAATAAATGGTACGAGCAATGCATTTCCACGTTTGGTGCAGAGATTCTGCGAGACTTTGTCCTCAATACTTCACTTGACCAAAACGTTGACTGTAAATCAAAACGATCAAGTGAAATTTCAGTAGCAACTTCCCTCTTCCAAGTTCTGCCAATGGTTGCTAATGAACTAATCTTCCAAAACTACTGTTTGTACTTCTTATTTGTACTTTTTGAGAGCTGCCTGAATGATTTGGTTGAATATAATTGTACGATATATCATTCAATCATCCTCATAGCTTAGATCAAATCAGAAATAGTCTCACAATTACTTTATTAGCCTTGTCCGTAGCTTGTAAATACCCAGAGCTTTTCGCTTAGAGTCGACATTTAATTATTATTTTTAGAAGGCAGGGATTTTAGTTTTAAAGCTGCAGGGTCCCATAATGTAGGTCACAGCTGTGGTGAGGGCATGATTGACAGGCATTACAATGTTATGACAGAGTTTTAAAAACAAACAGCGTTGCTCTTTAGGTGGGACAGGGGTATGAGGAATGGCATGGTTAGTTGTTGAGCATACACAGAAAACTGTTTGAAAGACTGAAAATTTCCCCTTAGAGCTCCAAAGAAATCAAACAAACTCCGTGATTCAACTTTCTCATAATCATCGGCAATTTAGTTCCTGTAACTGGAAAGTGATGACTTTCTTCAAAAGGTTTTAATCATTTTTCTGAACCTCTCTTAACCTATAATTGCAAAATATTTCAAAATCTCCTATCGAACTGGATTGAACTCAATCTCTGTGTGTCGTTAAAAGAAAATCATACCCTTTAAAATCTTTTGGGTTGACATTATGCCCCAAAACAAGTGGGATGAGGGTTAAAATTTTAAAGTTGACAACTTCCTAGTTATTCTTAGAGTGGAAGATTGCATACTGTAGTTGCCTCCTGCATTTCAGAGATGGGAACCTACATTATAAATAGTAATCCAGCCTCACAGTAAGGAGTTTGATATAAACTGAACAATTGCTGGCTGGGGTTGCTTGAGGTTTGGAAATTTAGCATAAAAAATAGGAGCTAGGTAAAAGTGCCTCTATTATTTTTAGATAATTCCTTGTGATCCAGGAAGAGCAAGAGTACTGTTCTTGCCCCACTCAACTCCTTTCCATCTATGAAGATATTTTATATCATTGATTTTCCTCAGAGCAATGTAGAGAAGCCACTTGTTTCTAAATGTGCCGTCATGTGTAGATGCTGGTGTTGCACTGGAGTGGACAAACTGAAAAGTCACACAACACCAGGTTATAATTCAACACGGGAGATATTAAATATGTTGGACTATAACATGGTGTTGTGTGATTTCTGATTCTAAAACATGCAGCAACTTTAGTTGTAATGTTTTGAACAATGTTTTAAAATGTCAGTACTATGCTTCAGTTCTTAATTGTAGTCACTTCTGTGTGTTTGTTTACATATATCTGAGTTAACACCCAGGCTTAATAAATCAAACACAGTGAACATAGATCAGTTATTGGACCGTCATAATCAAATGCAGAACAATTGAACTATTGAACATGACATTTGCACCAACACTTTCCCCTCACTACCATGACTGACAAACTGAAAATATATGAACACCAAACCCACCCTCTTCAACCTCTTCGAGGCTCCAATTTTTCCCTACGTTCTGACAGACTCATGCAGGAAATGGAACAGACAATTAACTCTTGCCATTAACATCAGTAGGACTTTTTAAAAATTCATTCACAGGGTGTGGGATTGGCCGGCTAGGCTAGCATTTATTACCAATCCCTAATTGCTCAGTGGGCTGTGAAGGACTGTGGGTCTGGAATCACAAGTAAGGACCAGGTAAGGACAGTCAATATCCTTCCTGAAGGGAGATTCGTGAACCAGATGGGTTTTTACAATAATCGACAATGGTTCCATGGTCATCGTTAGACTCTTCATTTCGCATTTTTATTGAATACAAATTCCACCATTTACCATGGAGGGATTCACACCCGGGTCCCCTGGTTATCTGGATTAATAGTCCAACAATAATACTAGATTCTTACCTCGTCTATATTTTATAAGCCTCAATGGTGTTTCCACCTCACTTCTATATACCGCTGCTCCCTCTTCACTTCCCTATAAATGTCTGGACTTGTAATTGACCGACAAAAATATTTCCACTTCTTAGGTAAAAGTTGAGGTATGCGACTTGGCATCATCATTTTTTAGATCCCTCCAAATCTTGAGTTCAACACCATGTGCAAGAACTCAATTTGACACTTATTTATCAAAGACTAACATAGCTTTAATGCACTGCTCTTCATTATGCAGACAGTCTGGGAAGTGCTAAATCTAAAATTTGTTCTGTTCTTCCAATGTCATTAAAACTCAGTGTCTTTAACAAGTGACTAATGATAGACTTAATGAGCAGATTGTAAAACTCTAAACCCTTCCTAGCATATACCCATCCAGATGCCTTTTAAATATTGTCATTGTACCAGCCTCCACCACCACCTCTGCAGCTCATTCCATACACGCACCACCCTCTGCATGAAAAAGTTGCCCCTTAGATCCCTTTTAAATCTTTCCCTTCTCACCTTAAACCTATGCCCTCTAGATTTGGACTCCCCTACCCTGGGGAAAAGACGTGCCCCTCATGATTTTATAAACCTCTACATATACAGCCTCCCATGCTCCAGGGAAAATAGCCCCAGCCTATTCAGCCTCTCCTTATGGCTCAAACCCTCCAGCCCTGGCAACATCCTTGTAAATCTTTTCTGAAAATTTTCAAGTTTCACAATATCTTTTCTATAGCAAGGAGACCAGAATTGAATGCAGTATTCCAAAAGTGGCCTAACCAATATTTCAACAATTTGAGGCTTTCTACAGTATTTTCTACCTTCAACAGCTTTCACAAACTGACCAGCACCTCCACAAACTCCTCTCCTAATTGTTTGTTTGATTCAACCTTCTACTTATTAGACACCTTGTTACATTTTACTACGTTAAAAGCTTACCAAAGTGTTATCTTCAAGAAGGATTGGATTTAAGTGGCAGATGGAAGGATGTGCTTTGATTTCAACACTGCGAGGATGCAGAAGGATTAGAAATGTGTTAGCATTTTACATACAGCTTAGGGAGTGTAAGGAAGGAGAGCTCAGAGAAGCATGAAAGATTATGTCAATAAGATAAGCTCAAACAAGAATGGGTTAACAAAGAACAAAGAAAATTACAGCACAGGAACAGGCCCTTCAGCCCTCCAAGCCTGCACCGACATACTGCCTGTCACAACTAAAACCCCCTACCCTTCTGGGGAGCATATCCCTCTGTTCCCATTCTATTCATGCAATTGTCAAGACGCCCTTAAAAGTCACTATCGTATCTGCTTCCACTACCTCCCCAGGCAGCGAGTTCCAGGCTCCCACCACCCTCTGCGTAAAAAACTTGCGTCGTGCATCACCTTTAAACCTTGTCTCTCGCACCTTAAACTCATGGCCGCTGGTAACTGACTCTTCCACCCTGGGAAGAAGCTCCTGACTGTCCAATCTTTCATGCGCTTCATAATCTTGTGGACCTCTATCAGGTCGCCCCTCAACTTCCGTTGTTCCAGTGAGAACAATCCAAGTTTCTTCAACCTCTCCTCATAGCTAATGCTCTCCATACCAGGCAACATCCTGGTAAATCTTTTCTGCACCCTCTCCAAAGCCACCACATCCTTCTAGTAGTGTGAACACAATATTCCAAATGCAGCCTAACTAAGGTTCTATAAAGCTGCAACATTACCTGCCAATTTTTAAATTCAATGTCCCAGCCGACGAAGGCAAGCATGCCATATGCCTTGTTGACTACCTTCTCCACCTGCGTTGCCACTTTCAGTGACCTGTGTACCTGTACACCCAGATCCCTCTGCCTATCAGTACTCTTAAGGGTTCTGCCATTTACAGTATATTTTCCATCTGGATTAGACCTTCCAAAATGCATCACGTCACATTTTTTCGGATTAAACTCCACCTGCCATCTCTCTGCCCAAGTCACCAACCGATCTATATCCAGCTGTATCCTTTGACGGTCCTCATCGCTATCTGCAATTCCAACAACCTTTTTGTCATCAGCAAACTTACTAATCAGACCAATTACATTCTCCTCCAAATCATTTATATCTATTACAAATAGCAAAGGTACCAACACTGATCGCTGAGGAATGCTGCTAGTCACTGCCTTTCAATCAGAAACACACACTTACACTGCTACCCTCTGTCTTCTATGACCGAGCCAGTTTTTATCCATCTTGCAAGCTCGCCTCTGACCCTGTGTGACTTTACCTTCTGTATCAGTCTGTCATGAGGAACCTTGTCAAAGACCTTACTGAAGTCTATGTAGACAACATCCACTGCCCTACCCTCATTGATCATCTTCATCACTTCCTCAAAAAACTCAATCAAGTTAGTGAGGCACGACCCCGCCTTCACAAAACAATGTTGCCTCTCGCTAATACGCCCATTGATTTCCAGGTGGGAGTAAATTCTGCCTCGAAGAATCCTCTCCAATAATTTCTCTACCACTGACGTAAGCCTCACCAGCCTGTAATGAGCTAAATTATCCCTGCCACCCTTTTTAAACAAAGGAACAACATTGGCTATTCTGCAATCCTCTGGGATCTCCCCTGTAGCCAGTGAGGATACAAAGATTTCTCTCAAGGCCCCAGCAATTTCCTTCCTTGCCTCTCTCAGTATTCTGGGATATATCCCAGTGGCCCTGGGGACTTGTCTACCTTAATGTTTTTCAAGACCCCCAATACCTCCTCCCTTTTGATCTCACCATGACCCAAACTATCTACACACCCTTCCCCAGACTCATCATCCACCAAGTCCTTCTCTATGGCGAATACTGACGCAAAGTACTCATTTTATATCTCACCCATTTCCTCTGGCTCCACACATAAATTCTCTTCTCTGTCCTTGAGTGGGCCAACCCTCTCCCTGGCTATCCTCTTGCTCTTTAATATGGATAAAAAGCCTTGGGATTTTCCTTAATCCTGTTGGCCAATGACTTTTCATGACCCCTTTTAGCCCTCCTGACTCCTTGCTTAAGTTTCTTTCGACTTTCCTTGTATTCCACCCTTGCTTCGTGTGTTCCCAGCCTCTTAACCTTAACAAGTGCTTCCTTTTTCTTTTTGATTAGGCACACAATATCTCTCATTATCCAAGGTTCCCTAAATTTGCCATACTTATCTTTCATCCTTTAAGGAACGTGCTGATCCTGAGTTCCTAGCACCTTACACTTGAAAGCCTCCCACATACCATATGTTGATTTGCCCTCAAACATCTGCCTCAAATCTATATTCTTCAGTTCCTACCTAATATTGTTGTAATTAGCCTTCTCCCCAATTTAGCACCTTCACCTGACAACTGCACCTATCTTTATCTATCAGTGCCTTAAAGCTTACTGAATTGTGATCACTCTTCCCAAGCTGCTCCCCTACTGAGACAATGACCACCTGGCCAGACTCATTCCCCAATACTAGGTCCCGTACACTCCCTTTCCTAGCTGGGCTATCTATATACTGTTTCAAGAAGCCTTCCTTGATGCTCCTTACAAGCACTGCCCCATCCGTGCCCCGAACACTAAGTGAGTCCCAGTCAATAAATGGGAAATTAAAATCACCCACGACAACAACCTTGTTACTTTTACATCTTGCCAAAGTATGTTCTTTTATCTCCCGCTGGCTGTTGGGAGGCCTATCGTAAACCCCAAACATTGTGATTGTACCCTTCCTGTTCCTGAGCTCTACCCATATGCCTCGCTGTATGAGCTATCTGAGGAGTCCTCCTGAAGTACAGCTGTGATATACTCCTTAACAATTAGAGCAACTCCCCCACCCCTTTTATGTCCCCCTCTATCCCACCTGAACCATCTGTATCCTGGAACGTTAAGCTGCCAATCCTGTCCCTCCCTTAACCAAGTCTCTGTAATAGCAACAATATCATAGTTCCAAATACTAATCCAAGCTCTAAGTCCACCAGATCCATTTTGATCAGCAACCACACCCTGCCTGCTCTTCCTCTGAGTCTTACTGTCCCTATTCTCTAGTTCCCTTTCAGTCCATTCACCTTTGCTTTGGTTCCCACCCCACTGCCAAGCTAGTTTAAATCCTACCGAGTGACACCAACAAAACACCCAGCCAGAATATTTGTGTCCCTCCAGTTTAGATGCAACCCGTCCTTCTTGTACAGGCCCCATCTGCCCTGGAAGAGATCCCAATGGTCTAGATATCCAAAACCCTTCCTCCTACACCGTCTGTTTAGCCACATGTTGAGCTGTACTATCTTCCTACTTCTAGCCTCACTGGCACATGGCACAGGGAGTAATCTGGAGATTATAACGTTGGAGGTCCTGCTTTTTGTCTTTCTGCCTAACTCCCTGAACTGCTGCTACAGCACCTCGTTACTCATCCTACCTTATGTCGTTCGTACCAATGTGTACCACAACCTCTGGCTGTTCACCCTCTCCCTTCAGAATGCTTTCTGCCCATTCAGAGACATCCTGGACCCTGGCACCAGGGAGGCAACACACCATCCTGGAGTCTCTCTTACATCTACAGAAGCACCTATCTGTACCCCTAACTAGAGAGTCCCCTATAACTACTGCTCTAGTGCTCTTTGTCCTTCCTTTCTTAAGAACAGAGCCAGCCATGGTGTCACCAGTCTGGCTGCTGTTGCTGTTACCCTCTGATGGGTCATTCCCCCCCCAAGAGTATCTAAATGGTACACTTGTTAAAGAGGGGGATGACCACAGGGGATTCCTGCTCTGGCTGCCTGCACCTTCTCGTGGTCACCCATCTATCTGCCTGCACCTTGGGTGTCACCACATCTCTAAAACTACGGTCTATGACGCTTTTCCCCACCCTCATGTTCCTAAGTGCATCCAATTGCCGCTCTAACCTATCCATGCAGTCTGTGAGGAGCTACAGTTGGGTGCACTTCCTGCAGATGTAGTCATATGAGACACTGGAAGCATCGCGGATCTCCCACATCTCACAAGTGCGGCACTTAACCCCACTGACAGACATTTCTATCCCCAATCAAGCTGTTTAAGAAAATTTATTGAATATTTACCCTTACTTATTGCTGCAAATAGCCAAGGTAGATCTTCCCTCACTCACCTTCCCAGGATGCTCCCTGGATCTCTCCCTTTC